>NC_086319.1:261058958-261375625 GCF_036172605.1 Pelobates fuscus | reverse complement strand
CAAGTTCTTTTTTATACACAATAGAAGGGCTCTGGTCCAAAACATTGATTGTACGCTGCCATCAAGAACCTTTGGACTTATTACTGAACCATTGGTTAGGGCCCCGCTGTGTCAGATTGGCAGCCCCACCTTTAATATTTTTGCCATAAAGATATGAAACCACCACATCAAGGTAGCACAACAGGCTAAAACAGACATCCCCTTTCTTTTTTTTTTTTTATATATTCTTTATTTTTGTTGTGCAGATAGGTACATGACAGTATCAAACGCCACAACAGCGAACTTATATGTATACATACAGGCTTAAGATTGGCAAGAGTTTGTGCACATTTTTTAAGATATAGAGTTTAAGCATGATCAACATAACAGGCTTAACAATGGTGAAGTGTTACTGCAAAGTAGGTTAGTATATGTAAATTAGGTGGCTTTGCTGTATACTACTGCAGTGTTTTGAGTGCTGGGACAAACAAGTCTGCTTGAAAAGACTTGGCAGGTGCTTCAATCAAAAGGATCATCAGACTTGAAGCGTATCCGTTGAGTAGATTTGGTAAATAAGTGAGTGTTTTGGCTGTGCTATGCAGCCCGAATGGCAGAGTGAAGAATACAAGTGAATATGAAAATAAAATAAAAAAAAATAAAAAATAACTATTGATGCTTAACAGTGTTATTCTAGCCATACCCTTATTGGTGTAGTTGTAATGTCACAGGCTAAACATGCAGTTTTCTATCCTGCTGGTCAGGAATATCTAGGTTGTGTGAACATGCAGCAGGTTCATGAGTGATGCAAAACAATGACATTAGAAGAATAACATAAGAAAATAATAATAATTAGTGTTGCAAGACATGCCCATTCTGGTGCACATGTTGTCACTGAGCGTTAAAATAAGGCTTATACTAACCAAGCTATTCTAAGGACTGTTGCATGTCGTTTAATAGTTGAACGGAAAGTTGTAGATTAATGTTTGTTATATAGTTGTTTAACCATTATTACCCAAGCTCGAGTAGTAGGAGCCTGGCTTGGAGTCTGGGCAGTACGGGTGAGCTACCAAGTGTCTCGTCAGGCTGGTGTGTTTGCCGCTAGGCGAGTGACTGGGCTGTAGGGTATTGCTAGCGGTAGTACTGTCTCATGGGGTGCGTGAGGCGGCGGCTATGGTCCCGCAGTGTGTGCCTGTAGGGATTCCCCTTTCAGCCTATACTCATCAAGTTGATAGAGTGAGACTAGTATGGCCTTGGTTATGGGCAGTCGGGGTGTCTATTAGCGAGATCCCTAGGGGCACAAGGTTGTGCTAGTGAGGAAACATGTTAGGGGGTCTCAGTAAGTTTTCTCATTAAATTAGGTGGCCAGTATGTCGGAGCCCCTATTTGAGAGAATGGATAGGACCCCGTCCTGATAATAAAAGAGCAATATCTATTCATCTTGACTGGGGGGAGGGGGGGTAGGAGTAGGGGTGGTCCGTAGTATGGTCCCCGGTGTGAACCCCTGTTGTTAAGGGTGTATTATATACCTTGTCACGCGCCTTAAGGGAGCGTGACCTCAGGTGGTCAACTATTTGTGGTGGAGGAACGGAGGAAAACTATAACGAAAGTAAAAGAAAGTAATAATAACAACTTGCGGTAGCTTAAATCTGAGTTCAGTATGCAGTGGAGTCCATCTTTGGGCCCGACATGGGAATGAAAGTCCAGCTACTAGGGCGTTAAATTTCAGGTTTCTTCCCTGGCATGCGTTTTGCGTAGCGTGGTGCGGGGGGTGAACTCCGGTACAGTGGAGGGGTTCATTCCCGCCATACTCATTGTGGCTGTCTTCGCTGGTTCATTCAGGTTTAGGCCTTGCAGGTGACGTTCCAGCTCTTGGAAATTCGAAGCTTTGTATGTCGCGCCCTGATGGGTAAAGGACAGGGCTCTCGGGAACCCCCAACGGTAGGGAATGTCCTTTGCCTGTAGTTTCTGCAGTAGTGGCTGTAGGGTCTTGCGCCATGCGATGGTGCCTCTGGTGAGGTCCGGGAACAGTGATAGGGTTGAACCCTCGAACAACAGAGGAGTGTGCCCGCGGGCTGCCGTACGGATCGAGATCTTGTCTTGTAAGGTTTGAAATCTAATTATTAGGTCTGACGTCGCCTCCACTGGTGCAGTCGTCGGCCTCGGCAGTCGGAACATGCCCTCGATCCTGACCGCTTTGGCTTGTTTCGCCGGCAGTAGGAGGTTAAGCAGGCGTCGTATATAGTGTGGTAAGTCAGTCGGGCTCACCGAGTCTGGGATTCCCCGTACTTTCAGGTTGGTTCGCCTCCTGCGCTCCTCCAGGGCTTCAGTTCTGTCAGCTGTGGCTCTTTGTTTCTGCTGGAGCTCCGCCAGTGCATGTTCCACCGCGGTGAGCCTTGAGTCTTGTGTGTCTGTTTTAGCCTCCAGGAGGGTTATTTTGTGCACGGCCCCGTCTATGGCGTCTTTGTAAGGGGCCATGTCCGCCGCTATGTTCGCTCTCAATTCAGAAAGCATATCCTTGAGTTGGGCGGCTGTGACTGGGTCTCCAGCAGCCGGTGGCTTGGTTTTAGGCACTGCTGGTTGACTGCTCAAGGTCCCTACCCCAGTGTTGTAGGAGAGACCCTCAGAGGAGCACGAGGAGCCATCGTCTCCCGACGGCATCTTGTCCCATGCTGGCCTCAGAGGGCCTCGCAGCATCTCACCAATATCGTGGCAGAAGGGGCCCCTGTCCGCTCTTTGCTTCTTGTTTTTTCGACCCATTACCCCCTTAGGTAGCAGTGTGACCGCTTGAGGTCGGGTATTGGTGCTGTTTTTGCCGTTTTACCGCAATATTGTAGATCCTAAGCTCGGAGCTCGGGAAAGTGTGGCCGCTCCGTTCGGCTGCTGGCTCCGCCCCTCCATCCCCTTTCTTTTTAACTACACCTTTGAACTATACACACTATACACACACACATACACACACACACTACACACACACTGCATACACTACACACACACACTGCATACAATAAACACACACACTTATATCTGTGTGTCTGTGTATCTGTATGTATGTCTGTATATGTGTATCTGTATGTGTGTCTGTGCATCTGTTTGTGTATCTGTTTGTGTGTCTGTGTTTGTATCTGTGCGTCAATGTTTATATCTGTGCCTCAGTGAATCTGTATGTGTGTGTATCTGTGTGTGTGTGTGTGTGTGTGTGTGCTTATGTGTCTCTGTATATGTGTGTCTCTATCTGTATGTGTGTCAGTGTTTGTCTGTATCTGTGCATGACTGTGTTTCTATGTATCTGCATGTGTATACCTATGTGTCTGTGTATCTGTATGTGCCAGTGTGTTCATCTGTATGTCTATGTATCTGCATGTGTGCCAGTGTATGTATATTTGAGTATATGTGTATATGTGCATACATCTCAGCATTTCGCCAACACTACACACAAATACACAGCTGCATCCAAATATCAACACTACATAAAAACACACCACCATATTAAAAAACACACTACACAAAAATGCATGCCTGCATTCAAATGCCAACACTACATGCAAACACCCCCTACATTCACTCACACATACTTCATACAAAAACATACTTGCATTCAAACACACAAACACTGCTCAGTGCTAAATACATAAAACAAAATACAAACACTGCTCAATGCTAAATACATTTAAAAAAAACATTTGTGGGTATTTTTTACATTTTAAATGCCTCTTTTAATAACTCCTATTGCATAGACTGTGATGTCTTCACTTATGTATGAATTGCTTCTCACATGGGCTAATCAACATTATTACATTCCCATTGTGTTCTGTACTTCCAATATACTCATTACGAAAAAAAAGAATCTATACTAATTATCCTGACTATTCAATAAACCATCTCAATTTTAATCATTACTCTTTAATGGGGTTTGCCTCTGTATGATAAGTAACCTTAATTATCCTTTTGCATTATATAAATTAAATTGCAATTAATTTACACAAGATTTATGTAAATATTTCACGCTTGATAGATGATTACATTTCATTGTATGTATGTTGATATTACATTTTGATTAATGCCTCCCGTGGTGAATGATGTCTTTGAAAGGGATCAATACAAAACCAAAGCTTTTTTTTCTCTGCCACAACAAATTAGAACATATAAGTCTTCACTAGGCGTATTTACTAACAGTTGGAAAGCAGAGCCAATTCATTTCAACTGTCAATATACCATAATTTAGTAATAACTTATAAACAGTGCTGTAGACATTGATAGAAGGGTTTTCTTAGATGACACATTGTGGGCTGAATTTAGTGTGTGTAGTTGAAGGGAGCATGGGGATATGCCCCCCCATCAACAGGTTAATGCACTAACAACCTCTAGTGTGTAGCTCTTAACCCTTTTAACCTTAAAAGTAAAGTTTATGTATGCAAGAATGTGTCAGTGTGTGTGTGTGTGTGTGTCAGTGAGTATGTGTGTGTCTGTGTGTGTGTGTCTCTGTCTGTCAGTGTGTGTGTCTGTCAGTGTGTGTGTGTGTGTCTGTCAGTGTGTGTGTCTGTCAGTGTGTGTGTGTCTGTCAGTGAGTATGTGTCTGTCTGTCAGTGACTGTCAGTGACTGTGTGTGTGTGTGTCTGTCAGTGTGTCTGTATGTGTGTGTGTCAGGGGGAGGATCAGATTTGGCGCAACATGGTTGGGGGGGCTGGGATTTAGAAGAGGGGGATGCTGGTTTTTTTTTATACTTTTTAAAATAAATAAAAATTTAAGTTTTTTGTTTTTTTTGCGGCCCACATAAACTAAAAACCTTGTTTATGTGGCCCGTGCCAGACTTTGAGTTTGACATACTTGGAGTATATAATATGCATAGGATTTCTGCTTATTTTGAAAGTTACAGGTCACAAAATCAAAGGACTAAAATACAATTTCAATGTGAAGCAATTTTAGAAATTGGTAGGTTTAGTAGCCATCAAAGAAAATAAAATTGCCACACAAAAGTATATATTTATATAAAGTAGACCTCACAGGCTATTTACCTAAGGTTATTTTGACACTGTGTATTTCGTAACGCTGGTGTGTGCTATTCCTGCACAAGCTATTTCATTTTCTATAGTTAGATTTTTCATAGATGGATTTGACGGGCCTATATCTCATTTTGGGGTATTTATATCAGTGTGAGTATTCAAATAACCCCACAAAAGGCTTCCATTTGATAAAGTAGACAGGGCTATCTTATATGGCGTATTTTGTGCCTTAACTTGTCAATATTTTTCATCAATTTATGTCAATGTTTGTGGTAAGGGGGAAAAAATTGAATTTTTACATACATGTTGCTTTTTTTGCGGAGTATTTCTTACACTTGATATGTACCACTGTCATAAAATTCCCCAAATTATGCTCAGTTACATCTTCTAAGTAAAACAATATGCCCAATGTATAACCTAGACACTATTTTGTTAAGTTACAGTTCTGTAAACGAGACGTGACAAGTTCAGGTTTTTAAGTGTGAATTTTCATGGAGGGTTTTGATGTGTCTGTGTCCCACTTTTGAGCACTTGAGCAGGCTACATATTCCAGCTACACCATAAAGCATACCATTTCTTAAAGAAGACATCTCAGGGTATTTAAGAAAGCATATTTTGAACCTTAGCGTCGGATCATTTTTACACTAGCTTGTACCAAGTGTAGTGGTAATAAGCATTTTTTCTGCCTTTTTGACACACAAAGCGAGTTTGCACAGTATTTTTTGCAAACCTTAAGTGTACTACGACTGTATTATACATTTGGACGTGTTTGATCCCTTGGCTAAGCTCTTTGACCTGGCAGAAGACGCCAGAGCTGAGAACAGACGTGTTGACCCTGAAGAACTCCGTGGCTGGGTGCAGAGGGCTATCTGCATTGTGGGCAGTGTTAATACCTCCCTGTCTATTCAACAGCATAAAGCCATTCTCTTTAAAATAGAGCCAAAATTGGCCAATCTCAGATGCATGGAGGTCCTTGGTTTCACCGTAGACTCCGGAACGGAGTGTCTGAGTCTTCCAATGTCCAAGATTCTGACCATCCGCAAGGATGTACGCCGTGCACTGGCGCACCCTCAGATCACGCTACACCATCTGCCACGGTCATCATTGGCCTGCTGGCATCCTCAATCCAAGCGGTGTTCCCGGCTCCTCTTCATTACCGTGCCCTCCAGTGACTGAAGATCGCACACCTCCGCAACGGCGCCTCCTACGCGGACATGGTCTCTCTGGACATCGAGACGCGAGACGAATTGACTTGGTGGATCCACAACCTCTCTGCTTGGAATAGCAAGGCTGTCTTCAGTTCTCTACTGGAGTTCACTGTGGCCTCAGTCTCCATGGCTAGGGTGCCCATTGCAACGGTGTGACTACAGGGGGACGTTGGTCGGAGGACGAAGCTCGACTCCACATCAATTCTCTGGAGCCAGTTCCTTTGTGACTCGGAGTTTCGAATGGGGCTGCCAGCGCATTCTTCCGGCTGCGCATGGACAATGTCTTGGCGGTCCGTCATGTCAAACACATAGGCGGCACGCAGTCGGCAGTTCTGGCTCACCTGGTGAAGGACTTTTAGATGTATTGCTTGGTCAGGGATTTGGTGGTCCAGACAGAGTACCTCCCGGGACTCCACAACATTCACGCGGACTGGAGTTCACACTATCTTTTGGACAGCAGTGACTGGAGATTGGAAGTGGGGGTGTTCTCCGCTATCTTGTCTCTCTGGTGTCCTTTTGCCATCGACCTATTTGAAACATAGAAACATAGAAACATAGAATGTGACGGCAGATAAGAACCATTCGGCCCATCTAGTCTGCCCAGTTTTCTAAATACTTTCATTAGTCCCTGGCCTTATCTTATAGTTAGGATAGCCTTATGCCTATCCCACGCATGCTTAAACTCCTTTACTGTGTTAACCTCTACCACTTCAGCAGGAAGGCTATTCCATGCATCCACTACCCTCTCAGTAAAGTAATACTTCCTGATATTATTTTTAAACCTTTGCCCCTCTAATTTAAGACTATGTCCTCTTGTTGTGGTAGTTTTTCTTCTTTTAAATATAGTCTCCTCCTTTACTGTGTTGATTCCCTTTATGTATTTAAATGTTTCTATCATATCCCCCCTGTCTCGTCTTTCCTCCAAGCTATACATGTTAAGATCCTTTAACCTTTCCTGGTAAGTTTTATCCGGCAATCCATGAACCAGTTTAGTAGCCCTTCTTTGAACTCTCTCTAAGGTATCAATATCCTTTTGAAGATAGGGTCTCCAGTACTGTGTACAGTACTCCAAGTGAGGTCTCACCAGTGTTCTGTACAATGGCATGAGCACTTCCCTCTTTCTACTGCTAATACCTCTCCCTATACAACCAAGCATTCTGCTAGCATTTCCTGCTGCTCTATTACATTGTCTGCCTACCTTTAAGTCATCAGAAATAATCACCCCTAAATCCCTTTCCTCAGATGTTGAGGTTAGGACTCTATCAAATATTCTGTACTCTGCCCTTGGGTTTTTACGTCCAAGATGCATTATCTTGCACTTATCCACATTAAATGTCATTTATGAAAGATAAGCCCTATAGTAATCAATTGTGATTTAAAGGGACAGTACAGGGGATAACCCTAAGTGGAGAATGCGAGCAAAAAGGAAAAAGGGGGGGGGGGGACTGTCCCTCAATAATGAAAGGTATCAAAGAAAATTACTTTAATAAATTGAAATACACACAGAAAGACTGACAGAGTTACTGATCACTACTGCCTCAATGGTGGATAATTGGGGCAGTAAAAGTGGCTGTAACTGTACTTACTGGGTGTACACAGACGGAGAGGCAGTGAACAAACAAATAGGACACAAATGGGGCAAAAAAGTCTAAACAGTAGTTAAGTAAGTATGTCCCTGCAGTGATGGCTGTATGATAGCCTGTTACCAGTTGCCCAGGGTGAACTTAATATACGGATACTGATGCCATGTGACAGAATAACAATGGTAAAAGTAAGAGCAAATTGGCTACACTGTATATGACCCTGCAAATCCAGGTGTTGACTACTGAAAAAGAAAAAATTGCCCAGCATAAAAGAAAAATATATACATAAGCTAGTATCCCCCTCGGGAATAACCCTGTGTTGAAAGAAATGTGTGTATACAACAGGGTCCCAATGGGTAAATCGGGGGATATAGCTCAACAAGCAGCACGTTGCTAACAGGAGAAGGGCATGTTATCGGTCTAAACAATACCCATCATAAAGTTAGATTTAGTGGCTAGTATGTGCCTTGGTGGGCACTTGGCTAGAATAGCGACGAAGCTATACAGTTGCTAGTAAATTGTCACTAGCTGCAAGGGCTAATAACCCCCTTGGCGAAGTCCCTGCGTAACAATCAAGTGCAGCAGAGTCCCAATGGGCAGGGCCAGATTAAGAGCCCAGTGGGCCTGGTGCTGACCATTATTATGGGCCTATTTACAGAATCTTATCGACCAAAAACACAAATAATCATACCTCCCAAGCATCATGTATCTTATGGAGATGGTGTTGGAGGGAAAATCAAAGGATGCAGCTATACGAAAACACATACTCTATGCTAATCTCTCTCTAATTTATGCTTTCATCTTTCAAGTAAATCCATATCCCCTAACAGCAGTGTCCAGTGAAGCAGGAAGTCAATGTGCAGGTTAAAAGAGTTTGCCAATGGCGCGAATTACGCGACCAGACCTGCCAAAAGGGGTGAACATGCCCAAAAAGGGGGCATGTTTGTCCAAAGAATTGGAAGGCCAACCTGGCATGAATGCATGTCAGGCTGCCTGCCAATCATGCAGGCTGTCCATCTAAGGGCATACTATGCAGGCAGCACCCTGAGCTTGACATAAATGCATCAAATGATGTGCCTATGCCATGCTTTCTAAGGTCTGTCCCCTAGCACTCACATGTCCACTTGTCTCCTTATCATCTTACTAGCAGGCAGAAGTTCATGGTATATAGTCTGGGACAGAGAAAATGTGTATGTAGTGAGTGTAGAAGAAAGGGGACATGCTACAGTGTTAGAGAGACCAAAGTCTGCATTATCTAAACTAATTTTATTGTCAGCCAGTCCACACAGGTTTTATTCCCATGCATCCCTCTTAAGCTTCCAAATTTAAAGGGACACTATAGTCATCAGAACAACTACAGCTTATTGTATTTGTTCTGGTAAGTAGAGCCATTCCCTCCAGGTTTTTTGCAGTAAACACTGTCTTTTCATAGAAAATAACTCTGATATCCACTCCTTAGATGGCTGCTAGAGGTGCCTCCTGGGGCAGTACTGCCTAGTGTGCAGCACTGCCATTCAGTGTCTCCACCCTCTGCATGCAGAACTTTCCTCATAGAGATGCATTGAATCAATTTATCTTCATGATGAGATGCTGATTGGCCAGGGCTATGTTTGACTTGTGCTTGCTCTGCCCCTGATCTCCCTAGTTAACAGTCTCAGCCAATCCTATGGGGAAGCATTGTAATTTGCTCAGACAACCACTTCTGATGATGTCAGCAGACAGAGTCAGTTCAGAAGCAGATAGGGACAGAGCCAGCAGCTGCAGACTTGAATACAAGTAAGAGTTTACTATATTTAGGGAGGCAAGAGAGGGCCAGGGGGACTAAATAGGGGTTTTAACATAATAAGGTTAGAAATACATGATTGTGTTCCTGACCCTATAGTGTTCCTTTAAGCAAGAGTATGTGAAGAGTAGTTAGGGTTGCCACCTTTCTTGGAAAAAAAAAAAGCCTTATACATTTGCATAAATTATTAGTTATGCGTGACATCACATGATGTAAATCACAAGGAGTGACATAAGAGAAAATTCTGTAAAATCACCAACAAACTACTCACAGTTTCATTCTGCTGTATAGATGGACTGCTCCCAGTGGGGTCTCCCTGTCTACCAGTGTCTCAGTCTCACAAGTCTCTCAGTGTCCCTATGTATCACAGTGTCAGTGTCCCCATGTCGCCCGGTTTTCTAGTCTCCCAGTGTCTCAGTGTTCCCATTTCTCCCAGTGTCCCCATGTCTCACTGTGTCCCCATGTCACTGAGACACTTGGAGACATGGAGACACTGGGAGACATGGGGCACTGATACACTTGGGGACACAGGGAGACATGGAGACACTGTCACTAGGGACACTCGGAGACATGGGGAAACTGGGAGCCATGGGGGCACTGATACACTAGGGACACTGAGACATGGGGACACAGACAAAGTGGGGACACTGAGAGACTAGGGGACACAGAGACTAGAGGGACACTGTGTCCCTAGTGTCTCCATGTCCCAATGTCTTAGTGTCTCCCAATGTCCCTATGTCTCAGTGTCCCCATTTCTCCCAGTGTCCCCTAGTGTCTCAGTGTCCCCCGTGTTTTCCAGTGTCCCCAAGTCTCCCAGTATCCCCTAGTGTCTGTGTCCCCAAGTTTCTCAGTGTCCCTTAGTGTCTCAGTGTCCCCATGTCTCCATGCTGCCTTTCCCCCATCCCTCACTTACTTGAGCTGTAGAGCTGCTGTGTGGACTCTCTGTGCTGTATAGCTGCTCCCCCATGGATCAGTGAGTAGTAGAGAAAGGCAGGGAGGGATATGCTGTTACTTCCTAACCCTGCCTCTCTCCACACACAGTGACCCCTACTGGCCGGAGTTGGTATTGCAGAGTAATTTCCTCTTCTGCTGAGAAAAATACCTGCATTTGTATTGCCGGTATTACTGCAATACTGGTACTGGACAGGCAGCCTCAAATACCAGCTGTGCCAGTAAAATACTAGTCAGGTGGAAAACTTAAGAGTAGTGTGTGAAAAAAAAAATGTAAAAAAAAAAATTTTTTTTTTTTTTTTTTTCAAATGGGCCTATTCCATGGGCCTGGGCCTGGAGCTGCAGCTCCATCAGCCCCTATGTTAATCCGGCCCTGCCAATGGGTATACCGGAGGATAAAGCCAATAATGAGTGAGCAGCTAATAGTAAGTCATGAGATAGTAAGATTGCAAGCTAGCAAGTGCCTTCATGGGCACCTGACTGTAATAACACTGGATACCAGGCTACAGACCCCCTAGGAAATGCCACTGTGTAAACAAAAGTACAACAGGGTCCCAATAGGTATACAGGGGGGTATAGCCAATGATGAGAGGGCAGCTAATGATAGGGCACTGAGCAAAAAGCTTGCTGGCTAGTGTATGCCTTAGTGAGCGTCTGGCTGTAATGGCAACACTGTACACTAGCTAGCGATTGTCCTGAACTGTGCCTTCGTGGGCACCTAGTAAAGGAGAGAAAATATATATATAGCTTGCTAGTAAATACCCTAATCTGTGCCTTCGTGGGCACCTAGCAGTAAGGATAATAAGCCCACTAACGTGCTAAAATAAAGTCTCCGAGCTATTACCCTAATCTGTGCCTTCGTGGGCACCTAGCAGTACGGATGATAAGCTTACTAACGTGCTAAATCAATTCTCCGAGCTGTTAATCTAATGTCACGAGATTAAGAGAGGAGAGGTCCAAAGATCCTGAGTAGAGCAAAGATAAATGCAATGTCTATATGCAAGGTAGCACAAAAC
Organism: Pelobates fuscus; assembly: GCF_036172605.1. Classification (NCBI taxonomy): domain Eukaryota; kingdom Metazoa; phylum Chordata; class Amphibia; order Anura; family Pelobatidae; genus Pelobates; species Pelobates fuscus. Next base: position 261,364,105 of record NC_086319.1, on the reverse strand, counting down.
TCAACACAAGGTGAGTTATACAGGACCGACGCGCGTTTCGCCAGAGACAGGCTCATCACTGACATTAAATGTCAGTTGCCACAACTCTGACCATTTTTCTAGTTTACCTAAATCATTTTCCATTTGGCTTATCCCTCCTGGAACATCAACCCTGTTACATATCTTAGTATCATCCGCAAAAAGACACACCTTACCATCAAGACCTTCTGCAATATCACTAATAAAAATATTAAAGAGAATGGGTCCAAGTACAGATCCCTGAGGTACCCCACTGGTGACAAGCCCAAGCTGCGAATATACTCCATTGACTACAACCCTCTGTTGCCTGTCACTCAGCCACTGCCTTACCCATTCAACAATATTGGAATCCAAACTCAAAGATTGTAGTTTATTGATAAGCCTTCTATGTGCAACAGTGTCAAAAGCCTTACTGAAATCTAGGTAAGCAATGTCTACTGCACCACCCTGATCTATAATTTTAGTTACCCAATCAAAAAAATCAATAAGATTAGTTTGGCATGATCTCCCTGAAGTAAACCCATGTTGTCTCTGATCTTGAAATCCATGTGTTTTTAGATGTTCAACAATCCTATCCTTTAACATGGTTTCCATCACTTTCCCCACTACTGAAGTAAGGCTTATTGGCCTATAGTTGCCCGACTCCTCCCTATTACCTTTCTTGTGAATGGGCACAACATTCGCTAACTTCCAATCTTCTGGGACTACTCCTGTTATCAATGATTGGTTAAATAAATCTGTTAATGGTTTTGCTAGTACACCACTAAGCTCTTTTAATAGCTTTGGGTGTATTCCATCAGGTCCCATTGACTTATTTGTCTTTACTTTTGACAGTTGAAATAGAACCTCTTCCTCTGTAAACCCACGTGTAATAAATGACTCATTTATCCTTTTTCTTAACTGAGGTCCCTTTCCTTCATTTTCATCTGTAAATACCGAACAAAAATATTAATTGAGGCAGTCAGCTAGACCTTTATCCTCATCTACATACCTTCCTTCTTTTGTTTTTAATCTGACTAATCCTTGTTTTACTTTTCTTTTCTCATTTATATATCTAAAAAAAGTTTTGTCCCCCTTTTTTACTGACTGTGCTATTTTCTCTTCTGTGTGTGATTTGGAAGCTCTTATAACTTGTTTAGCCTCTTTCTGCCTAATCTTATAGGTCATTCTGTCTTCCTCACTCTGGTTTTTTTTATAATTACTAAATGCTAACTTTTTGTTTTTTACTATTTTGGACACATCTGCGGAGTACCACAGTGGTTTCTTGAATTTTTTGCTTTTACTGACAAGCCTAATGCAATTTTCTGTTGCCTTCAGTAGTGCAACTTTTAAATAATCACATTTCTTTTGGACTCCATTTAAATTGCTCCAGTCTGATAATGACTCCTTTACACATATTCTAATTTTAGAAAAGTCTGTTTTTCTAAAGTCTAAAACTTTTGTTTTTGTGTGGTGTGACTCAGTCACTGTTCTTATATTAAACCACACTGACTGATGATCACTGGATCCTAAACTTTCACCTACAGTAATATCTGATACCAAATCTCCATTTGTTAACACTAAATCTAGTATGGCCTCTTTACGAGTTGGCTCCTCAACGATTTGTTTTAGAGACAATCCCAGTAGGGAGTTTAGAATATGTGTGCTCCTGGCACAAGTAGCTATTTTTGTTTTCCAATTCACATCAGGAAGATTAAAGTCACCCATGATGATAACTTCCCCCTTCATTGTCATTTTAGCTATTTCTTCAACTAGTAGATTATCTAACTCTTCAATTTGTCCTGGGGGCCTATAAATCACACCTACACGAGTTACTGTGTGATTACCAAATTCTAACGTAACCCAAACGGACTCTATGTTCGCCTCACTAACCTTTATTAGGCTAGATTTTATGCTATCCTTTACATACAGGGCCACCCCTCCCCCTTTCTTGCCTTCCCTGTCTTTTCTATATAAAGAGTACCCTGGTATTGCTATGTCCCAGTCATTTTTCTCATTATACCATGTCTCAGTAACAGCGACTAGATCTACACTATCAGTTGCCATTATTGCCACAAGTTCATGGATCTTATTCCCTAAACTGCGAGCATTTGTAGACATGACTCTAAGCTTATCATTTTTTAACACACTTGCTACAGGCACCTTCTGTCCTTGTTTTGGGGGACAATTGGATTGATGTTTTATCACCCTTTTGCCCCCCCCTCCTAGTTTAAATACATCCTAGCAAAACCTCTGAACTGCTCACTGAGAACATTTGTTCCCTTTTGAGAAAGATGCAAACCATCTTTTTTGTACAGTTTATTTCCATTCCAAACAGAGCTACCATGAGCAATAAAGCCAAATCCTTGCTCCCGACACCATTCACCAAGCCACAAGTTAAAGTCACTAATACGCAGCCGCCTGTCGTTCTGAGTGTTATGCACAGGCAGAACTTCAGAGAATGACAGTGTGGAAGCAACCTGCCGTATATCATTGGCAAAAACACTAAAAACGTCCTTAACCTCTGAAACCTCATTGCAAGCCAAGTCATTTGTCACTAAATGGACAAGTACATCCAATTCCCCTTCCTGCTTTGCTTGCTTAACAATATTACAGATACGTCTCCTGTCTCTGTGAGCTGTAGCTCCAGGAAGACACCTCACAAGACCACCATTGTCCATCTCCACACCTCTTATGATGGAATCCCCCAACAACAACTGCTTTCTATTAGGCCTCACCATAGTCTTCAAGCCTCTCTGCACAACACCACTAGCCTCAGTGCCTCTCTGCACAACACCACTAGCCTCAGTGCCTCTCTGCACAACACCATTAGCCTCAGTGCCTCTCTGCACAACACCACTAGCCTCAGTGCCTCTCTCCACAACACCACTAGCCTCAGTGCCTCTCTCCACAACACCACTAGCCTCAGTGCCTCTCTGAGGCTAGTGGTGTTGTCTCAACACCCAATTGTCACGATTCTAGAGCTGGCTCCCGGACCCAGCTGCGGAAGCAGTGGACGCTTTCCTGCAAGACTGGAATGGCTCTCTTTAATATGCCTTCCTTCCATTTGCCATGATCCCTCGAGTCCTACTCCAGGTTCGCCACCAACAGGCCGAATTGATCCTGCTGGCCCCGTTTTGGGGGACCCAGTCCTGGTTGACACAGCTGCTGGAGCTGGCAGTGGATTTACCCAGGTTGTTCCCGTCTTAGCCGGACCTTGTTCTAAATCTGACAGGCCTACGGCATCCAGTTCTGCTGGATAGATGCCTCCTGCTGCTTGCGTAGCAAATTTCCTTGGTTCATGGGATGTCCAAGGGACTTCGGATACACTAGACATGTATGGATGCATGTGGATGCATGGCTCCCAGGTGGATGCACGGGCAGGTGGATGCATGGGCTCCCAGTACTAGATGGTCATATGGGACTGCTTGGCCAGCTTGGGCTGGCTGGTGCTTGGCTAGAAACATCAATCCCGTTTCAGCACCTGTGACTGCAATCGTTGTTTGAGACTGGCCGTGCGTATCAGCTATTTCTTCGGCTCATGACGGTTTTGACGGTTGTCCCGTGGGCCAAAACCCCTTAGTGTGCCGATTGTTTTGGGGGTTCCGATTGTCGTGCCCTCCTAGGCCTCGTTACTCATCCACTTGGGATGTCTCCTGTGTGTTGTCTCTTTTCAGTTCCTGGCCTCCTAACATGGAACTATCCTTACGACAATTGTCAGCCAATTTGGTCTCCCTCTTTTGTCTCATTTCGAGCAAGCAGGTTTCAGATGTTTTTGCCCTGGACTACGATGCATGGTCCTTCACTCCGGATGGGGTGACTTTTAACATCTCCAGATGTACTAAGACTGCTATTCGGTCGGTTTCATATCCAGCTTTTCCTGCTTCTCCAGCGTTGTGTCCTGTTGCTTGTTTGCGCGAATATGAGCTTCGGACCACTCCTGTTTCAAGTACTACCTTGGCTCGCTGGGTGAAGTGGGTGATTTCACAGGCTGATGTGGACATGTCCATTATTGACACCCACTCTTCCCGGGGGGCGTCAGCCACCTCTATGGTGGATTCAGTTGTGCGTCTGAAAGACTTGATGAGGATGGCGGACTGGTTGCATGAATCCACGTTTCGCGAATTTTATTTTTGTCCAGTCTCTCACGTTTTTTTGTCGGTTGTTGGTCAGCTTTAAACTTGCAATATGAGTCTCCGTGTCTTAACACATAAAATTACATGATTTTGCTATTTCATGATGAAAAGTTATGATTTTATTACACGGAGGTGAGTATTGTCCCACCCTTCTGAGTTTGTTTAACTTGTTTTAACCCTCCCTGCTGACTTGTTCTCTCATACAGGGATTCCAGGGTGCAGTAGGTATTATATTTTGTATTTTTTATTTATGTTTTAGTGATACAAGCTGGATCCCTATTCCATATGTACCATATTATACTTTTTATATAGTTACCATTTTGGGAGGTAACTGAAGGGAAGCAAGTATCCAAAGTTAAGTTTAACCTTTTATTCCACGGGTGATTTGGTGGAAGCCATTTTGTATTGCAGTAGGTATTATGTTGTATGCACTGTATTTATTTTGTGGTTTGATGTTCACGTATGTCCTGGTTCGATTTGTTTTCATGTTTTTGTATGGTGGGTTACCGTGTTTTCTGGATGTTGGGATTTTCTGTTGGTTCTTGTTTTATGTCTCTCCTTGTGATGTTTTGCATCTCCAAAGAAAGAGGAAGCTTTAGAGGTGGTGCTTGCTAGTATACTGGGACTTGGATGGGGATTGGCTGGTGTCTCACCTTATATGTTCTATTTTTTCTATCTGTGTTCTTTGCTGCTATTGGTGGACAGTAAAGAAAGGAGTAAGCAATACTCGCCTCTGTGTCTTTCATAAAATCATGACTTTTCATCATCAAATAGCAAAATCATGTAATTTACTGTTCGTGCAAAGATTAGTGCTCTCTATCAGAGCTGTGGCCTGCACTAAAGGGTTCATACCGTGTGCACCTAGGGTACGCCCCCCCCTGCTACATTTATATTTTACTGTGCTGCTGAGTGGAGACAGGCTGTTGTTTTACTGCTGGACAAGATTTCCAGGACATACTGCTTAAAGGAATATCTCCCATAACCTTGAATTAACCATTTGAGCACAGATTAGTGCTCTCTGTCAGGGCCGTGGCCAGCACTTAAGAGTTTATACCCTGTGCACCTGGGGTGTGGCTCCTACTATATGTGTGCTGTACTGTGCTGCTGAGTGGAGGCATGCTGTTGATGCCTCTGTTTACTGGGTGAGCCCCAGTCTATTTTATTTGGCCGCTGTTAAGATTACAACCCTGTAAGGGTTCTGTGAGCATTGCCTGCTACAATTGTAGTCTGGCCTGTTTGCCCTGCATACTGCAATTGCCTCCTAATTTGTGCCTTCTACGAGGGTGTCCCATATCATGATAAATCTACCTGTCTACTTTTTTGGGCAAACCCCAATTCTGTGTCACACGAGTTGCCACTATGGAAGATTCCCTGGCTAACCTAGTGGTATTTCAGGTCATGAAGCAAGCAGCTGTGGCGCCATTCATGGAGAAAACACTCTCAAATGTGCTGACAGGAGGGCCGGTCCCCTCACTGATACCAGCCACCAGACAATCCCATTATGGGGCGGACTCTGATTCCTTGGATATCTCCGCTAAGGGGTCTTCCCATCACAGCAAGCACCACTGGAATGGCGAAGGCACTAGACCTTTACAGTCTATGGACAAAGCCTCCGCCAACTGCAGTAGGCTGACCTCGGCACCTGTACCAACCCCAAGGGTAGATCCTCCTCAGGCAAGGACCGCTACCTACCCCATTATCTGTTCATCCAGGACAAAAGGCACGCAGAGGCATCAGGTTCTGATGACAACTGGGGTTCGGAATCCACATATGGCTCTACATTTGTATGCAAGACTTTGCTGTGTATGCCCCAGATGGCTGAGTAGGATGGTACCTCGCATGTTACTGCCCAAGAAGACACTGAAGCTATCCTGGATCCTACTGGTCAATAGCAGTTTAACCCACACAACATCCGTCACCCACGTTCTCGAGACTGGTCTCCTCCCGAACACCTGGCCAGCTTTATTCACTTGTGGCCTTGCTAGCCTATGGATAAAGATGTCCGTAACCACTTGGGGTCCGACTGCCCACGCCCTTCCCTCCCAGACAGAATAACACACCTGTGTTTGATCAGTGGATGTTGGTCATGACTATGGGTGGGCGCGACCCCGCAAGGGAGTCAGGAGAGGAATCAGTGGCACCCACGATAAATTGCTGGACTCTAGTGGCCCCCTTCCAAGGATAAAATACCTGACGATACCAACACTGTCCGGGAATAATGGGCTCAGAGATGTTTCTGTTTCGTCTGAAACACCAATGTTTACCTCTCCTCTGAGAAGTGCATAGCAGCACTCCTCTGTATTGACGGAAAGTTGGCGGATCTGGGCGCCAAAATATTGGGACCCCGGGACAAGGCACGCTCTCTGAGGAGGCATTCCTGAGAGAGCTTATTACACGTTAATGTTCTCACTTTCCTCATCAATATCCAATCCTCCAGGAGGAAGATGTTCTGTGGTAACCTCTCTAGGGGGGTGTTCAGCAAGGCCACCAGACCCTGTACCTCGCTACCACATCCTTTTTACCCGAAATGAGTGGGAGACAACCCTTCTGGTACTCCAGGCGATCGGACAGAGGACATGGAACGCACAGATGTGCTAGATTCACTTTTTCCTCAGGTAAGCGTCTCTATGGTATTATCGAATGTGCTTCCTGCAATGCCCACATGAGGTACCATCACTTTAAGGTCGAATGCATTCAAACTTAATAAGGGACCTTCCTCACGTAGGAGACTGGTTTGCAAAACTGGACATGAGGACACATCCTGTTGATCCCTTTCCACCTCTCTTGCCGCTGATATCTATGTTCCCTGTCACACGGTCAACCTTGACACTTCACCTGCCTCCTCAGCTCCTTGGTGCTTCACGACACTACTGAAACCAGTGATCGCTCACGTATGGGCCAGGGGGTTGAGTTGCATTATTTACCTGGACGATATCCTTATGTTCGAGGGATCTAGACTATGTCAACATTCACGATTCTCCGGGGTCTGGCTAGAATCGTTGGGTTTCGTAGTGAATCAACAGGAGTCTGTGATAGCCCTTCCTGGGTAGTACACTTCTTAGGATTTGTAATCGACTCCGCGTCCTGCATCCTGAAACTCCCCACCTATAAGGTCTTCTCAAAACTCAAGGAAATTTGCAAGGTCCTACGCTGCAACACCGCGCCCCTCCACACACATTCACTGATTGTGGGCTACTGTCCTCTTCTATCCAGACTATCTTTCCAGGCCTGCTACGTTACCAGGACAGGCAGCGACTCATGATGAGGTTTCTTTGGGCGAACCCCACCTACGATCAACCGGACTTCTGGAGTCAGATACCAGCCTGTGGGGCTGCGGAAACAACCTGCGAGAGTGTACCCATGGAAGGCGTGTGCACAACTCAGGAATTCTCCCTTCACATTGACTGCCTGGAACTCTTAACGGGATCCTTCACTATCAGCAGCCTGATGAAGGAGTTATCGGTTTGTTGCATTCTACTCCGGATGAATAGAGCAGTGCGGTATATCAATTGCCTGGACAGAGCATGCTCCCATCTCCTATCAGTCATTGAAGATTATACTAGCTTTAGTGTAATGACTTTAAACAACTTTTGTCAAAAAATTAAAAACAAAGACCACTTACCAGGTCAAGAGGTTGATTTTTGAAATGGGAGCAGGAACTGTATGTTAGAAGAAAGATTAATTTTAGGGAAGTCCAAGAGTGTAGTTTAGGTGATAATCCGGGTCAGCAACAAATGGGCAATCCTTAAGGGGAAATCCAAGAGAGTCGTTTAGTCCGATCCAGGTCGATATCAGGTAAGTAATACGAAGGTAGATCCAGAAGAATGGTTAAAGTTCAATCTGGTCCGGTAACAATGGAGCAATTAGGTAAGATTAGAATCATTATAAAGGATTGGATAATTCACTGGAACTCTGAAGGATGGAACCTAGGTGTCAACTGCACACGGAAAGGAACACATTAATTGTGCTCGGAGGCATTGACGTTGAATGTTTACATACGCAGGGGTCAGAGGTTCTCTTAAAGGGGTAGAGATGAAGTTCTGAAGAACCATTAAAGAAACCGTCACATTTAGTGTACTAATAATCTTAATTTTAGTAATGACAGGAGGCAGGTATTTTCCCACCCTGCTTTGCTATCCCACTCTTTCTGTTCACTTTCTTTATATGTCTCACTGGTCAAAGGTAGATTGGGCTCTTAATGTTTTGTGTTTACATTGATGATTTTATTTCCATTGGTTTGGAATTGTCATTGGAGTTTTATATGATTGTTGTTCAGTTATCAGATTGTAGTTTACAAATTATTACTATGAAATAATGTATACTGTGTGTTACTTGGATTTCCACGTTCATGACTATGTGTCTAAACCTGTCACACATTCTCTTTTCAGTTTGATTCGTCCCTGAAGACGTTTTGGTTGTTCGTGTGGAATTCTCTGGAAGTTTGCTCCTTCGGATGTTGGATTTAGAAGTTATTGTTATTGCTTGTTATATGTTTGCTTCTGCTTGATGTCGCTGTCTGAAAGAGGAAGTGCTTAGGTCACTGTACCTCATGTACATCCTACTCTCTACTCTGATTGGTTATTTTTTCTGTGTTTCTTTTCTGCTGTGGAGCTAGTAAAGAGAGAGAATTTGCAAAATACTCACCTCCTGTCATTACTAAAATTAAGATTATCAGTATACTAAAGCTAGTATAATCTTCAATTACTAATAATCTATAATAATTACTACTACTATTTATTCTACATGCAGGTAACTAGAAGTACACAAATTCACATTTATCAATCATTTACTAATATTATTATACAAGCATTGTTCTAACTACACAGAGTTTAGGAATCTACATACACCAGGGCCCTAAATCACAATGGTGTAGCTAGAGAGAGCAAGGAGCTTATCCTTCAGTCCATCATGTGGCTGTCAATGATATCATATAACTATATACCTAAGCCACACAGGATTGCAGTGTGTAGCTGGTCTTCAGAATAAGTGGGCTTACTCACTTGCAAGGGTTTATCAATTAACCTGTGTTGAGATAAAAATATTTTGACTTGTGCACAGATTGAATGGTCAAATAAATAGCCAAGGTGAAGGGCAACATAGATCAGCATAAATGTAAAACCAAACTAAGTCACATGAACCAGAAATCAGAATGAACCGTAGTTAAGCCAATAAAATGTAACACAAAAGGGAGGGTCAGAAAACGTTATGGCTATCAAATGACAATCCTGCTGTTCTGCAACACACAGGTATGTGTCTTAGGCTGAGATTTGCACTGTAAGATACTGTTTCGGAATGCAGCATTGGAAAAATGTCTAAGGTAAGGGACTGTTGAGGAGGTAAATTAAGCTGGCATCTGTGACAGTGGCTTAAATGCATGACTAATTTCCAACAGCAGAACAGTCACATGAGAGTGGAGAGAATCTTCCTGCCACCACAGAGACTGACCACTTGTCATGAGTCATGGTAATAAATGGTGGAACATTGTGCAATAATTGGAGGAGACAATAGTTTAAGCAACAATTGGTATTGGCTTAAGATGTTGGTTTAAAAGATCGAGCCAAAAGACCTAAATTATAGTGATGTATAATAAGAGGTCAATTGGAGTCAGATTGAACAGCTTGGGGTTCTGAAGTGAAGTGAGACATGTACAACTCTTTGGAATGAATAATTAAAGCAATAAAGTAATGATGGGGTTTATCGTGAGTGGAGAACTTGGGAAACAATGTCTATAATAATACAGCTACGTCTTAATAGATGAGAGAGTGTAGTCATGAATAGCAGGCTGGGCTCTGGTGCTAAAGTTGGAACAAGGCAGAGAGATAATCCAAGAGAGTAGACAGATAGTGGAATCCAGGAGGGTAGCAGACATGAAAGGGCAATCCGAGACGCCAACTAAGGACAATCAAGTGAATAGTCAGGAACACGAACTGAGCTCTGTAGCCTGTGATAACTGAACGGTTTACTTTGGGCCGCAACAAACTGAGGCTGAAAGGCAACAAGGTTACAGCAAGGCAAACCAGGGCAACGCAATGAAGCAAGCCAGGGACAATGGATAAATAGGTAATCGTTCACTGCAAAAAGCAGTATCAATTAGATACTGAATCGTGACATCACTGAGAAAGAAACATAGGCGTGAGTTAGCCCTTCCCTGGGCATTTTTACTCCACTAAATAGTCCCTACATGCAGGGTGATGCACTTCTGTGCTGTCAGACACTAGTGAAGCAGAGATCTGTGCAGTGGCGGATCCAGAGCCTGATCTCGGGAGGGGCACTTGTAGATTATTTAAATAAATAATCCAGACACAATAACCACTACAGCTCAGTGTAGTGGTTATTGTGCCAATAGTGCCGAGACCCCCTCCCAGAGTAAGTAGTCAAACTGTTTAAGAACAGTTTGACAACTTACCTGAGGCCCTCTGGGAAATGGGGCTGTAGTAGGGCAGAGGAGCAGTGGTATGTGTGAGTGGTGCAATGTGTGAGGGGTGCAGTGTGTGTGTGTGTGTGAGGGGGACAGTGTGTTAGCAGTGTGTGTGTGAAGGTTGCAGTGTGTAAGTGAGGGCGGCAGTATATGTCAGGGGTGCAGTGTGTGTGTGTGTCAGTATGTGTGTGTGACAGTTACAGTGTGTGTGTGTATTGCAGTGTATGTGTGTGGGGGCAATGTATGTGTGTGGGGGCAATGTATGTGTGTGGGGGCAATGCTTGTGTATGTGGGGGCAATGTTTGTGTATGTGGGGGCTGTGTATGTGGGGGCAATGTTTGTGTATGTGGGGGCAATGTTTGTGTATGTGGGGGCAGTTTATGTGTGTGGGGGCAGTATGTATCTGGGGGCAGTGTGTGTATGGGGGCAGGGGCAATCTGTGTGTGTATGGGGGGGGCAGGGGCAATGTGTGTGTGTATGGGGGGGCAGGGGCAATGTGTGTGTATGGGGGGCAGGGGCAATGTGTGTGTGTATGGGGGGGCAGGGGCAATGTGAGTGTGTGTATGGGGGGGCAGGGGCAATGTGTGTGTGTGTATGGGGGCAGGGGCAATGTGTGTGTGTATGGGGGGGGGGGCAGGGGCAATGTGTGTGTGAATGGGGGGGCCGGGGCAATGAGTGTGTATGGGGGGCAGGGGCAATGTGTGTGTGTATGGGGGGGCAGGGGCAATGTGTGTGTGTGTATGGGGGGGCAGGGGCAATGTGTGTGTGTGTGTGTATGGGGGGCAGGGGCAATGTGTGTGTGTGTATGGGGGGCAGGGGCAATGTGTGTGTGTGTGTATGGGGGCAGGGGCAATGTGTGTGTGTTTATGGGGGGGGCAGGGGCAATGTGTGTGTGTGTATGGGGGGAGGGGCAATGTGTGTGTATGATAAGGATGGGGGGGCTTATAATATGTTTTTTTTTTTAAATTTAATTAAAATAAATATATTTATGTCCCCCCTCCCTTCTTACCTTTACTGTGAGGAGGGGGGGACATCTTTCTTTCCCTGGTGGTCCCAGTGGGGATTCATTGGTGGTTCCATTCAGGACCGGTGCTAGGATTTTTAGTTACACAGGCGAAGAGGCATTTTGGTGCCCCCCACCCTCGTTTAAAATAAGGTTCATACAAACACAGAAATAATCATACAGAGACATACAGACACAGACAGAGACATACATGCATATAAAGACATACATACAGAGGCATACCGTCATACAGACACATACATACATACATAGACATACAGAAACATACATACAGAGACATCCAGGCATACAGACACATACATACATACATACATAGACATACAGAAACATACATACAGAGACATCCAGGCATACAGACACATACATACATACAGAGACATACAGGCATACAAAGACATACACGCATACAGAGACATACCGTCATACAGACACATACATATATACAGGTATACAGAGACATACAGGCATACAGATACATACATTTGTACATACAGAGACATACAGGCATACAGACACATACATTTGTACATACAGAGACATACAGGCATACGGACACATACATTTGTACATACAGAGACATACAGGCATACAGAAACATACATACAAAGCCATACAGGCATACAGAGGCCTACATACATACATACATACATACAGAGACATACACAATTACATACTTACATCAGTTCAATATTGTCCCCTGGATGCATGCTGTCTGGCTCCTTGGAGTCCTGTCCTGCAGCCCAGCCCCATCACTGGCCGCCAGCCGCGCTGTGTGGTACACAGGGAGCAGGGATATGATGTCATTCATATCCTCGCCCCCTCCACACAGCCTGCGGCAGACACCAGGGTAGGTGCAGTGGCATACACATGACCCATGGGGCCCCAGTGCGCAAATTGATCCGTGCTCCCCCCCCCCTCGCGCTTACTTTGCGCGGGCCGGGGCCGCAACACATGGCGGCGGGCACCTGGTCGCAGGGGTTGCAGGGCCGTGACCCCTGCGACCGCGGTATGTACGCCAGTGCATGCAGATGCACACACACTTAAAGGACCACTACAGACACCCAGATCACATCAGCTCAATGAAGTGGGTGTCAGGTCCCTCTAGTTTTAACCCTGCAGCTGAAAACATAGCAGTTTCAGAGAAACTGCTATGTTTCACCGAGGGTTAATCCAGCCTCTAGTGGATGTCTCACTGACAGCCACTAGAGGAGCTTCCGCTATTCTAAAACACTGAACGTCCATAGGAAAGCATTGAGTAATGCTTTCCTATGGGCGGTTTGAATGCGTGCACGGCAAGGGCATTCGGAGCTGAGAGGCGGAGGAATCCCCAGCGCCAAGGGAGAAAGGTAAGTGCTGAAGACACACACACACTCTCACGAACAGATGCATACACACCAGCTAACGGACACACATTTACTGACAGACACACTCAGCGACAGACATACACACTCACTGACAAACACACACTCACTAACAGACATCAAACAGACTCACTAATACACACACAAACACACTCAGTAAGAGACACACAGTAACACAATCACTGACACTCACTAGCAGACACACTCACTCACACTCACTAGCAGACACACACACTCACACTCACTAGCAGACACACACACTCACACTCACTAGCAGACACACACACTCACTGACACTAGCAGACACACACACTCACTGACACTAGCAGACACACTCACTGACACTAGCAGACACACTCACTGACACTAGCAGACACACTCACTGACACTAGCAGACACACTCACTGACACTAGCAGACACACTCACTGACACTCACTAGCAGACACACACACTGACACTCACTAGCAGACGCACACACTCACACTCACTAGCAGACGCACACACTCACACTCACTAGCAGACACACTCACTCACACTCACTAGCAGACACACACAATGACACTCACTAGCAGACACACACAATGACACTCACTAGCAGACACACTCACTGACGCTCACTAGCAGACACACTCACTGACGCTCACTAGCAGACACACTCACTGACGCTCACTAGCAGACACACACACTGACGCTCACTAGCAGACACACACACTGACGCTCACTAGCAGACACACTCACTGACGCTCACTAGCAGACACACTCACTGACGCTCACTAGCAGACACACTCACTGACGCTCACTAGCAGACACACTCACTGACACTCACTAGCAGACACACACACTGACGCTCACTAGCAGACACACACACTGACACTCACTAGCAGACACACTCACTGACGCTCTCTAGCAGACACACTCACTGACGCTCACTAGCATACACACTCACTGACGCTCACTAGCATACACACTCACTGACGCTCACTAGCAGACACACTCACTGACGCTCACTAGCAGACACACTCACTGACGCTCACTAGCAGACACACACACTGACGCTCACTAGCAGACACACTCACTGACGCTCTCTAGCAGACACACTCACTGACACTCACTAGCAGACACACACACTGATGCTCACTAGCAGACACACTCACTGACACTCACTAGCAGACACACACACTGACGCTCACTAGCAGACACACTCACTGACGCTCACTAGCAGACACACTCACTGACACTCACTAGCAGACACACACACTGATGCTCACTAGCAGACACACACACTGACGCTCACTAGCAGACACACACACTGACGCTCACTAGCAGACACACACACACACACTAACACTCACACTAACACATGTTTTTTTTTTTTAATTTAATCCCCCAGCCTCCTTACCTTTTTGGAGTGCTGAAGGGATTCCCTGGGGTCCAGTGGTGCTGCTGGGCTCCTGGGCTCCTTGGCTGGCTCCCTTGGTGGCTGGCTGGCTGGCTGGCTCCCTTGGTGGCTGGCTGGCTCCCTGGCTCCCTTGGTGGCTGGCTGACTCCCTTGGTGGCTGGCTGGCTGACTCCCGGGCGGGCGCGAGGGAGCACTCTCCCATGTGTGCTTCCTCTTCAGCTCCCTCGCGCACCGCGTAGGGATGCCGGCGCCGGAAGATGACGTCATCTTCCGGCTCCGGTATCAGTATACGGCGCGCGAGGGAGCTGAAGAGGAAGCACACATGGGAGAGTGCTCCCTCGCGCGCCCGCAGAACCGGGCGCTCGGCCACGCTACAACAGGTCGTCGGTTGGAGGGGAGCGCAGTGCGCTTCCCTCCTTCCGGTCAGCCTGATTTTGCGCCCCCAGGGCCGGTGCGCCCTAAGGCGGCCGCCTGGGCCGCCTTATGGTAGCGCCGGCCCTGGTTCCATTGTGGAGTGAACTCTAGCCCGCGCTCCAGGGCTAGAGTTCACTCTCGGGAGATTTGGAGCGTTGCCGTGGTTACCGCGGCAACGCTCCAAATCTCGCGAGAGGAGGACCCGGAGGAGCTGCTGGCTGAGCTTCCGGGTCCTCTCTCTCTCCCCTGCCGGCTGTCAGCACAGTGCCTGCGGACCGGGGAGGGAGATCTCTGATCTCCCCGGTCCGCAGGCACATTGCAGGGCTGGCACTTGGGCAATGCCAGCCCTGCACTAGCCGGCGGGGGGAGAATCTCGGGGGGGGGGGGCAATTGCCCCGTTGCCCCCCCCCCTGGATCCGCCACTGGATCTGTGCAGACCTTATATCTCTTTATGTCCTTAAATAGACCAGCAGTTACTGACCAGCTCACCCACCCAGTGTTGAATATTATAGCGTTACTGGGAAATTAGAAATTACTGGGATTAGAAAAAACAACATACAAACAGTGGCCCTCAAAATGATGATACATCATACAAAATCAAATTATAATTATACTATGTAATATTTTGATATACTCTATATTTAGCAAAGATGTAATTACATTTTGTTTTTAGAATGAACACTAATAAAGAAACACCCCTAAGCCCAGTATGAATGTACGGATAATGTCAGAGTCCCAGCAGTAATAACTTGCTGTCTGATTAGTTGATTACATTTTCCTATCTGCAACTTATGCAATAATTTCTTCTGCAGTAGCCATGGAGATGGCTAGGTCAATTACTTTTAATGCATTTTTATTATTCCAGGTACAAACAAAAGATAAAAGAGGAAGAGAAACACACAATCACAGACATCTGATGTCAATGTTATTTTTACAATTATTTAATTAAAAGTCTATTTACACTTCTGAGTGAACAGATTTGGATTTATGACATGTGTCCAATCTGTTGCTGCTGAGATTTGTTATAGTTTCAAGCATCAGTATAACAGGAACAAACTAGAGTATGCAGCAAAATGAGGAAAAACTTGTCCCTGGCACCGCACGCTGGAATATTGGTGGGATTGACCAGGACAGTTGCACCTACCGAGTAGGCAAAGTATTTATGTCTGCGCTGAATGAATGATGCTCCCCTCCCTATCATATGTGTGTCGGTGTGATTATATATGTCTGTGGTATTGTATGTATGTGGGTGTAGATATTTGGTAATATGCAGTGGGGGAATTAACCCCTTAAGGACACATGACATGTGTGACATGTCATGATTCCCTTTTATTCCAGAAGTTTGGTCCTTAAGGGGTTAATGTAGTAAAGGCTCTGAAGCAAGAAAGTGTTTTGGGCCTGCCCCTCTAGCGCAAGAGTGGCGAAAAGATAGATTCCCATCTGACGTTCAGCTCCACAATGCTATGCCAGCTGGGGATCTACCATGGGTGATGTAGTGTTGTCTTTTAAATGTCGATGCACATTTGTGTGTAGTATTGGTGTTTGAGTGAAGGTGTGTGTTTGTAGATAATTTTGGAGTTTGAATAAAGGGATGTGTTTGTATGTAATGTTTTGTGTGTAATGTTTTATTTGCAGTGGTGTGTTGCCTTTGTTTGATTGCTGGTATGTTTGTACACATATAAACACACTGACACATGTACACACCTGGACACATGTTCACACCTTGATACATACACACACCTAGACACACTGACACACATATACACATGTCAGTTTTTATATTTGCAGCCACCCTCCTGTTAGCATACCTGTTGTCTGCAGGAGAGTTACTTGCTTGTGGAGCTGCTGGCCGAGGCTGATATGTAGAGAGTCTACAGCAGCTCACTCCTGCTTCTCTCCTCCCCACAGCTGCCTGTGATGTGCCGCATCCTCTCCCTCTCGTGCGGCACTCTCTCCTTACAGCTGGTCACTTCCTCCCAGCGAACCGATAATACAGTGGCCCGGTTGCGCTCTTAATTGCGTGGTGCCCCACCAGGCACCTTTTCCGTGATGCCCATCTGGTGGCCCTAAATGCATTGGCCATCTGATATACCCCTCCAGTGTACGGGCCCCAGTGGTGAAATATAGATATTTGTCAATGTATCTTTCTTTCTGTCAGGATTACAAGTTGATCCAGCACGCAGTACTGTGTCACACCTAGGACTAAGGATAACATATTACCGGACCTTAGAATGGCCGGACTTAACGTCTCCAAGAATAGTGAAAATACTTGCCGAGGTCAGGGACACAGAATCAGATGAGATTGAGAGAAAGCCAAAAGTCAGGGATACCAGATATCAGGGAATTCAAAACAAAGCCAAAGTCAAATACCAGAAAATCAAGATCAGGAACGCACTCTCCTGTCGGGACAGTAAATGCCATTAACCATATTTTTATGTGCAGATGAATACGTGACACTTTGTAAGTGTGTACATCTGTGTTTGTGCAAATGTATGTGTCCATTTTCTAGATAAAATCTGACACAAAATACAGAAATGTCTCCAGCCCTGGAATGTATATTTAGGCTATTTTAGTAAGGAGCAGCTGTTTTAAAATATAGCATTTAAAGTCAAAGCCCAAAATTGTAAGTGTTGCTCTTTAGACCTTGTCGTCATGGTTTCGACATTAATGCTGATGATGGAAATTGCTTTAACAGCATCTGCCATAGATTTATTTGTGGTGAGACTAAAAAAGTGAAAAATACTCCCCTCCAAAATTAAATAATTCATAAATATGCTAGTATACTAGAGCAATACATTTTTTTTATTAACATATAATTTTTATTGTTTTAAATAGACACATATATCCCATAAATACAACCATAATGGCACAGAGATGTCAAAATGGTGTACAGAAACATTACATAATAGTGAATGGTTACATTGACAGGTAGTAATGCCAACAAGTGGTACAATTTTACAGACTGGGGTAGTTTTCGTAAGTACCTCCATTACTGTAAGAATAGCAAGCACATCAACATAAAATGTAAATGACAATAATTGGTGTACACTACAGTTAAAACATGGATGGAAACAAACTTAAACATAAATACAAAATGTGTGTACAATGTATCCAAAAGCAGTACTGCTTATCCCATATTATGAAAGATCATAAGTTTTGATGTGGAGAGTTGTGTGAGTGAGGTAGCACAAAAGAAGGAAGGGAGAAGTAGGAAAAAAGATGGGGGGACAAGAGGGAGGGTGGACAATGGAAATGGGAAAGTATAGAGACACCAAATCTCTACCTTTTGTATTTGTCTGTTTATATTGTACGTGCTCCACTGACTGTACAGCGCTGCAGAATCTGTTGGCGCTTTATAAAGACCAGTAATAAATAAATAAATCTCCTCACATAGACCTCCTAGAACTGAATGCATCTATAATTTCTATGCGGCTGACACGCACATTTATCTTGACTCGTGTCTCTGACTGCCTCTCTGCTATATCCAACTGAATGGCTGCTCATTTCCTTAAACTGAACCTGTCCAAAACAGAACTTCTGATCTCCCCTCCCTCAAGTGTTGCTACTCCCTTGTCTGTTTCCCTCCAAGTCAATGGTGCTACCATTCGCTCTACCTCTAAGGTTCACTGCCTAGATTTTCTCTTTGACTCCAACCTCTCCTTCACCCCTCATGTCCAATCAATCTCCAAATCCCGCCGCTTCCATCTCAAAAACATACCACGCATCTGACTCTATTTAATGCCTGATACGGCTAAGGTGCTTGTACATGCCACTGTCCTCTCTCACCTTGACTACTGTAATGTGCTTCTCAGTGGTCTTATGTGTGCATAACTTGCCCCGTTACAGTCTATAATGAATGCGACGGCGAGGCTCATCTTGCTGTCTGCCCGCACCTCCCCCTTTGTCAGTCCCTACATTGGCTTTCCGTAAGACATAACAGTCAATTTAAGATCCTGATACTTGCTTACAAATCTCTATACAATGCTGCTCAGACCTACTTATACTCAGTAATACACAAATATGTCCCGTCTAGGCCCCTATGCTGTGCTGGAGACCTACGTCTAACCTCTGTCCGTACTCCCACCTCTGATGCTCACCTCAAAGACTTCTCTAGAGCTGCACCGTTCCTATGGAACGCCCTTCCCCTCTCTGTTAGACTTTCACCCAATCTCCACTCCTTCAAAAAATCTTTGAAAACTTACTTCTTTAGGAAAGCATATCAATTAAACTGTGTACAGTTTACCCTCCCCACACCCTGATTCCTCTCCTGAAACTTTCATCAAAACAAAACACGAAGCCCTCAATGAACACTATCCAAACAACCTACTTTTTTACCCTACCCTTACCTTTTGTGTCACTATACCCCACTTCCTGTAGCATGTGAGCTCATTGAGCAGGGCCCTCAATGCCTCTGTTCCTGTGCGTCCACTTTGTTTGGTTATGAATACGTGTCTGTTAGGCCACCCATTGTACAGCGCTACCGAACTTGTTGGAGCTTTAAAAAATAATAATAATAATAATAACTGTTTGCGTATTTTGCATGGCATCCTGGGAAAGTTTCATATGGAACATTTGTAATCATAGACACTTACGTTGACAATTTGTTTTTAATGTTTTATTTTACAAATAAATCTGCATCTTTGTGGACATTATTTGCTGACTACAAATACTTTTTGAGTCGTAAAATATTATTTTTATTAGGAGAATGTTTTCCTTTTTTTTAAACTCTGCTGTGTTGTGCATTTCATCAGATCCAAATTTAGATTGCCCATGGCTCTTGGCAGAATATCAAAGTGTGGCTCCCTCCTAGACCTCTGGGCCATATTCTGTGCAAAGAGGTGGCTGAGTGTTGTGACTGTGTACAGTGTGTGAGAGTTGTGTGGGGTGTTTGAGTGTTTTATGTGTGTGGGTGGTTAGTGTTGTGTGTAATAGAGTGTTTATATTTGTCAAGAAGGATGTGTTTTGTGTGTGTGTGGGAAGACTGTGTTCTGTATAGGTATGGTGAGGGGAGGCTGAGTGTACCTGTATGTGGTGGTTGATTGTGCCTGTGTGTGGTAGTTACATTTTGATTGTGAAGGGGAGTCTAAGTGTGGCTAAGTATTGCAGGTTGAGGAGTTTGAGTAACTTTTCCTTTTTCCCCACCTCCTGCATGACTTTTGACAGGAGGGAGGGTACAATCCCTGGTGGTCCATTGGAGAGTACTCCCTGTTATTCTGGAGGGGAAGCATTATGTTTTTTTTGAAAATACATTTTTTTATTAGGAATGTCAGATATGATTTACAGATCCATTTGGCAGTCGGAGAATAATGTGCAGATAGACAGTTATCAAGAACACTGTATATGGTAGAATGTGACAGTAGACACTCCAATTTCATTACACTTTTGTAAAACCTTTAAAATCAAAGTAAATGGGAAACCACTATGCTTGTTACCTTGAACAATTGACCCACTCCTTGCCTGTTCATCTCAATAGGAAAGTCCCCCATTATTTTCACTATCTCATGTCTCAGTTCGTGAGACAGAGCAATAGGGCAGAGAGACAGGCTAGCAATCTGTGAGTCAAAAAATAACTGAACTGAACTTAAACAAAAATCGGAAACCTATAGATCCTAAAAGTGTCTTTCTCCCACTCCACAACACCTCTGTTTATTAGTTATTATGAGCTACATTTGGTAGAGGGCCACGTTCCGCTATTACCTCTGTCAAGAACCATGCCATGTATTCCAAGGTAGCCCTAATCATTGACTGGAAGAACAAAGCCAGAGTAATGATATAAGATTTCCATGTTTGGAGGAATTTTTATTGAACAAAAATTTGAGTTTAGTTAAGAATAAATGTAAAGGTGGCATACCCGGCTGGTTCCAGACCCGAAGGATAGTTTTGCATCCCACTGCAGCGATAAGGGTTATGAATCATTTATGAAGTAGGGTTAGTGGACCTAGAAGTGTGTCCAGGGGGTTAATCCAGTCCTGAGAAGTAAAATGTGTCGTACCTGAAAGTAGGCGAAACTTGATCTTGGAAGGCCTAGGAGATGTTCCTGTAGTGCTGCATGAGAAGCACATTTTTGTCGGGGAAAATCTACACAGTGTCGTAATGCTTGAACTCCCCGTGTTGACCTTATTGTGAATGGGTATGCATAGGACCCGTAGTGAAAATCAGGACTATGATAATTTCAAGCACAAAAATGTCCAGGTTTTAATTGCTACGGCCAAGAGAGCATTTGCTAATATACTGTCGGTAAGCAGATTATGTAGTGTGTGTAAAAGGTCTGCTAATGAGTCCAGCAATACCTGGAAGGATATCAGGTCCAAGCTAGAGAATATGTTTTAGGATTGTATCCAGTCTTGCGTGCGATCCTGCATACTCGTTTAGAATTAGGGATAGGGTTAGCATTAGGGATACGGTATAGATTTATAGAGGATGCAGCATATGACCCAGGGCTTTAGCTGGTTTGCGTTCATTTTTCCAACATTTCTGACTTGATCAGCATTTTCTCTGCATGTTTTCGACTTACGGAATATTTTAAAATCCCACTTTTGCCACTGGAAATTAGCTTGGGTCCATTTCAGCAGTAAACTGGTTGGTCGATGAAAGATTAGCTGGTACAGTGCTCTTATACCTTCACTGAGTAGGTACCTTTATCATGCAGGTGTTAACCTTGACATCCAGTTGAGAGTTGTTGTTTTTTTATTATCTGGAATTATGCAAAACAGCACAATTAGGTACCTGGAGTGTGTTCTGTTTTTACTAGAATCAGCTGTAGTGCTGAAAGGCAATCAGACAGGGAAATCCAGCAGGTGGAAGCTAAAAAAAATGAGGGTGATTAGATTTATGAAGTGCTGAAGGGGAGTCAGCAAGGTACACTAAGCACTTCTGGGATTGCAGGCATAGTGACTATTCACCATCTAGGGTATATTAAACCGGTAAGAATGTTGAGTAGGGCCCAACACTAAACACACTTTTAGACCATGTATCAATTCATGGTAACACATTTAACTGAATGAAGGAAATATAAATACATATGTATAGGGGACATAGTCATAGGTCCCAACAGTCCAGAATTTGCCAGAACAATCCTGCATTTTGGGGTCCTGGCAAAAATAGGTCCCAGGAACCTGCCCCCATTTTTACATCTGCCGCCGTATTTCAAAATGCACTATGCACAGTGTGCTTCAGCAACACTCAGTCCATGATCTGTTGAGGGGGCAGGTCAGCCTGGCCACCTTCTTACTGAGAGGCTTTGCCCTTGCACAGAACCTGCTCTCTTCCCTACCCACCTCTGTCCCAGTTATGGACTTAGTGCATAATTTACTAGCACTGCTTTTTTTTTTAAATAGATTTTTTTTTAACCTGTTAAAAAATATGCTATTCATTTGCACCAATTCTTCTTTATATTGTTTGTACATATCCCAGAAAACTCCCTAATCCATCTGTAATTACATGGAAATACTAATGGGGTACACTGCTAGCCCCATGGCGTATATAAAGCGAATATAAAGAGTCCCCAATATCAGTGACCAGTAGATTGCTGGCTTCACTGATTGCAGATGCCTTAATTTGTATTGGCAAATTACTGTAGGTGATGCAGCACAAAGTGTGTAATTGGTAGAAAACACTCCCCTATGATGGACTCCTCATAGTATGACATGTCAAAGAAAATAAAGTGCAGTGAGGCTGTCTACTTGGAGATTTTATAGTGGTCTCAAAATGTATGACTTTACAAAACAATACTTGAGTTCTGACAATGACAAGAGCCGAGTAAGTCTTAGAATAATACTCCTCTTTTAACATTATGAGGTAATTTCTATTATATTTGGGCAGGTAACCAGTGATTTCTGAAAATCTCTGAACAAAAATCTAGAATTTAATCTCTCTGGTGTGTCTCGGAGCCAAACAATGACATAATCCAGCAAGTAGCTACTAAAACAAGGGCAATATTGAGGAGCTATTTCCCTGTGTGTTTTAGCAAACTTCTCTGTGGCCTTTGTAAGAGCCAAATTGAAATGTATATCGAAGGATAATCCAGAAACATATGCATAATAGCTCCCAGTGTATTCAAAAATTTGGGAAGAGATCTGTTAACATCTTAAACGAACAGACATGAACTACAGCAAGTCTTCCTTGCTGCTACCATTAACCTTTGACCTAGCCACTTACTTATGTATATCTGGGCTCCTTATACTGGGTGTTTTGCTTGATCATTTGGCTTACTTATTTACCATAATTTCTCTCCTTTGCGTTATGCACATTGTACCCTTTTTAGCATCATGTATACTTTTTTGAATTAGTAATATATATATATATATATATATATATATATATTTTAGATGGTCATTGTAAGGAAACCAAGTTTAACCAAACCGAGTTCGGTAGTTTCCTCCCGGACGGTCAGAGCCTAAAGTAGCGAGAGTCCGGTTCGGTAGTTACAGGAACGAAATCCATACGGAATATAACAGCTGCATAAGATAATTCCCTTGTTACAGCATACGAATTCCAAATAACAGTCAGAGTCCAGGTTCAGGATACAAGCAGAACTAACGTTTATTCACACACATGGCTTTTTATGCAGGTCCCCATGCAAGGGGACATCCCACAGGGAGGAGTAACATTTATCCAATCCCGAACAGTAAAAATATAAAACACACCCAATACAAACAGGCAGTTCCCTCCCCTAGTCCTGGAGATAATCAGGTCTGATATAGTAACAACCTAATTATCTCCAGGCTGAAAATTCACTATTTTCCCCAATTTCTGGAACACCCCTTTATACCTGGGGTATCCCCACAAATACTATATCCCCTGATAGCCCCGATCCGGGTGACCAACATATCCAAATTTCACCCGGATCGGTTCAGGGGTTCGCAAAAAGTATGGAAGTCCTTTGTGACCGGTCCACTGGGGGCGGACTGCCCAAAATAGTTCCAGAGGTTCGTGTGGTTTTGCCGGTCACTTCAGAAAAAGGGAAGAAATGCATAAAAGTACCGAATGAATTCCCCTGGCTCGTAGCAGCGATTGTTCCCCTCATTCGTGTGCATATTTGTACCGAATAGCGCTCTCCTAGCTAATCGGTATCACTAGTTCCAGCGTTCGCATGATGGAGACCGGTGATTGGGAAGTCGAGTGTCCGATTTTAGTTCCAGACACTCGACGACCAAGTCCCGCTGCCTTTGTTTGGCGAAAAAAAGATGGCCGCGGTTTTCTCTGCCACGTGGCGTTCGACAGTACGAACGCTGACCGCACACATAGAGGGTGAAAGTGATGCCGGCTTTGAAGTTAAGTGAGCCAGGGGTGGTCTCTGTTCGGCAGTCCCATCTGCCGAATGAAAAGTACACAAAAAAGCAAGAACTATGCAACAAAATATCGAATAATATAGTCATTTCTTCACACTGCTCCCCTATAAGTCCATAGGTCGGCATACCCGCCTAGACCCTGTCGGGTTGGCTTGGGGATGTCCGAGAAAAGTAGCGGTTTAGGAGTCCAGTTCGGTCTGGCGTGACAGGCCATCCGCATTACCATTTTGTTTTCCGGGCCGGTACTGCATAGTAAAATTATAAGGTTGAAGGGCTAGGCTCCACCGTAATAGCCTGGGATTGTCTCCAGCTACCCGGTTAAGCCATACCAGGGGGTTGTGGTCCGTCATAAGGGTAAATGCCCGCCCATACAAATAGGGCTGTAGCTTCTTGAGTGCCCACACGAGGGCCAAGCATTCTTTTTCTACGGTGGCATAGCTGACTCCTCGGGGTAACAGTTTACGGCTGAGGTATGCCACCGGGTGTTCCATGCCGTCTGTGCCCACTTGGCTTAGCACGGCTCCCAGTCCGAACATGGAGGCATCTGTGTGTACAAGAAATTGTTTAGTGTAGTCGGGTGCTGCCAACACAGGAGCCTCACTCAATGCCGCTTTAAGCTTCTGGAAAGCGTCCGTGCACTCTGGGGTCCAGGAAACCTGTTTGGGGAGGGCCTTTTTGGTAAGGTCGGTGAGGGGTTTGGCCAGGGCGCTGTACTCTGGGACAAACTTTCTATAATAACCGGCCGTCCCTAAGAAAGCTAGTACCTGGGTTTTGGTCCTAGGTTGGGGCCAGTTCGCTATGGCCTCTACCTTCGCTGGCTCTGGACGCTGTCTACCGGAGCCCACCCTGTGGCCGAGATACTGTACCTCGGCCAGACCTACGTGACATTTGTCGGGTTTTAACGTGAGCCCTGCGAGGTGGATTCGTTGGAGTACCCTGGACACATGGCCCAGATGGTCTCCCCATGTGCGGCTGTAGACGGCAATATCGTCTAGATACGCGCATGCGAAGTCCTGAAACCCCTCCAGGAGCCTATCGGCCATCCTCTGAAAGGTAGCCGGGGCATTCTTCATCCCAAAGGGCATAACCTTGAATTGGTATAGCCCGAAAGGGGTGACGAATGCCGACTTGGGGATGGCCGCAGGCTCCAAGGGGATCTGCCAATAACCTTTGCACAGGTCCAGGGTAGTCAAGTAGTTCCCCCCCCGCCATACGGTCTAAGAGCTCATCTATTCTGGGCATGGGGTAGGCGTCTGTTATGGTACGATCGTTAAGCCTCCGATAGTCTACACAGAAGCGCGTGGTACCGTCGCGCTTCGGTACTAGTACTACCGGGGAGGCCCAAGGACTTTGCGAGGGTTCTATTACCCCTAACTGTAACATATCCCTTAACTCAGTGAGCATACTCTCACGCACTGCTTCCGGGATCCGATATGGTTGTTGCCGCAGTGGCGTCTCTCCCTGGGTTTCCACGCGGTGTACCGCAGCGGAGGTATAGCCTGGGGTGGCTGAAAACATCTCTTGGCATCTCTGCAGCAGTTGCGTGGCCTCACCTTTCTCCAGGGGGTTTAAATTTTGACCCAAGCTTACTTGGTCAATAGTACAGGGAGCGGTGTCTAGTAAATCGGGGAGGGGTAGTCCCTCACTATCTTCTGTGGCGGGTGCACACACGGCGCCCACATCCTCTGTTCTCTCAAAGTATGGTTTGAGCATATTCACATGGAAGGCTTTGGTCAGCCTTTCATCTGAGCATTTGCTCACGATGTAGGTGGTCTCGCTAACCCGTTCTACTACCTTAAATGGTCCCTGCCATGCGGCTTGTAGCTTATCCTTTTTAACTGGCCTCAAAGCTAACACCTTCTGCCCTAATTCTAGTACTCTATCTTGGGCTCCCCTATCGTACCATTTCCTCTGGTCCTCCTGGGCCGTCTGCAGGTTCTCCCGAACCGATGCGGTGAGCGCCCGCAGACGGTCCCGGAACTCCAGAACATACTGGACGATAGGGACTCCCCCCTCGTCTGTATTGCCCTCCCAGTGCTCCCGTACGAGCTCCAGTGGCCCCGAACTTTTCTCCCATACAGGAGTTCGAAGGGGGAAAACCCAGTGGAGGCCTGGGGCACCTCACGGTAGGCAAACAGAAGGTGGGGGAGGAATTTTTCCCAGTTCTTGTGGGACTCCGTAAAGGTTTTTAGCATCTGTTTTAGAGTGCCATTGAAACGTTCACAGAGCCCGTTAGTCTGGGGATGGTACGGGGCGCTGAACAGGGGTTTCACTCCACAGCTCTGCCACAATTGTTGTGTCAGGGTAGCCGTGAACTGAGTTCCCCGATCGGATAGGATCTCTTGTGGGAAACCTACTCGGGTGAAAATCTGAATAAGGGCTTCGGCCACGGTCTCGGCCTCTATATTGGTGAGGGCGACTGCCTCCGGGTACCTAGTGGCGTAGTCGACCACGGTTAGTATGAACTTTTTGCCCGACTGGCTGGGTCGGCTGAGGGGTCCTATTAAATCTACCGCTACTCGGTGAAAGGGCTGTTCTATAATGGGCAATGGGTGAAGTTTGGCCTTCCAAAGGTCTCCCCTTTTTCCCACCCTTTGGCAGACGTCGCACGTCCTGCAGTAATACTTGAGGTCCTGGGTGACCCTGGGCCAGAAGAAGGTTTGGGTTAACCTGTCTCTTGTCTTTTTAACCCCTAAATGTCCTGCTAGGGGAATGTCATGACTGAGTTTTAACAACTCAGCCCGGAATTTACGGGGTACAATTAATTGTCTTTTGATGACCTGGGTGGCCCCCTGTCCCACCCCCTCGGTCACTCTATACAGTAACCCCTTATACCACTCAAACTTTTCGTGCGGGTTGTTCCCTGGGGTAACGGCCGCTGCCTTCCTATAACCCTCTAATGTGGGGTCGGTACGCTGCTCTTGTTCAAACCCCTGGGGGGTATCCCAGAAAGGAAAGGTAGGATCGGGTAAGGGGGGTATTTCGACTCTTACCTGGTTTTCCTCAGAGTGCAGCGGAGCTTCCAGTCTGGCTTGAGCTCGGGTGGTAACTGGGTATGCCTCGGCAGGGGGGTCTCGGGCCAGTTGGGAGGTCAAGCATCCTACATCATTCCCCAACAAAACCTCGGCGGGTAGTTCTTGCATAATCCCCACCTCCAGCTGTTTGGACCCGGAACCCCAATCAACAAGGATATTAGCGGTGGGCAGTTTGTGAATAGCGCCCACAGCCACCCTCACAGCGACTGTGCGTCCGGTGCGAGCTTGCGCTCTGATCGTGTGAGGTTGCACCACAGTCAAAGTAGCCCCAGAGTCTCTCAGAGCCCGGGCCCCCACGCCATCTACGGTAATCTATTGGCGGTGGTGGTCCCGGTTGTCACCCCCAGCTTGAACTGGGTTGACCTCGTGTAATACACTCCACTGTTCTTCTTGGTTAGGAACACCGGTTGTGCCTTCCTGTTGCACACAATGAGCAGCTGCCCTGGGTTGTTGTGGGGGTTGCCTTTCCCAGCTTCCCCGGTTTAAGCGAGGGCACTGATTCTTGTAATGCCCTTGTTGCTTGCAATAATGGCACACTGCAGGAGGACGTGGTGTGTTTGCTGGGTTCGGTGAAGGGTTACTCATGGAGGGTCTAGGAGGGGTAGGGGTTGTTGGAGCTTGGTAGTTAGGCTTAAAAGGTGGTCTGCTCACCCCTTGCTCCTTCCTCCTATTATCTTGATACTCATCCGCTAGCCTGGCGGCTTCCTCCACAGTTTTTGGTTTTCTATCTTTAACCCAGTCTTTTATGTCCTCTGCAGAGTGATTAAAAAATTGCTCCAGTAACATAAGTTGCAAAGCATCCTCCAGAGTGGTTGCTTGGCAGCCCTTCATCCAATTGCGGGCCGCCCGTTGTAGCCGAAAAGCCCATTCCGTATGGGAATCTCTCCCAGTCTTCCTCAGCTCTCTAAATTTTTTCCGGTATGCCACCGGAGTTACAGCATATCTGGCCAACAAAATGTCTTTTACTTTTTCATAATTATGTATGTCCCCCTCAGGTACTGCTCGCAGCGCCTCGGCTGCTCTACCGGACAATTTACTGCTAATGACTGCAGCCCATTTCGTGGAGTCTAATCCCTCCAGCGCACATTGACGTTCAAAGTCTTGCAAGTAACTGTCAATTTCCATCTCATTGTCATTAAACGATTTAAAGGCTGCATAATTTACCTTCTTTGGTATCTCCCCAGTACTTCCCGGGGAGTGCAGTAAATCTCCTTGTGCCGGCCTATCCCGGTCCTCTCGTTCTTTTTGCGCTTGTCTGGCTTGTGCCATGACCTGCAAAAGCGCCTCTGTAGTTGGGTTGGGTCCCAATAGACTGACCATCCATCGGATGTCCTTTTGCATCACGGTTTCTTCCTCTTGATCCATCTCTGTATTACTGGTATTATCGCTCTGTATTAATTCCGCAATTAACGTGGCTTTTGTCTTGTTACTTGCCACTCTGCCTCGAGCTTCCAGTAAATCTTTTAGTGTGGTTCTTTTAAGTAGCTGGTACTGCTGAGCCATTCATTCCCTTGCTTGGTTTGTAACGTCCATTCGGGATTCGAATCCCTCCGCTTGCCACCAGTTGTAAGGAAACCAAGTTTAACCAAACCGAGTTCGGTAGTTTCCTCCCGGACGGTCAGAGCCTAAAGTAGCGAGAGTCCGGTTCGGTAGTTACAGGAACGAAATCCATACGGAATATAACAGCTGCATAAGATAATTCCCTTGTTACAGCATACGAATTCCAAATAACAGTCAGAGTCCAGGTTCAGGATACAAGCAGAACTAACGTTTATTCACACACATGGCTTTTTATGCAGGTCCCCATGCAAGGGGACATCCCACAGGGAGGAGTAACATTTATCCAATCCCGAACAGTAAAAATATAAAACACACCCAATACAAACAGGCAGTTCCCTCCCCTAGTCCTGGAGATAATCAGGTCTGATATAGTAACAACCTAATTATCTCCAGGCTGAAAATTCACTATTTTCCCCAATTTCTGGAACACCCCTTTATACCTGGGGTATCCCCACAAATACTATATCCCCTGATAGCCCCGATCCGGGTGACCAACATATCCAAATTTCACCCGGATCGGTTCAGGGGTTCGCAAAAAGTATGGAAGTCCTTTGTGACCGGTCCACTGGGGGCGGACTGCCCAAAATAGTTCCAGAGGTTCGTGTGGTTTTGCCGGTCACTTCAGAAAAAGGGAAGAAATGCATAAAAGTACCGAATGAATTCCCCTGGCTCCTAGCAGCGATTGTTCCCCTCATTCGTGTGCATATTTGTACCGAATAGCGCTCTCCTAGCTAATCGGTATCACTAGTTCCAGCGTTCGCATGATGGAGACCGGTGATTGGGAAGTCGAGTGTCCGATTTTAGTTCCAGACACTCGACGACCAAGTCCCGCTGCCTTTGTTTGGCGAAAAAAAGATGGCCGCGGTTTTCTCTGCCACGTGGCGTTCGACAGTACGAACGCTGACCGCACACATAGAGGGTGAAAGTGATGCCGGCTTTGAAGTTAAGTGAGCCAGGGGTGGTCTCTGTTCGGCAGTCCCATCTGCCGAATGAAAAGTACACAAAAAAGCAAGAACTATGCAACAAAATATCGAATAATATAGTCATTTCTTCACAGTCATCATTTATTCAAATGTATATATTTATTCAATATTCAAGTAGTATACTTTTAATGCTCTCATTTGCCCTATTGCTCCCCCTCCTCCTACCACCCTGTCCGCCAGGGGCGTATTTGCCGCGAGGCAAACAAGGCATTTGCCTTGGGCGGCATTTTCCAGGGGGCGGCAAAAAAAGCCGCCCCCAAACGCCCAGGGCAAATGCCTTGTTAGCCTTGCGGCTAACAGACATCCTGGGCTGGTGGCTGCTGGGCTGGTTGCTGGGCGGGCGGCTGGCGAGGGAGCACTTCCTCTGAGCTGTCTGCTCAGCTCCCTCGCGCGCCGCAGAGTGAGGCTGGGAGCCGGAATATGACGTCATATTCCGGCTCCGCCTCCCAGCCTCACTCTGCGGCGCGCGAGGGAGCTGAGCAGACAGCTCAGAGGAAGTGCTCCCTCGCCAGCCGCCCGCCCAGCAACCAGCCCAGCAGCCCGACTGGCAGCCCCACTAGACCCCAGGGAGAGGGAGAACCCCCCCAGCATTCCCAAAGGTAAGGAGGCTGGGGGGGTAAATTAAAAAAAAAAATGAGTTAATGTGAGTGAGTGTGTCTGTTAGTGTGTGTCTGTTAGTGAGTGTGTCTGTTAGTGTGTGTTTGTGTGTCTGTTAGTGTGTGTGAGTGTGTCTGACTGTGTGTGTCTGTTAGTGTGTGTGAGTGTGTCTGTTAGTGAGTGTGTCTGTTAGTGTGTGTGAGTGTGTCTGTTAGTGTGTGTGTGTCTGTTAGTGAGTGTGAGAGTGTGTGTGAGTGTGTCTGACTGTGTGTGTCTGTTAGTGTGTGTGAGTGTGTCTGTTAGTGTGTGTGAGTGTGTCTGTTAGTGAGTGTGTCTGTTAGTGTGTGTGAGTGTGTCTGTTAGTGTGTGTGAGTGTGTCTGTTAGTGAGTGTGAGAGTGTGTGTGAGTGTGTTTGACTGTGTGTGTCTGTGTCTGTTAGTGTGTGTGAGTGTGTCTGTTAGTGTGTGTCTGTTAGTGAGTGTGAGTGTGTCTGTTTGTCTGTTAGAGTGTGTGTGTGTGAGAGTGTGTCTGTTAGAGTGTGTGTGTCTGACTGTGTGTGTCTGTTAGTGTGTGTATGTCAGTGTGTGTGAGTGTGTCTGTTAGTGAGTGTGTGAGTGTGTCTGTTAGCAGCTAACAGACACACTCACACATTCACTAACAGACACTCACACACTGACATACACACACTAACAGACACACTCACTAACAGACACACTCACACTCACTAACAGACACACTCACACACAGACACACTCATACACTCACACACACACACTGACAGATACGCATCCATTAGCTAACAGTTAGCTAATGGATGCGTATCTGTCAGTGTGTGTGTATTTAGAAGGCGGGGGAAGGATTGGGTGGGGGTGGCGGGGGGGGGGGGGGGTGAGGGGGGCGCCTGAGTTTTGTCCTGCCTAGGGCAGCACAAAACCAGGATACACCACTGCTGTCCGCCCTCAAACTTTGCAACTCACTTCATTGAGAAGATTTCTACAATCAGGGAAGAGACCTCTAACCTCTCACCCTCCCCTTCCAATACATCATCCAACCCCACTCCCTCCGCTGTTCTATGCTCATTCACACCTACTACAACGGAAGAGGTTTCTGCTCTGCTCTGGTCCTCCCGCCCCACCACCTGTTCCCTCGATATTATCCCCTCATATCTCATCCTCACTCTGTCTCCCTCCCTCTTGCTCTTCCTCTCACCAAAAAATTTAATATCTCCCTTTCCTCTGGCACATTTCTCTCACCCTTCAAGCATGCAACCAAAACGCAGATTCTGAAAAAGCCCAACCTTGACCCCAACTCCCCATCCAACTACCGCTCTATATCACTACTGCCATTGTCTCCAAGATCCTTGAGAGAGTTGTGTATGAGAGATTGACAGACTTCCTCAAATCCAACTCTCTGCTTGACCCTTTTCAGTCTGAACTCTGTTGAAACAGCTGTGACCAAAGTATCCAACTATTTAATTGCTGCTAAATCTCACAGACATTACTTTATTCTAATGATCCTTGATCTTTCTGCTGTCTTTGACACTGTTGATCAACAACAGCTTCTTCTCATTCTCCGTAATCTTGGTCTATGGGATACTGCTCTCTCCTGGTGCTCCTCCTACCTCTCCCAACGCTTTTTCAGTGTTTCTTTCTCTGGCTCTGCCTCTTCTCCCCAACCCCTCTCTGTTGAAGTTCCCCAAGGTTCTGTCCTTAGTCCCCTACTGTTCTCTATCTATACTGCCTCCCTTGGTAAACTTATCAGCTCCTTTGGCTTCCATTATAATTTACATAAGCCCATCTTGACTCGTGTCTCTGACTGACTCTCTGCGATTTCCAACTGGATGGCTGCTCACTTCCTTAAACTCAACCTGTCCAAAATAGAACTTCTGGTTTTTCCTTCCTCAAGTGTTGCTACTCCCGTGTCTGTCTTCCTCCAAGTAAAGGGTGCCACCATCACTTCTACCTCGCAGGCTCGCTGCCTAGGTGTTCTCTTTGACCCTGACCTCTCCTTCACCCCTCATGTCCAGTCGATCGCCAAATCCTGCCGCTTCCATCTCAAAAACATAGCTTGCATCCGCCCTTATTTAATACCAGACGCAGCTATGGTGCTGGCCCATGCCGTTCTTCTTTCTCGCCTTGACTACTGCAATCCCCTTCTCAGTGTTCTTACGTGTTCCCAGATTGCACAGCAGCAATCTATATTGAATGTGGCGGCAAGGCTCCTTTTCCTGTCCGCCTGCACCTCCCATGCCTCCCACCTCTGTCAGTCCCTACATTGGCTTCCAGTTAGATATAGGGCTCAATTTAAGATTCTGGTGCTTGCTTACAAGTCCCTACATAATGCTGGTCTAACCTACCTATCCTCCCTAATACACAAATATGTAACGTTGAGCCCCCTGCGCTCTGCTGAAGACCTATGCTTATCCTCTGACCGTACTCCCATATCTGATGCTCGCCTCGAAGACTTCTCCAGGGCTGCACCTTTTCTGTGGAACTATCTTCCCTTCTCCGTTAGACTTTCATACAGTCTCTACTCGTTCAAAAAATCTTTGAAAACATACTTCTTCAGGAAATCATATCTAAACTGTTAGCGAGTTTTCGCCCCCCTCCCTGCCCCATGACTCCTCTCCTGCAATTGTCAAAAATAACCTACTAAATTCTCCGTGATTACTTTTCTAGCAACCTATTTCATTATTCCTACTTATACCCTTTGTGTCATTATACCCCACTAGCATGTAAGCTCATTGAGCAGGGCCCTCAACCCCTCTGTTCCTGTGTGTCCAACTTGTCTGGATACAATTACGTGTCTGTTAGTCCACCCATTGTACAGCGCTACGGAATTTGCTGGTGCTATATAAATAATAAAATAATAATAATAATATATATATGAGGATGCCTAAACTCTGGCAGGGTATTTTTTAATTGCTTGCTTGTTTTGTATTTTGTTAGTTAACTTATGATCATATTGCATATACTGAATACAGCAATTTAATATTTTTTCCCATTAAGGGCCTTTTAGACATCACACACATTAAAAATTAAGTTTTATCTATAACATAACATACTTTGAGGGCCAAGACTTCGGAATTAAAAAATGAAAAAAAAAACTAAAATTCTGACTTCTTAATTTTTTGAAATCTCAGATTGTTTCATAAAAGCTCAATATGCGTCAATAACGGTAAACTTGCTAAAATAGTAAATGGCACCATAAAACATCAGACTACTTTTTAGATGTATAACCTTTATTTAAATAGCTTTAACTTTATGGCATCTAACCTTTATTTTCAGTATTTGGTGAAATTATAATAATGAAAATCCAATATTGGATGTAGCAGTAAAAGTCATATAAAAAAACTAAAATTACACACATAATAACAGATTCTAAACACAACTTTTTAAATAAAATTTTAATATGTATGTACAGATTTTATTTGCAATGTGATTTTTTTTTTTTCATTTAATGTCCCCATAAAATAGTATTTTTTTTTTTTTTTTTAAAGATTTTACATTAAGGTTGGCTTTATTACATTTTTACTTTCTCTAACTGTGACTCCAACTCCACCTAAAATTACTTATATGTCCGATTCCATGATTCTTAATCAACAGCCCTGTTGGGTACTACTATATACTATTTTTTGTGTTTCACATAGGACTAAATCCCTTATCCCCCAAGTAGCTTGGTACCAATGTAACATCCCAAAATGTGTATTTACTTGCTGGAGAGCTTTTTATATTGACCCAGTTTATATTGACCAGTAAAGATGTGTATAAAGTTAGAATAGCCCCTTTTTAATTGTTTGTCAAAAAAATCTCTTCTGCGCCAACACAGCATTACAGCATTTTAAATTTTTTTTATTTATTCTTCTATTTTGTTTAACCTATTTTGCCTTTCTGTAGCTTTAAAGCTGTTGAGTAATACAACCTACAGATAGAGGAAACTACAAGTCATTTCATGGAGAAATTCACAAAACAACACTTTTCCCCTACATTCATATGTCAAGTATCTAATTGTCATATAAGCATGTATTATTTTGGTCAGCATAGTTATGTCACACATTGTTTCTTGTATTAAGATCTTTTGAAAGGTTGTCAGTTCGGCTCGAGCCAAATAGATTCATTGTTCTGTTTCAGTAAATCCTTCAGTATGTGTGTGTTACGTTGTGGAATGATATTATCAATGGATTCTTTGAAACAAGCCAATTTTATGTAAGGCACTGGTACTACAATGAGTGAAACTGCGCTTTTAGGTTTTGGAAAATTGCTCTTTTGGTTAACTTTGTCTACGTTTGTAGATCTCGCTTTTTCTGAGAAAACTGTATATTTCTGAGAGATGTTGTCTATATTTTCTCGACATTTGCAAACACCTAAGACTCCCCCCCTCCTCCCCCCCCCCCCCCCCCCACTCCCAGTTGTATCACTCTATTTATTTATGAATTGTTAGTGAGGTTTCAAATAGAGATCTGGGGGTTTATTCACTAAAGATACCCTGGCCCACATTTGCAAAATGAATCTGAATCCATGCAGGCTAATACAAACTGCAAACAAAGATTTATATCTGGATTTTTCAATGCAGCACCCAAATGGCCATGCATTTCCATTGAAACTCAGCCTGTGCAGATGCAACCGGTTGGTTCAATCAATGGCATGTCCTTGATGGCATGGCATGTTCCTTCTTTTGTTATTATGTGCAGTGGATAGGAATAGGAGCTAGAGAAATGTTTGCTCACCTACTGTCATTATATTAGTAGCTCCACGAAATATTCATGTGTTGGTGAGTTATACCTCAAAATTTGAAAGGACTGTGAAAAGGCCAAGCAAATATGTTAAGCCCTGTATTAAAGGGAAACTATAGTGCCAGAAAATCAAAATCATTTTCCTGGCACTGTAGCTTCCCCTTCTGTCAAGGCCTCCTCCCGCTTCACTGAAGGGGTTAATAACCCCTTCAGTCACTTACCTGCATCCAGCGCCTATGTCCCTCAGCTCTGGCTCAGCTCCGTCCACACTCCTTCCCCGCCGCTGACTGCTGGCGGGGAAGACCTAATGCACATGCGCGGCAATGGCCGCGCATGCGCATTAGACCTCCCCATAGGAAAGCATTATTATGGGGATTCCGGCGATGCTCTATGTCCTCATGCAGAGCGTGGGGATGTCGGACATCATTTAAAGCCCTTTTCGTGCTCTAAGAACACGGAACTACCATCTAGCGGCTGTCTGAGAGACAGCAATTAGACGTTGGATTAGCCCTGTAATCAAAACACTGCAGCTAAGGGGAGAGGGGCAAGGCACCCAGACCATTCCAATGGGCAGAAGTGGTCTGGGTGCCTACAGTGTCCCTTTAGGCATGCGCATTAGACCTCCCCATAGGAAAGTATTGTTATGGGGAATAAAAGGATTCCGGCGACGCTCTATGTCCTCATGCAGAGCATGGGGATGTCGAACATCATTTAAAGCACTTTTCGTGCTCTAAGAACACAGAAGTACCATCTAGCGGCTGTCTGAGAGACAGCAATTAGAGGTTGGATTAGCCCTGTAATCAAAACACTGCGGCTAAGGGGAGAGGGGCAAGGCACCCAGACCATTCCAATGGGCAGAAGTGGTCTTGGTGCCTACAGTGTCCCTTTAGGCATGCGCATTAGACCTCCCCATAGGAAAGTATTGTTATGGGGATTACGAAGATTCCGGCGACGCTCTATGTCCTCATGCAGAGCATGGGGATGTCGAACATCATTTAAAGCACTTTTCGTGCTCTAAGAACACAGAAGTACCATCTAGCGGCTGTCTGAGAGACAGCAATTAGAGGTTGGATTAGCCCTGTAATCAAAACACTGCGGCTAAGGGGAGAGGGGCAAGGCACCCAGACCATTCCAATGGGCAGAAGTGGTCTGGGTGCCTACAGTGTCCCTTTAATCACTGATTTGTGGCTCTGCTAAATTGCTCATCCAGTAGTTTGTTATAATTACAGTTTATTCTCAAATAATTTGTATTGCTATATACATATCAAAACAATACAACCACAGTTTCTGCCATCTACTGAAGCTGTGCTCTCTTATTAACTATCAATAAACTATCAAATGTTTATATTAGTTCAGTTAACACACTATAACTTTTACTGTTTAGTAAACAGACCCTAGAGATGAAGAGTTGGATTGGAAACAGGGAGCTGTCTGTACTGAGGTGCGGTTTCAGAAAATTAACCTGGCAATTATGTTTTACATTTAGTGAAAGCCAACTAGCGAGGGGATGCAGTTGTCAAGATGAGATATGAACGGACTTAGAAATAAAATTAATAGCGTGCACTGTAAATAAAAAAAAACACTCTAAAATGTTTCATGGCATGTTAAAAATAAACAAGTGTTCATTCATTTGCATGATGCTGAGAAATGTGTCTCAAGTCATAAAAGATGAAAAGATATATTGTTGATGAAGCACATATTTAGACTGCTAAATAATTTGCATCCCCATTAAATATTTATCAGTTTACCTGTTAAACGCTCTTAGCATTTAAATGTAAAAAAGTCTAAAAAGTTAGTTTAAGCATTGGACAGAGCAATCTGTAAAAATAGCCTCTGAGTTAAAATTAACCCAGATGGATTTATTACAGGGTCCAGAACTACTATATATATGATATGCTATGGTTAAGGGCTTTGATCCAACTGTAGGAATCATATTTGGAAAGTGACCATGTTTGTACAATTTCACACTCCTTTAAAGTAAATTATTAATAAGAAAATATTTTTGTGCATAGAAAAACATCTCTCCGTATACATCTATCACACAATAAAGTGCCCATTGTAAAGTAGTGTATTCACACAAAATACCATATATCTTGCAGCTTCCAATAGGTGATTCTTAAAATGTTACCTCGAAAGAGATGAGTGTTATTTTCTGGCATAATATTGACTCCGACCTCTCCTTCACCCCTCATGTCCAGTCAATCGCCAAATCCTGCAACTTCCATCTCAAAAATATAGCATGCATCCGCCCTATTTAATGCCTCATGTGACTAAGTTGCTTGTCCATACCACTGTCCTATCTCACCTTGACTACTGTAATCCACTTCTCAGTGGTCTTACGTGTTCCCAACCTGCCCTATTAGTCTAAAATTAATGCGGTGGCGAGGCTCATCTTCCTGTCAGCCCCCACCTCCCACACCTGCCCCCTCTGTCAGTCCCTACATTGACCGTCCATTAGACATAGGGCTTAATTTAAGATCCTGGTACCTGCCTACAAATCTCTACACAACGCTGATCTGACCTACCTAATCCCACTAATACACATATATGTCCTGTCTAGGCCCCTACGCTCTGCTGAAGACCTACGCCTAACCTCTGTCCGTACTCCCACCTTTGATGCTCGCCTTAAAGACTTCTCTAGGGCTGCACCGTTCCTATGGAACACCCTTCTCCTCTCTGTTAGACTTTCACCCAGTCTCCACTCCTTCAAAAAGTCTTTAAAAACATACTTCTTCAGGAAAGCATATCATTTAAACTGTAAACAGCTTTCCCTCCCCGCACCCTGATTCCTCTCCTGCAACTGTCATCAAAACAAAACACGAAGCCCTCAGTGAATACTATTCTAGCAACCTACTTTTCTACCCTACCTTACCTTTTGTGTCACTATACCCCACTCCCTCTGGCATTTAAGCTCATTAAGCAGGGCCCTCAATCCCTCTTTCCCTGTGCGTCCAACTCGTCTGGTTGCAAATACGTGTCTGTTAGTCCACCCATTGTACACCGCTGTGGAATTTGTTGGAGCTATATAAATAATAACATGTCTGACAAAGGTGATATAGTTACACAGTAATCTAGGTTGAAAACAAAGATTCAAGTCCTTCGAGATCAACCTTTGAAGCACATGCTGTTGATCCATAAGAAGGCATTTGTATAGAGCTATGATATCCTCTCTGAAATGCATTTTTTATACAGAAAATAAATGCAATTTTCTAGTCTTTGTTCATAACTAATGTTTTCCAATCCCTGGTAATTTTTGTAGCTCACCTTTGCACTTTTTCTAATTCTGCAATATCTTCCTTTAAAACCAGGGTCCATAACTGCACCGCATATTTAAGGAGGAACTTTTTCATTGATTTATAAAGAGGCAAATTAATTTTTTCATCTTGTAAATCAATGCCCCCTTTTATACATGACAGCACCTTACCAAACTTTGTAACAGCATTGCATATTTTTGCCTAGTTTATTATTTATAATTGTTCCTAAGTCCTTTTCATTTAATATTATCCATAACTCAACTCCAGGTAATATATGAGTTTCTTGTGGGTTTCTTGTTCCAAAGTGCATAACTTTGCATTTATCTGTATTGCATCTCATCTGCCACTTGCCTGCCCAGTCCCTAATTGCGCCAAATCCCTCTTTAGAGAAGTTATATCAGGTTCAGACTGTATTTTATTACCTAGTTTTGTGTCCTTTGTCCCTTCTCTGTTAGACTTTCACCCAGTCTCCACTCCTTCAAAAAATCTTTGAAAAAACACTTCTTCTGGAATTCATGAAAGTATATAATTTATACCGTTAGTGGGTTTTAAACCCCCCACTCCTCCCCCCATGACTCCTCTCCTGCAACTGTCAAAAATAACCTACTAAGTTCTCAGTGAATACTTTTCTAGCAACCTATTTCATTACCCCTACTTATACCTCTTGTGTCACTATACCCCACTCCAGTGGAGGATCCCCCCCCCCAAAAAAACCGACGGTCTCCCTCTCCCTGCCAGCACATGCAGGTGCTAGCCCTGCAATGTGCATGTGGACCGGAGGGGAGATCAGAGATATCCCTCCCCGTCCGCAGGCACTGTGCTGGCAGCCGGTGGGGGGAGGGAGAGGGAGGAGAGAGGACCCGGGAGCTCAGCCTGCAGCTCCTCCAGGTCCTCCTCTCGTGAGCTTGGAGCGTTGCCGCGGTTACCACGGCAACGCTCCAAATCTCGCAAGAGTGAACTCTAGCCCAGGAGCGCGGGCTAGAGTTCACTGTAACCACTGGACCACCAGGGAATCCCACTGGGACCACCAGGGAAATGTTACCAGTAAAGGTAAGAAGGGAGGGGGAACACAATTAATATTTATTTTAATAAAAAAAAAAGCATATTATAAAAAATCCCCCATGCCTTATAACACACTCTCACACCCTACACACACATATACTGCCCCCCCATACACACACACACATATACTGCAGCCTCATACACACACACACTGCCCCCCATACACATATACTGCCCCCCATACACACACACTGCCCCCCATACACACACACTGCCCCCATACACATATACTGCCCCCATACACATATACTGCCCCATACACATATACTGCCCACCATACACACACACTGCCCCCCATACACATATACTGCCCCCCCATACACACATACTGCCCCCATACACATATACTGCCCCCATACACACACACTGCCCCCATACACACACACTGCCCCCATACACACACACTGCCCCCATACACACACACTGCCCCCCCATACACACACACTGCCCCCCATACACACACTGCCCCCATACACACACTGCCCCCATACACACACACTGCCCCCATACACATATACTGTGCCCCTATACACACACTGCCCCCATACACACACACTGCCCCATACACATATACTGCCCCCCATACACACACTGCCCCATACACACACACTGCCCCCAATACACATATACTGCCCCCCATAACCACACACTGCCCCCCATACACACACACTGCCCCCATACCCACACACTGCCCCCCCATACACACACACTGCCCCCCCATACACACACACTGCCCCCATACCCACACACTGCCCCCCCATACCCACACACTGCCCCCCCATACACACACACTGCCCCCCATACACACACTGACCCCCATACACACACTGACCCCAATACACACACTGACCCCCATACAAACACTGACCCATACACATATACTGCCCCCCATCCCACACTGCCCCCCATACACACACACACTGCCCCAGACACACATACACTGCCCCTCATACACATATACTGGCCCCCTCATACACACACTGCCCTCCATACACACACACTACCCCCATACACACACTGCCCCCATACACACACTGCCCCATACACACACTGCCCCCCACACACACACTGCCCCCCATACACACACACACTGCCCCCCAGACACACATACACTGCCCCAGACACACATACACTGCCCCCATACACAAATTGCCCTACACATACACTGCCCCCCAAACACACATACACTGCAACTGTCACACACACATACTGACCCCCTAACACACACACTGCACCCCTGACATACACTGCCGCCCTCACTCACACACTGCACCCCTGACATACACTGCCGCCCTCACTCACACACTGCAACCTTCACACACTGCCCCCCTCACACACACACTGCACCCCTCACACATTGCACCACTCACACACACCACTGCTCCTATGCCCTATGACAGCCCCATTTCCCAGCAGACCTCAGGTAAGTTGTCAAACTGTTCTTAAACGGTTTGACTACTTACTCTGGGAGGGGGTCCCGGCACTATTGGCACCATAACCACTACACTGAGCTGTAGTGGTTATTGTGTCTGGATTATTTATTTAAATAATCTACAAGTGCCCCTCCCGAGATCAGGCTCTGGATCTGACACTGCCCCACTCCCTCTAGAATGTAAGCTCATTGAGCAGGGCCCTTAACTCATCTGTTCCTGTACATCCAGTTGTTTGGTTACTATTATGTGTCTGTTAGTCCACCCATTTTACAGTGCTACAGAATTTGCTGGCGCTATATAAATAAAATAATAATAATAATATTAATAATATCTGACTTTGAAGCTAAACACACAATATGTAACCCAGCATTCATGTACCGCACAGGAAAACCACTAATAAACAAAAACACATTGATACCAAGGCTTAACCCCTTCCCGACCGGTGAAGGAAATTTTCCGTCAACCTTGTCCTTCAGTTTTCCGTCATTTACAAAAGTTAACCCCAGATCGCCGCGATCGTGGGGTTAAAGGTGCTCCGGTCTGCCTCTGTATTAGAGGCAGACCAGGAGCACCCAATCGGGCTGCCCCAGCTCATGTGCCCGCTCTGACAGCATGTCAGAGCGAGCACATGTGCTCAATGTACTTACCTTCCGCCTCCCTGCACTTCCGGGTTCTGTGTGAAGTGCAGGGAGACGGATCTTCACTGATCCTGCCCCCTGGTGGGAAAAAAAAAAGTTAAAGTTAAATCCCACCCCCCCTTTCCCCTGTTTTAATAAAATTAACCCCTTCCCTGCCAATTGATCACTGACTACAGTGATCAATTGGCAGGGAATACATTTTAATGTCATCTGATTTTTTTTTTTTTTAAACCCCTGAGGGTTAATTATTATTTTTTTAACCCTCAGGGGTTAAATTTATTGTATTAATTAATTTAAATATTTAAAAATTATATATTTAGCTAGCTGAGATGGGTGGAAGTTAGTGGGGAATTGGGGAATTTGGTGTTAGGCTAACTAGGGGTTAACGTTAAAAATTTTTTAAAATAAGCTTTAAAAAGGTAAAAAAAATGTTTTTTAACTGTTTTAGTAACGTTTAAGTAAAAAAAAAAAATACCACCCCCCTTTACCCAGTCTAAATCAAAATTAACCCCTTCCCTGCCAGTTGATCACTGCCTACAGTGATCAACATACAGATCGCAGTATTGTACTGTGATCTAATTTTTTTTAACCCCTGAGGATTAAATTTATTTTTTTAACCCTCAGGGGTTCAATTTATTTAAACAAAAACAACAATATATGTGAACACAACCCAGTGAAGAAAATTATATATATGTGATTCAAAGCAAACCAGGAATTCCCTTAATGTTTCAGGTGAAGTATCCTGGTAACTCCCCGAAGACTTCCTCTTGTCTTCAATAGATATATGCACATAGATAGGGGAAAATCTGCTAAATATAAATACAATAAAGAAACATAGCGTTTAACTGTGTGGGGACTGGCACTGATTTAAAGTTACAATTGGTCACTCACAGATTTGCAGAATTAAAAAAGCCTTGAGTGGTATCTTTCAGTGTCCAATCTGTTGTCCCTCCTCACATGTTCCTCTCAGAGCAGAATGTATGTATCTCAAAATAAAAAGATATATACACGAATGTAGTACACTTCCAGAGTTGAAATAAAAAAGTATTTAATGACTTACATATAGGTAAAAAACAAACGGCTTGTCACCATGCACGTCCTACGCGTTTCGTCCTAGATATGGACTTCCTCAGGGACTTGGTGCAGTAAAGTGCAAAAACGAAATAGCAGCATAAAGCATATCCCCCCTCCCAGTCCTTATATACATCCCCATTTAGTCCCAAATGTTCGCCAGCTGGTTTTTCAATTTTCGCGGCATTTTCCCGGTGACGTCATCACGTGTGCCGCGATGTTTCTCCTGATGACGTCATCACGTCCAGCGTGTGCGTTCCATCTTGCGTTTCACAGACCCGGAAGTGGGTCGCGGCCATTGCAAGTCTCTTGTTCAATCGTTTTAGCTCAGAAAATTTACATGCGAATAAGGGAAACCGGGGTGGGGAGAAGAGAAAAGGGTTAAAAGAACTCTGGATGGTACTACTTAGAATGAATAAAAAATAAGTAAGAATATATGTTTCTATTGCAGTGAATAAATGATGAATATAAACTGCAATAGAAACATATATTCTTACTTATTTTTTATTCATTCTAAGTAGTACCATCCAGAGTTCTTTTAACCCTTTTCTCTTCTCCCCACCCCGGTTTCCCTTATTCGCATGTAAATTTTCTGAGCTAAAACGATTGAACAAGAGACTTGCAATGGCCGCGACCCACTTCCGGGTCTGTGAAACGCAAGATGGAACGCACACGCTGGACGTGATGACGTCATCAGGAGAAACATCGCGGCACACGTGATGACGTCACCGGGAAAATGCCGCGAAAATTGAAAAACCAGCTGGCGAACATTTGGGACTAAATGGGGATGTATATAAGGACTGGGAGGGGGGATATGCTTTATGCTGCTATTTCGTTTTTGCACTTTGCTGCACCAAGTCCCTGAGGAAGTCCATATCTAGGACGAAACGCGTAGGACGTGCATGGTGACAAGCCGTTTGTTTTTTACCTATATGTAAGTCATTAAATACTTTTTTATTTCAACTCTGGAAGTGTACTACATTCGTGTATATATCTTTTTATTTTGAGATACATACATTCTGCTCTGAGAGGAACATGTGAGGAGGGACAACAGATTGGACACTGAAAGATACCACTCAAGGCTTTTTTAATTCTGCAAATCTGTGAGTGACCAATTGTAACTTTAAATCAGTGCCAGTCCCCACACAGTTAAACGCTATGTTTCTTTATTGTATTTATATTTAGCAGATTTTCCCCTATCTATGTTCAATTTATTTAATTAATTCATTTAAATATTTTATAATTATATATTTTGCTAGCTGGGGTGGGTGGGAGTTATGGGGAAATGGGGAATTTACTGTTAGTGCTGTTTACTGCTAGTTAGGGGTTAACGGTAAAAAAAAAAGCTTAGAAAAATGTTAAATCTGTTAAAAAAAGTTTTACGAAAGTTTAGGAAACGTTAAAAAAATTAATAAGCAAAACAAAAGTTTAAAAAATTGTTTTAAAAAGTAAAAAAAAGTTTTAAAAAGTTAAAAAATACATTTAATAACGCTCATTACCACTACACCTGGTACAAGCTAGCGGAAAAATGATCCCACGCTAAGGTTCAAAATATGCCTTTTGAAATACCCTGGGATGTCTTCTTTAAGAAATGGTATGACTTCAGAGGCGGCTCTCTAATTAGGCGATTTAGGCGGCCGCCTAAGGCCTCGCGCTTGCTGGGGCCTCGCGGCCGCCTAAATCGCCTCAGGGCAGACTGAACTGTCGTGTCCTCGGTCCATGACCGAGGATCCGACAGTGAGAGGGGGCCCGGCGGCTTGCCCAGTATGCCGCCGGGTGGCCCCTCCACATGGTCTGCCCACAGGGAGAGCCAGCCTCTGATCTGCAGCTCCGCCGAGTGCAGAGCTGCAGATCACATAATGTGGTTCCCGCGGGCTTACAGAGTGTTGCCGCGGGTTACCACGGCAACGCTCTGACAGGCTCTCGCGAGAACAAGGTCTGCAGCTCTCGCGGAGCTGCAGACAGAACAGTCATCCCACCGGACCACCAGGGACTGCTGCCACTGGACCACCAGGGAATTTCAACCACTGGACCACCAGGTAATTATATAATAAAAAAAGGTATTTTAGTGTGTGGAGGCTTGTCACAGCCTCCACACACACTGTGCCTAAAAATGCCCACC
Source organism: Pelobates fuscus (assembly GCF_036172605.1). Lineage (NCBI taxonomy): Eukaryota > Metazoa > Chordata > Amphibia > Anura > Pelobatidae > Pelobates > Pelobates fuscus. The sequence goes on along the minus strand of NC_086319.1, from coordinate 261,319,578 downwards.
CACCCTCACTGCCCCAAAACTACCCACCCACCCACCCTCACTGCCCACCCTCACTGCCCCAAAACTACCCACCCACCCTCACTGCCCACCCTCACTGCCCCAAAACTACCCACCCACCCTCACTGCCCACCCTCACTGCCCCAAAACTACCCACCCACCCTCACTGCCCCAAAACTACCCACCCACCCACCCTCACTGCCCACCCTCACTGCCCCAAAACTACCCACCCACCCTCACTGCCCCAAAACTACCCACCCTCACTGCCCCAAAACTACCCACCCACCCTCACTGCCCACCCTCACTGCCCCAAAACTACCCACCCACCCTCACTGCCCACCCTCACTGCCCCAAAACTACCCACCCACCCTCACTGCCCCAAAACTACCCACCCACCCACCCTCACTGCCCACCCTCACTGCCCCAAAACTACCCACCCACCCTCACTGCCCACCCTCACTGCCCCAAAACTACCCACCCACCCTCACTGCCCCAAAACTACCCACCCTCACTGCCCCAAAACTACCCACCCACCCTCACTGCCCACCCTCACTGCCCCAAAACTACCCACCCACCCTCACTGCCCACCCTCACTGCCCCAAAACTACCCACCCACCCTCACTGCCCCAAAACTACCCACCCTCACTGCCCCAAAACTGCCCACCCTCACTGCCCCAAAACTGCCCACCCTCACTGCCCCAAAACTACCCACCCTCACTGCCCCAAAACTGCCCACCCTCACTGCCCCAAAACTGCCCACCCACCCTCACTGCCCCAACAATGCCAACCCACCCTCACTGCCCCAAAACTGCCCACCCACCCTCACTGCCCCAAAACTGCCCACCCTCACTGCCCCAACAATGCCCACCCTCACTGCCCCAAAACTGCGCACCCTAACTGCCCCAAAACTGCCCACCCTAACTGCCCCAAAACTGCCCACCCACTCTCACTGCCCCAAAACTGCACACCCTCACTGCCCCAACAATGCCCACCCACCCTCACTGCCCCAACAATGCCCACCCACCTTCACTGCCCCCAAAACTGCCCACCCTCCCTCACTGCCCCCACAACTGCCCACCCTCCCTCACTGCCCCCAAAACTGCCCACCCTCCCTCACTGCCCCCAAAACTGCCCACCCTCCCTCACTGCCCCAAAACTGCCCACCCACCCTCACTGCCCCAACACTGCCCACCCACCCTCACTGCCCCAACACTGCCCGCCCACCCTCTCTTCCCCAACACTGCCCGCCCACCCTCTCTTCCCCAACACTGCCCGCCCACCCTCACTGCCCACCCACATACACTGCCCTGCCCCCCACATGCCCTGCCTCAAACATGCCCTGCCTCAAACATGCCCTGCCCCAACATACCCTGCCCCCCACACTGCCCTGCCCCCCACACTGCCCTGCCCACCACATACACTGCCCCCACACTAACCACCACAGACACTGTCCCCCCACTGACCACTACATACACTGCCCCCCACACTAACCATCACACTGACCACCACAGACACTGTCCCCCACATTGACCACCACAGACACTGTCCCCCACATTGACCACCACATACCCTGACCCCCACAATGACCACCACATACCCTGACCCCCACATAACCTGCCCCCACACTGACCACCACATAACCTTCCCACACATACCCTGCCACCCACAGTGACCACCACATACCCTGCCCCCCACGCTGTCCGCCACACACTCTGCCCCCACACAATTTCTCACACAAAATGCCCCCCACTGTCACACACCCTGCTCTCCCACACTGTCTCCCACACACTCTGCCACCCACATGGTCACACACCCTGCCCCCCTACACTGTCATACACACTGCCCCCTCATGCTGTCACACACCCCGCCCTCACTACACTGTGTCCCATACACCTTGCCCTTCCAATCTGTAACACACCCTGTCCCCCCACCATGTCACACACTGCCCCCACACTGTCATCTTCCTCCTCACTGTCACCCACTCACACCCTGCCCCCAAAAGTGTCACATTTCTCCACACTGCTCTCTCAGCCTGTTACCCTTTCACACACTTGCAACCCATATTGTCAGCCCCCAACACTATGTCATCAATACATACAGTCCCACACACTGTCACCCTTTCCAACACTGCCTCCCACACTCTCACCCTCTCACCTACCCACCGTCACAATTCCACACACACATACAGCCACCCCACACACTTCATCCCCCACATGCTGTCATGCCCCCTTCACCTCGCTCACATTAACCTCTCCTAATCTTGTTGCTCTCACCCCCTCCATCCATACCACAATTACTGGCCCTCGCTCTTCTACACTCACCCTATCACACTCATCTTCTCTCATACTGTCACACTCACCCCCAACCCTGTCACACTCATCCTTTTTCACATTAACCCTTTCACGTGGGCCCAACCATGCCACACTCACCCTGTCACGTAATCATGTCCGGCTCACTTTCCCTTTGCCTTGTCACACTCCCTACTCCAGCCGTTCAACACATAACCCATAACCATGTCAAACTCATCCCCTCTTTACCCTATCACATTAACTTATCCTATCCTGTCACTCATCCTGCCTAGACATGCCACACTCACCCTGTCACATAACCCTCCCTCATCCTGTCACTCTCACCTCCCCTCGCCCTGACACTTTCTCCTTTAACCGTGCCACAATCACCCCAACAGTGAATACAGAGACTAGCACTCTGTATCCAGCACTGCAAACCTGTCATACATTATAACTACAGCTCATTATACACAAGATGCAACCCCTATATGTTTTTTATTATGAGTGTTAGTTGGGGGCCTCTTGTTTGAGTTTCGCCTAAGGCCTCATAAAGTCTAGAGCCGCCACTGTATGGCTTTATGGGGTATTTGGATTATATAGCCTGGTAAAATACTTTAAAATGGGACATGGGCACAGCGTAAAAATTTAAAGTTTGAAAAAAAATGGAATGGCTGTGTCCCAAATGTGCCCCTCTGATGTCCAGATATACCTGGCAAAGGTACATACGGGGGTATTTTTGTACTCAGCAGACATAGCTGAGGAACATATGAAGTATTATACAGTGGTAGTACACATAAGGTTTGCAAAATATACTGTGCAAACTCACTTTGTGTGTCAAAAAGGCAGAAAAAACGCTTATTACCACTACACCTGGTACAAGCTAGCGGAAAAATGATCCCACGCTAAGGTTCAAAATATGCCTTTTGAAATACCCTGGGATGTCTTCTTTAAGAAATGGTATGGCTGGGGGCGGGGCCTGACCAGCGAAGCAGATAGACGTGCCACTGCAGAGCTCCTCAAACAATAGGTCTAAATACCGCTTTTTGGCCCAAAACCATACAAAAAAGCAACCCAAACAGCTTCACGCAACTCATGACAGGGTACTAAACGAAGCTTGCAGCTTGCGAACATCTTGGAACCAGCTGGCAGACCGACTTGCGCCATGAGGCCTGGCGACCGTAGAGCGGGAGAGGCGGCCGATCCCACGGTCCGGTGCCACAAGAGGCTGACATAACGCAAGAAGGAACCCCGTTACCCCCCCCCCGGACCGTCGGGGGTGATCGCGGTCCACACCTGAGAGGGGAATCGAGTCCGGAGACAGAGCAGAGAGGGTGTACAAGGGGAAATATACTACCCGAGGATGCACCCAAAATGGCGGACATCTCATGTTCCCTCGAGCCCACAGACTCACAGCATGAGACGCAGCAAGGACTTGCAGCAATCTTCAACGACCTCTGGCGCAAACTGGTGGCCAAACTGCAGCCGAAAGCCTCACAACGGCAAAGCAAGTGTTACAAAAGCAACAAGCACGGCGCTACCGGGAAGGATACCGAGCCACATACCAAGCGGCGCACTGCGGGCCTAACAGCACAAGCGCAGGAGGAAACCGGCCAGACTACATTAAACCCCAAACCAGCATCGCCCATCAAATGGGTGTACAAAGCTGCCGCCCTGACTGCCCGACGTCCTTCTGGGTTGGGAGCCCACCGGGGGAGTACCCCATGCCGTCCATACACCCGCGGGGACACCCGGGTTAGGGAGAACCCGCGGCCCCCCGAGCCAACCACCGTGTCTGGGAGGCTCCATGGACTCAAGGCGAGGGCTCTCGCGAAGGCCCGGAGCCAGAGAGCCGGGAAGCGGAGCTGCGGCGGGAACACCCGAACAAAACGGCAAGACTACCACTACACACCAAACCCCCCTCACTCCAGAGGACATTGCTCTAAGACCCCAGCCAGGAGAAGCACTACCGACTTGTGGACACTACCTCTGCGCACTGCCGGTGCCTCGCTTGCAGGCGACATGAGAACCTACCCAATAGCCCTGCTCTCGCACAGGCTAAGGCGATCGGCGGAATCAGGTACCACCTACCCGACCGGAATCGTCTGAAACAGGGCTTCACAGCAGGCTATCGGACACTGAACTCAGCGTGGCAAATTCACACAAAAAATCCATAGGACTGGAAAGTATATGCTTCTGTTTGTGAATAACAACTTTACAGTCAGTCTAGCAGCCACATTTATCTTGTCTAGCCACACATTAGTCTAGGTGTCTATCATAGCACTTAAAGCATGCAATCTCTAATATCAAGCAGGTTCTAATTTCGCAAATCTCATACTCTGTACTTACACACTCATTAACAATGCATACCACTGAGGCTGACTAGGATATATATAGCTTGTTAGCAACGAACATCAGTACTCGCTACAACCTTGTTTAAACTATGTCTTGATAAGTGATTAAGCATATATAGGACCTTAGCTTCTGTCTTTAAGGTAAAAATACGTTTTATATTCTGTTTTGTTTCTTATAACTATGACTAGCATAAACGCCGTTTCATACAAGTTAAGCAGTGATACCTTTAAATATAAAAATGTGCTGAAACAGCAAAATGAAGTCAGCGATCACTCATGAAGATTAATACAGTATGTAACCTGTTTCATTATGTTTTATGCATGTTCTTGCACTCGTTATTGTGACGGTGTAGGACAACTTGTTCACTTATGCACAATAAAAATAAAGAATTAAAAAAAAAAAAAAAGAAAAGAAATGGTATGGCTTTATGGGGTATTTGGATTATATAGCCTGGTAAAATACTTTAAAATGGGACATGGGCACAGCGTAAAAATGTAAAGTTTGAAAAAAAATGGAATGGCTGTGTCCCAAATGTGCCCCTCCGATGTCCACATATACCTGTTTTTGTACTCAGCAGACATAGCTGAGCAACATATGAAGTATTATACAGTGGTAGTACACATAAGGTTTGCAAAATATACTGTGCAAACTCACTTTGTGTGTCAAAAAGGCAGAAAAAACGCTTATTACCACTACACCTGGTACAAGCTAGCGGAAAAATGATCCCACGCTAAGGTTTAAAATATGCCTTTTGAAATACCCTGGGATGTCTTCTTTAAGAAATGGTATGGCTTTATGGGGTATTTGGATTATATAGCCTGGTAAAATACTTTAAAATGGGACATGGGCACAGCGTAAAAGTTTAAAGTTTGAAAAGAAATGGAATGGCTGTGTCCCAAATGTGCCCCTCCGATGTCCACATATACCTGGCAAAGGTACATACGGGGGTATTTTTGTACTCAGCAGACATAGCTGAGCAACATATGAAGTATTATACAGTGGTAGTACACATAAAGTTTGCAAAATATACTGTGCAAACTCACTTTGTGTGTCAAAAAGGCAGAAAAAACGCTTATTACCACTACACCTGGTACAAGCTAGCGGAAAAATTATCCCACGCTAAGATTCAAAATATGCCTTTTGAAATAGCCTGGGGTGTCTACTTTAAGAAATGGTAGGCCTTTGTGGGGTAGTTTGAATTTAAAACCTGCGAAGATGCTTGGAAATTGCACATAGACCCAGCGTCAAAATTCAAAGTTCTGTAAAAACTGTAAAAACTGATATGGCTTGGTCTCCTATATGGCACTGTAGCTTCACAAAATAGTGCCAAAGACATTCATTGGGGATGTCTTTTTACTCAGAAGACTTAGCTGAGCATAATTTGGGGGTTTTGAACTTAGTGGCACATATGAAATATACAAAATGCCCAGCAAAAATGCAATCCGTATGTTAAAAAAATGCCCCAAATTATTTTTTACCACAAACTTTGGCATATATTGGTGAAAAAATGGGGGCATGCTAAGGCACAATATGCACCTTATGATATACCCTGGAGTGTCTACTTTTACAAATGGTAGGCCTTTGTGGGGTTTTTTTGAACAGTCAAACTGTTATAATACCCCAAATGGAAGCATAGGCTAATTAAATCCGTCTCTCAAAATTCTACTGTGAATACTGAAAAGGACAGGTCTCCTGTATGGCACTGTAGCTTCATGAAATAGTGCCATAGACATACAATGGGGGTGTCCTTTTACTCAGAAGACTTAGCTGAGCATAATTTGGGGGGTTTTAACTTAGTGGCACATATGAAATATACAAAGTGCCCAGCAAAAATGCAATCCGTATGTAAAAAATGCACAAAATTATTTTTTACCACATACTTTGGCATGTAATGGTAAAAAAATGGGGGCATGTTAAGGCACAATATGCACCTTATGAGATATCCTGGAGTGTCTACTTTTACAAATGGTAGGCCTTTGTGGGTTTTTTTGAACAGTCAAACTGTTATAATACCCCAAATGGAAGCATAGGCTAATTAAATCCGTCTCTCAAAATTCTACTGTGAATACTAAAAAGGACATGTCTCCTATATGGCACTGTAGCTTCACGAAATAGTGCCAAAGACATACAATGGGGGTACCGTTGTACTCAGCAGAAGTAACTGAACACATAATAAAACCTTGTACAGGAATAGCACACACCAACTTTACAAAATACACATGAGAAGTTCTTTGTTATAAGTTTGTGTGCCAAAAACCCCAATATACTAAATTTTACTCCAATATTTAGCAGAGATTGGCGGTGAAATGGCTACTTAGAAAGTGTCAAAACAACCTTAGGACAATAGCCTGTGATGTCTACTTTATATAAATATATACTTTTGTGTGGCAATTTTGTTTTCTTTTATGGCTATTAAGCTTACAAGACAAACATACCAAATTCTAAAATCGCTCCATATTAAAAGTTTATTTTACTCCTTGTGCTTTGTGACCTGTAACTACCAAAAAAAAACTGAAAATCCCAGACACATTATATATTCTGTAAATCAGAACAACTAAATGAATGTATTTTTAATTACTTTCTTTAACCTGCACTAATTAGGCACACATTATTATTGCAAAAACTGTACAAAAAACACACAATTTTTCATTTTTTTTGCACTTTTCTGTATTTCTTTTAATAATAAATAAGCATTTATATATATATATATATATATATATATATATATATATATATATATTACATCAAATAAAGCCCTTTCTGTCCTCTAAAAAACAGTATATAATATGTGTCGGTGCAATAAACGAGAGAGATGCAAATTGCAGTTGAACGCATACAGCAAGAAAATGCAAAAATTGCTTTTTTTCATTAAGCGTAAGACAAGCTTCTGAAGCTGTGTCCTTAAGGGGTTAAAATGTCAATTCCTACAATACTTGCCAGACCTTACAAGTTACTTGCCACTGCAAGCCTGGGGAGTGTTTGGAATAATCACCAGGAAGACATTTCTACTCACCAGGGTCAAATTTTCACTCTTCTATTGCTAGTGGCAACAAGTGAAAATATTTAGCCCCGTTGATATGATTGAAGCACCACTGTAGTGGCAGGAGCCTAGACATACACCTGATAATTTATATTGTGGATTTTGTTCCTTTTTTACATTATAGGATGGGAGCTACTGCTCCAATAGTCCCAATCTGGCCTTGGTACTGATGGCAATGTTTCAAAAAGAAACAACATATTTCAAAACATCCGTTTAGTTGTACTGTTTGGAAACCATTAAATCATTTGTGCTGAAGCTTGGAATTGAAAAAAGAAATTGTTTTTTGTTATGGTAGCAAAACTAATAATTGAACTAGACAGTCAATTTATAAATGAAGTCTCCTGTCTTTGAACCTTTTATTATTAAAGCTCCAATACAAAGCAGCCATTTCAAACAGCAGAAAAACACCTGGGGGAGGGAGGGGAATATTAATATCTTCTGACCGAGAAGCTGGTTCAGACACTATGCTGAGATTTATTAAATCAGATTAATTACACAAACCATTCCCAATGACGACAATAAAACTATTATTTCATAAATCTGTTCATACTCATTTATACTCCTTTAATAACAGAAAAAAAGGAAAACGTGACAGCTGATATAAAAGTATCTAGGCCAGCGATCAGTTAGTGCCATAGTTAACCTTTTAGAACTCAGATCGGCACACACTTGTTCCTCTTAGTGCCAGATGGTAGAGTGTCAGTGACATACTGGAGGACAAACGTTTGTTATATATTAAGAAATATTCTAGAGCAGGTATAGGCAACCTTCGGCACTGCAGATGTTTTGGACTACACCTCCCATGATGCTTTGCCAGCATTATGGGTGTAAGAGCATTATGGGGGATGTAGTCCACAAAATCTGGAGTGCCAAAGGTTGCCCATCCCTGTTCTAGAGCAAAGGTTTCAATCAGGAGTAATAACTATTTAACCAAACGAGCTTTCCACTTCTAGAACCTTGCTGCAGCTTTGCTTTTTGTACATATCTTCCAGCATTTCTTGGGATCCAAATGATCACATAACGTTGTTGTTATTTTTAATAATCACTTGATTTGGAGGAGGGGGTAAATTCCATCACTCTTTCCCGGTTTAATCCGGAACATTTGGAAAATAATATTATGGCGTGTGCAGTGATGATCTCAGTAGAAACAAGTGTGGATTTGCTTGTTTGCATAACACCATGATGTGATGTTATGTCTTATAGCCTATTATGAAAGCATTACAGTTGTAAAGCAGCTTGGAGATGAATGGGAAGACATGGATGCAGGGACAGAAAAAAATAGATTTATTTCTATGCCGTGTTAAAGCTGATTCCACAGCAATATATAGAAGTGAATTTATTAATCAGTGAAACATTGTGAATTTAAAACTTAATTAGCAATGTATAACCTAAAGAAAAAGAGTCGGAACTCTCCAATCTAGCTATATTCATTACTTGATTATTGTATTAAAATTTCTGTCTGTGAACATGCACTGTTTATGATGTAAACTTTATTCGATGTAATTTTGCCCGTTTGTCTATTTTTGGAAATTCAATAAAATATTGAACATAAAAAAAAAAAATTCTGTCTGTGTATATGTCTGTCTTTCTGTCTGTCCATCTATCTAGTTCAGGGGTCAGCAACCTATTGCACGTCGGGTTCCTATGCACCACCGGCAAGGCTGTCAGACACAAATGGGGAGATCAGAGAAACGCAAGGGAGCCTGTGTTCTGCACCTCCAGAGTGTGCAGACACCACAGGGACCCTCCTTCACTTCTCGGTAATTCACAGTGTTGCCATAGGTGTTGCCAGAGTGACTTACTGGTAAGGTGCCACACTAGAGTGAGAGCCACAAGGGGTTAGCACCGGACCAGGGATTCATGCCTCCCTATCTGGCAAAGCTAGGCAAGAAGAAAAGGGGCAGAAAATAATTTAATTATTAGTACTTTATTTAATTCTAATGTAATACATTTTATAAGTATTTACCACAAACAAAAAAAACACATTGAGGGCACCTTATGATGATATCACCAACACAGTCTCCACACACACAGGCAACTAACATGCACACACTTATAACAGACAGCAAACAAACAAAACTACAGTCAGCCCACACACATGGATACCACAAACAGCCCACACACATGTTTCACACATCAGGCAGATCACGCACACACACAATCATAAATACCTTCACACAATGAACTGCCCACATACACAGACTACAGACAGCCCTACATACATACATATATCACACTTAAATATAATAAAATAGGCACACACATACATAACACAGCAGCCCACATAACAAATACCATAAACAACCCACACATTCACAACCTTAGAAACAGTCAAACAGCTCTTGTCATACACACACACACACACACACACACAATAACACAAACAGCCAACATTTACAATTCCCTACAAGTAAACTTCCCACACACAATACCACGAAGAACACAAACTGCACAGTCTGTACATACACTTATATAACACCACAGACATCCCACACACATAACACAAACGATAAATATAGCCCAAACACATACACACATGTTCAACCTCACAAAGTATCTGTCATTCCCATACGTAACACAAGTGGAATTCGTCAGCATACATAAAAGATACTTTAAAAAAATGGCTGGCTCTCTTAGGGACTTCAAAGTACTACCAAAAGGTTGCCTGCCCCTGGTCTACTGAATCAAACCATCTAAACTATTATGCTATTATGGGGTTATTCTTTAAGTAATACATTTGTTTGAGATGGACAAAACTTAATATCCAAATGTCCACTTTTCTTGCAATTATATTTCTAAAGGCAATTCATTCTGTTATGTATACTGAATGAGGACATGCCATTTGGTACAACCTGGTGTCTAGTTTACAAACAATCAGTCATTTACATTGAATATTGTCTGGGAGAACACAAATTAGCAAAATAAAATTCACTGTTATTTCTTTTTTATTTTTTTTGAGAAAATCAAAATCCGAGCTATTTACCCACTGGCTGCGTATGTTGACAGCACTCAAATACTTCATATTTTCAGCTTTAGTATCCATATTTCAGTCATCTAGCAGTACTTAGACAGGCTGAAAAATGTTGGACCTTCATGTCTATTCAGTTGTTGACAGTCAAAATCTTTGTTTCAATAAACCTGCCTTTCTGCAGCAATCCTGAGTGCCTAGATCTAATTTATTTTATCTACTAAACTGGGTTTTGCCAACCCTGGCCCTGATAAGCACCTGGATTCCTGAGTGCAAGTGCACTATCCTCCGTTTGTGAATTACGACAGTCAAAATTTGGATATTAAAAGATCACTATAGGGTCAGGAACACAAACATGTATTCCTGACTCTATAGTGTTAATGCCACCATCTAGCCCCCCTGGGCCCCTCATGTCTCCATAAATATAGTAAAAATCTTACTGTATTCAAGCCTGAAGCTGTAACTCTGCATGCTGTTAGACTCAGAAAAACAAGCAGTCTGCTGACATCATCAGAAGTGGTAGCCTGATCCAATCACTGGAGCATCTAGACTTTAGTTAAAAATGTTGTTTGCATATGACACTAGTTATAAAAGGTTTGTTCAGGAAGGCACAATGGAAGACTGATGATTCCTACATTTAAAAAAAGTAGTAGATATGAAATTCATTATGAATATACTTAGCACATGGTATAAACAAAATAAATAACTAACACGACACCAAATATATTTACTTGTAATAGAGCTCTTTAACTCCATTCAGAAAACCATGGCTGAGTACATTTTTCCAGGGGTGCAGTCTACTTTGGTGAACTTGTTCCCAGTTGATTGGAAGCAGTGTTTCGCTTTGCCAGCTGCCCAACATAACATCTATATAATTGGCTAGAACAAGGGCTCTATTCAGAAGAGTAATTCTGAACTTGCCCAGTATATGGTGGCAACCATCTATTGTGTTAAATACCCATTTATAATTTCCGTATTGATATTAGCAGTGGGTTAGGATTAGGATTAGTGGTGGGGTTAGGGTAGGGTTTGATTTAGGGGTAAGAATAGGGTAACACTTAGCGTTGGGGTAGGTTTAGGGTTAGCTGTAGGATTAGGGTTTGGTATAGAGTAAGGTTAGGGTGAGGGTTGATGCTGGGTATGGGTTAATGATTTTCCAGGGTTAACAGTAGTGTAGGGTTACAGTTAAGGGTAAGATTAGGGTAGGCATACGGTTACAGTAAGTGTAAGCATTGGGTAGGGGTAACTGGTATAGGGTTAGCATTAACTGTCACAAATTAAGTTAGATCCTAAAGATATTAGGCATTTAACCCCTTAAGGACCAAACTTCTGGAATAAAAGGGAATCATGACATGTCACACATGTCATGTGTCCTTAAGGGGTTAAAAATCCAGACTGATATTTGAATCTATTTCACATTCTTTTTAATAAGTTGCATTAGACATGTAAAACTTATTATAAGCAAAAGTGTAAAAATATATATATATTTTATTTTTTAATTTTAATCTAACTGAAACTTATCTAACTGAAGAAAGGGATCAGCACTCTCTATCTATACAAAATACAACAGAAACAATAATAAATAAGTAAAAAGTGGCAGCACACCTAAAAAGTGGGGCTCCCTCACAGGCCTTACAACGGAAATGGTACAGAAAAAAAAAGGAAGGCAGCGCCACTACAAACTACATAAATTAAAAGAGCATAGAATAGGCAGAATAAAATGCAATATATATAATAGATAATAAGCAAATAGAAGTCCAGAATAAATAGTCTGACTGGTAGATGAATCAAACAACGAGGTATATCTTTGTAGAGGTGAATACAGTCTTTAGTAGTGGGGGATTCTTCAGAGTAGTGTAGATGTCTTTGTACATCATATGAAATAAAAAAATAACAACTGATGGTGTTACACCACTCTGAAGAATCCCCCACTACTAAAGACTGTATTTACCTCTACAAATAATCTAACTGCCTTAATTAACCAAAATACACATTAAAGTCTAATCTCCATTGCAAAAGAATAACCTTATCCCCATTATCACATCACAACATTGACACACATATATATTCATAAACATTACATGATAAATACCGGTACAATTGATTAACAACAAAATAAATCAAGGGGTGGGTGCAGTGATTATGCTTTCCATGCTGAAAGGTCTGACCGGACCCTATGTATATTCACAATTAATGCGTTTTAGTATCTTGCACTGCACTACACCAGTCAAAATCTAATTATAGAACATTCTGCAGCGCAAGCTACCTGTGCCTGGGCCAATTACAATTCAGAACAACTCTATACTTGAACATTATGTTGAACTGGCAAAAACTGGCTTGACTTAACTCTTTAGTAACTAAAACCAGCACCACTGCACTGCATATGATACTGATGGGTGTAAAGCCCACAGCATTTCATTTCAGAAACCGATGCAACAATATTAAGGAAGGGCTGGGATGTTTAAGTCTGAGTGCTTCAGTTGCTCCTGTATATACATATACATTTTATACTATTTTTTGCTGCTATGGAACAATGAAAGTTTCTTTTACAGTTTAATGGAACTAAATTTTCCCGTAAGGCAGCCTCTCTCTAGCAATGATCTTGTGGAGAGCCAGCATCAGGCGGCAATCCCAGTGTCGCTGTATCATCTCTCACTTGGAAACCGGAAGTTCAGGCCCCATTGCCCTTAAAAGGCACTGTGTGCAACAGACAAAAACTAAACTTTCTAAAGTCTGCTCGTGAATGTACTGGAATGGGGGTGAGGAGGTGCCAGCTCTAAGCAAGATGCCCGGTTGGCTAATGTCCAATGCTCTTTTAATGATTTATCATGGATTTGACAGAGTATTTGGTTTATGCAATATATGGTGACATGAATTATCAGCATCTGAAGAGTTAAAATAGTTCTGTACCACTTGGAAGAAGATGTTGCTGTCTCACAGAGGGGCAATCATAGTCTGGAAAGCGATCTTAGCTTTCTGTTTATACAAACCTTTTAGAGCAGCTAAATATAGACTTCCTGAGCAAGGGACTGTAATTTGTACATGCTGGGGATGACGTGCTATGGATCAGGATTGCCAAGCAGCCGTGAGGCTTTGCAATCCACCTCTACTAAAGTTTCTTTATTTTATTTTCTTTCTTTCTTTCCTTTCCTTTTTTTTTTTAAATAAATATCTTTAAATATCTGAGATGGCTAGTTGAATATTTTCCTTCTCATCATCATACTGCAGTGTGCTTTTAGATATGAAGCACCCTTGGGTAGTAGAGCAGTATGTTATCGAACTTTAACAGGCATTATTTAAATGCATTATTTATTTGTTATTAATAAATTAAGCAAAAATGGAAATACATTTTCAATATAGCAAAATAAATAATATACAACTAATATATGTGTGTGCTTCAGAATCACATTTTCAGGACACCTATCCAGAGTTTCATAGACATATTGTAACAATGATATTTCTATTGTAATTAAAAGGGGTATTAATGCCTAACATGAGCAAAACCATATTCAGTTGAGGGACTACTACATGCACCCAGACTACTTCATCTCATCTCATCCTGCAATGTAAGGCACTGGAGTTTTGTAGATATTACTGTGTTTCCTTTCAGGGTTTACACACCTCTAGTGGCTGTCTTTTAGACAGCCACTAGAGAGTTTTCCGCATTGAGAACAAAGTCAAACTCTGTTTTCAATCAAATGAATGAGTATGTGTATAACAATGACCTTGTCTGTAGTGAGAATGTGTGTGTGTCAGTAAGCTTGTCTGTAGTGGGCATGTGTGTGTGTGTGTGTGTGTGTCAGTGAGGTTATCTGTAGTGAGCATTTGTGTGTGTCAGTGAGCTTATCTGTAGTGAGCATGTGTGTGTCAGTAAGCTTGTCTGTAGTAGTCATGTGTGTGTCAGTGAGCTTGCCTGTAGTGAGCTTGTGTATATGTATATATGTGTATATATATATATATATATATATATATATATATATATATATATACATACACACACTCAAGCTCACTACAGACAAGCTCTCTCTCTCTCTATATATATATATACATATAGCACCCTTGGGTAGTAGAGCAGTATGTTAAAGAACTTTAACAGGTTTGAACTTGGAGGCTCAATCCAATGCCAGTTAAAATGCATTATTTATTTGTTATTAATAAATTAAGCAAAAATGGAAATACATTTTCAATATAGCAAAATAAATAATATACAACTAATATATATGTGTGCTTCAGAATCACTCTATATATACATATATAGAGAGCGAGAGACAGAGAGTGGGAGAGGGAGAACCTACATGTTACTTATGGGGCGGGCATACATTTTTTTCCAGGGCCGCTTGGTATCCCTGGTCTGACCTGTATAGGTCCGCCCATGTGCCATAAAATTGACTAAAATCAAGGTTTTATTTACTATTTTCCAGCACTAACACTCCATCGCTGCTGCTCACCTTTCTGTATCTGCAGCATCATTGACGCTGCCTCCACGATAGTCCAATGTAATACTCTTCATAGAGGAGCATTGGGAACCTAATGCGTATGCAAGGCAAGCTCCTCGCACACATCCAACATTCTCCATAGGACAGCATAGTACAGGGTCACAAGTACCTTTAGTGGCTGTCAGTATGACAGCCACTAGAGGGGGATTTAACCCTGCAATGTAAATATTGCAGCTTCTAAAATACTAAAATGTTTTACATTGAAGAATCAGGGCTACTGCACTCAGACCACTTCATTGGTGGTCCGAGTGACTTAAGTGTACCCTTAAGAAAAAAATTAGCATTAAGTTTTAGCAGTATAATGTCAATTTTTATTAACTACTTCGGCCTGGGGCACTCTGAGATTATGCTGTATTTGTCCATAATATTTGGATATTTCTTTCTTTTTTATGAAACGTTTTTATTTATAATTCGATAAAGATTTATATTCATCAACAAACTCATATACTTCCAACGTAAAAAGCATATAGAAGTGAAATGCTCGTATCAATTTATACGTCAGGTCACATACAAATGGACACGTAGGTTCATAAATTCAGGAATAAGGTATAGAAACTCAAGCACAAGCTATTTAGGCAAATCTAGGCTGTGAGTTTTAATGCAGCATATGCAGAACAAACCTCCTTTCGAGGAACTCAGTTTGTCATAACTCTGTTGTAGAGTTTCCACTGTCAACTGTTAAGCTTGTTACTGTGTAGTGGAAGCATGTGGGACCAACAACAGCTCAGCTGTAAAATAGCACATGTGTAAGCATGAGTAACAATCATTACAGACCTCCAAAATGAATACGTCAGCGTAAGAATTCTTAGTCCGAGTTTGATAAAAAAAAAGGCTGCTCTACACAAGGCCAAGTGTCAGATTATGCTCAACGTCACCACAAATGAACTTGAGAGTAGAAGACATGTGTTCTCCAGAATGCCGAATCATGTATCACATTCTGGCACTTCTACCGGTATAATGCTATGTGCCTGACTGCATAGTGCCAACTGTGACATCTGGTTAATTAGGAATAATGACCTGGGTCTATTTTCAATGTTTTGTTTTGCCATCCAATGTTCTGGATGATTCTGTACTTACAAAATTGTGTGAAATTCTCTGGAAGATCTTTCCTTGTTTCAGTAATACACTGCTTCCATGCATGATGCAGTGTAAATAAATACATGGTTTGTAAAGATCAGCATGGGATAGCTTGACTGACCTCTAGAGAG
The DNA here is from genome assembly GCF_036172605.1 of Pelobates fuscus. Lineage (NCBI taxonomy): Eukaryota > Metazoa > Chordata > Amphibia > Anura > Pelobatidae > Pelobates > Pelobates fuscus. The sequence continues at coordinate 261,303,229 of NC_086319.1, read as the reverse complement.
TCCAGAGTTCAACCCTGTGGAACACCTTTGAGATTAACTGGAATGCCAACTGGAGGTCCTGTTTAACAAAAATCACTTCACTAATGCTCTTCTGGAAATAAATACTTCAGAAACGTAATAATATCAAGAGGGCAGCCTAAACTCAAGACTGGCCCTTATATCAGTATATTAAGAACCAATTATAAATCCCAACGAATCCTATAATTTTAGAATTAGATGTTCAATAAGCAAGTGTTCCCAAACCTTATTTCCCACCTCAAAGTCCTGGACCATAACATTTCAATTTCAATGACAAAGTCAATTTCAATGACTTTGTGGTTAAAATATATATAATAATCAGCAAGGAATTAGAGGTTTTCTTTCAGAGATAAATAAATAGAAGAAATGTTTAAAAAGAAATTAGGAGAGCAAATGAAATGTATTTTCAACAAATATTCTAGTTAAATGCAAATGAAAAAAAGTTTTTCACTGAATAGGGACATACTATGATACATCAATACGTCTGTCATCCCGTCTACAGTAATAGACACATTTCCTTAATCAAATAAGTGAAATACTGCAGTCTACTGCAGAGTTGGCAACATTTCCAATTCAGCTATTTTGGTTTTGAAAATGTAATTCCCTGGTCAATTCTAGATAATTCCTAGATAAGCTTTATTTATTCATAAGAACAATAAGAGACAGGAATCTGAAACAAGAGAGCTCATACCTAACACACATCGGGAGCAACATAGAAAGGCATGGGTATTCAGAACATTGTAGGCTAGCTCTGAGCAATTGACAACTTTTGATAACAGAAGCAAGTGACCCCAGCTCAGCAAAGCAAACATAGCTTTGGCTAACATAGACCCTGTTTATATTCTGCTAGGTGGACTGTTTCTAAGAAGGAGCATGAGTAGTGTAATAAGTGAGGAGAGAGAGAGAGAAAAAAAAAGGGGAGAGATGTGAAGCCAAATCCACTCAAGTAGAACTCTTAGGACCTATGTATTTGAAGGTGCAGGTAGGGAGTGGTCTGGAATCTGAATCGCCGGGAGCTTTAGCCCCATGCGTACAAAGCTCCTGATGTTTCTCATGCTTTTGTCTCAAGGAGGCAGTAAGTGCCTCCATTGATCAGATTTCTTATACTTTATCCATCCGTTGGGTCAAAGTCAGCGTGGAAGTTTGCCTCCAGGCGTCAGGGAGGGGGGCAAGCAGGTATGCAATAGAAGCATAAAGTATACAAAATCCCACCCTTCAGAGGGGGACTCTGCTTTACAGGCTCAGAGTTTGTCCTTCTGGGGGAAGAAATTGTAATAATAATAAAACACTCCTCAGTGTAACTCCATGAGTCTCAGAAGATGCGTAGAGCAATAATAGTTTAAGAAGGAAGGTAATCCCAATATATCTCTCTCTCACAGTAGACAAAGCTGGGTCAGTTTAAGGCAGGGTAACCTCCCACCCCAAACATATAAGACAAGAGTCTAATTGCGTGAGAGACACAGGGAATACTAATTTGGCTAGTCTGCAAGAGATAAAAGAACTCTGGGCAGTAGACTCATCTTTGCTACATATGTGCCACAGCCATGAAATGTGGGGATAAAGCCATCTACCCACGAATCTATTAAGTGGGTGCTAGAGAGAACAAACTTCATGGAGTAGAGTTGGGAGAGATCTGAGGATATCCATATCCCTTGATATTTGAGCTGGGAGAAACACAAGTGAAAAGGGAAAATCAAGTACAAAGAGTATGAGTATACACGAGTACAAAGCCCTGATCCACAATAGAACATTTGGACTCAGTACTACATGTCCCAAGACTCCAAACATGAAGTCCAACTCCACCTGGTTGAACTCCTTCTCGGCATCTGTAAAGAGAATCAGCAGGCGTGATCCAAGTGCTTTGCTTGGTAGATGATGTTAAAAAGACATATGGTATTATATTTAGCCTTGCAACATGCTGAGCAGTATACTATGATCTTTGACCATTCCACCATATCTAGAAATTGCAAGGCTTTCTGGCTTGAAGACATCGTTTGGCTCTCTTTAGTTGCAAGAAATATGACTGAGAGATGATTCACGGTACCATGTCATTGCTCAGCAATTGAGGAACTGGGCTCCTTCAACCATATTATGCATCTTTGTGCCTTGGTCTCATGTACAAGTTTTCAAATAGCATATATGCCATATATTCCAGCTTTGTAAAAACATCCTATATCATTTGTATTAATAAATAGCATACAGAGGTGATGATTCAATCCTGTGTTTACTTCTGGTAAGTAATTTAGCAACTATCTGTGAAATTCCCATTTATGTCTGTCTATAAACTTTAATCTGTGACCCTGTTTCCTCTCTGCCAACGCAGTTCATCAGTTTTTGACATATGCCACCATAATGTTTGGGATTGTTCCCCTTAACACATAACAAATTCCCTGTGTTTTGCTGATTTATGTAACTGCAATTTTAGGCCCTAAACTTCTTTTCCATGAGCTGATGTTTTCCACTCCTGCACTTTACTACATTATACATTTTTATAAATTTATAAATAAACACCTAATGGAAAAGGCTGTAAAAAGGAAATTGAAAAGATTAATAATGTCTGTTAGCAGACAGTACTCATATATTTGTACTTCAATAGCAAAAAGAGAAATATTTGTGGAAAAGTTAAATCTGCAGCATTGTTTAAACCAGGGCTGTCCAACCTGCGGCCCCCCAGATGTTGCTGAACTACAACTCCCATGATTCTTTCAATGAAACATAAAGCCAGGGAATCATGGGAGTTGTAGTTCAGCAACATCTGGGGGGCCGCAGGTTGGACAGCCCTGGTTTAAACTATCCAAATAAATGTAAGATACAGTTATGGAAATAAAGGAAGGAAGCAATGTTAAATCAAGTAACCTCTAAAAAATCCAGAAAGAGAAATGAGAGATCAACTGATTTTCCTATCCAGTCGGTCCTCTCACACCTCGCCCCTCTGCCAGTCCTTACATTGGCTCCCTGTATCCTATAGGAGTCAATTCAAAGTGCTAACCCATACATTTAAAGCACTGAACAATTCCAGCCCCTCTTATATCTCTTCACTGATCCAGAGGTATGCCCCTCCTCGTACCCTCCGCTCTGCCCGCGACCACCTCCTGACCGCTGCTCGCACCCGTACGGCCAACTCACGATTGCAGGACCTCTCACGGGCGGCTCCTCTCCTATGGAATAACTTGCCTACTGCCATCAGACTCTCCCCTAGTCTTCAATCATTTAAGAAGGGCCTTAAATCCCATCTCTTCAGGAAAGCGTATGGCCTCCCAGAGTAATCTCTCCCTTACATACCTGTCTCTTGCTCTCCTATGGGATAGTGCTTTGCTCTCTCCTCCAGCTCTGCTTCACTCCTACTTGATATTTCCTATCCTAATGTTTCTAATACCCCACCTCCTATAGACTGTAAGCTCATTTGAGCAGGGTCCTCTTCAACCTATTATTCCTGTAAGTTTTCTTGTAATTGTCTTATTTATTGTTACATCCCCCCCTCTCAAAATATTGTAAAGCGCTACGGAATCTGTTGGCGCTATATAAATGGCAATAATAATAATAATAATAACAGGATTATGTACATTAAGGAAAGGACAAGAACGAAATAATAACACAAACAATGTTTCACATTATAAACTCATTCCCAAGTAGAAACTTTGAAAAGATATGAAAATGATGGAGGCTAGAAGTTATATCAAACAGTAAATCTCAGACTGTGAGAAGACTATATGTCACTAATATCTGGCACGGAGTCATGGCTGGGAGAAACTGGATTGAAAACAATGTGTACCTTGAAGTGACACTGTTCAATTAAAGAAACTAGATGCTGCTATGTTATACTGAGAAACATACAAAATATTCTTCTAGAGCTAACTTCTGTAGGAAGGCACGGGTAGTGACTGTTATTGGCAACTTGACAGGTACACTGTGCATTAGGCATGAAACACGTCAATCCTAAAGTAAGAAGAAAGAATAAAAGCAAGGTTTAAATACATTCTTGCACAAATTCTTAAAGGCCATCTGACATGAAAGGTGTATTTTTGATATGCTGAAGCAGGTGTTAATGTGAGCACTTTTGCAAATAAAACTAATTTGCAAATGAATTGTAAGATCCATAAATAAAATATATAAAGATATGACACACTATATCAAAAGCAATTGTTCGTAGTTCCCCTTTAATGTGACAATGTATAGCAGATAACATACAGCAACAGGGACAACCTATTTATTGCTATGATCCCCAATTAATTCTCCATGCTCTATTTATTTTCTAATCCCCTCTTCAATCACTGTGTCATCACGCTTTTTTTTATTTCTCTCCCACTCATTCTCTTTTCCTTTTCATTTATTTTTATTTTCCGTACTGGTGTTTTCCACAGTTTCCTAACTATGCCTTGATCACAATCTATCATTTGCTAATTTTCTACATTTAAAGGAACACTTCAAGCACCATTATCACTGCAGTGGTTATTGTGCCAGAAGTTCCCTGGGATCTGCCATTGTAAGTAGCCAAACCACACGGCAGGGTTCAGTTAACGGGAGGTAACAGCAGCTCCTGCTTAGAAGCTTCTGACTCTCCGACTGAAGTAGTGGAGGCAGGGAAGGGGGAGAGGAACCGGGCAGACTCCAGGTAAGAAGGTAGGCCATGCTAAAATGGTTGCTTGGAAAGTTCCTTTAAGAGATGCTGATGAGCCATTAATGATGTTGCTATGACCACCGCCACACTTCCACCCTGTTTTTCAAAAACACTTTAGGCATTATTAGTTTGGCAAAAAGGGGTCCTATACCTTACAATAAAGGAACACTCCAAGCACCATACCCACTACAGTGTGCTAAGCACGAGTAAAGCAAACACTATGTACACCTAACCATATTTGATAACATTTGGGTCAAGTAATAAGTAAACTTATATTATACATCCTGTTTGGTTAATTGAAGCAAATAAAGTAAAAAATAACCACTGTTTAAGTAGGATAATGTAGCAAAATCGATAAAATAACAAATATACATGTCCACTATACCCAAAATGTGCAATTTGAACATAATTATAGAAACAAACACATATATCAATGATGATTTAGAACACCACAAGTTAATGCCACACATGTCACCTATTATAATTACTACAGCACAATATAAAGGTAAAGTAATCAAAAAGCCCACAAAATCGCCATATTAATTGTCATTAACCTTACAATCCTGGCTTACTGACCTTGAGAACATGTGATTAACCTTCACGACAAAATGTAAGCCAGGTTAAAAGTTGATCATTTCTAATTTTGGCAGCATTACTGGTATAAAATGGTAAATGGTTAATGGTTGTTGCAAAAGAGAGAGAGGCTGAAGCTGCTGTAATTTAAGCTCATCATGCTTAATTTCAAGCACTTTAATATAAAACTGTCTAAACATCAGTGAAAAATAAGATTAAACAAATTAGAAATGTATGTTGGCACTCTCATGTCACTGATGGTGCTGGTATCGAGGTCACCATCCAATAGGTCACATCAAATGTATACCAAAAATAAGAAAATGATACCGCACTCAAAGATTAATGCAAAGAATTAGCAAATATTGAATTCATTGAAAATTATGTAGTAATCCAGAATCTCAAAATAATGTAGACTTAACACAGATTATTTTGATAAGATCATCCACACGATATGATAGAACTGATGCTTTTTTTTTGTTGCCTCCATAATGTATGTAATTACCATCTTCCAAGCGCTAATCATACTCACAGTGGTCTCATCCTATTTGTCAGCAGCCAGTGGTAAAATACTTAAAAAAAACCTTGCTAACCAGCCACCACATAAAGGAAGGAAAAAATAAATAAATAATCCCCCCCCCCCCCCCCAGCCCCCCCACCATGGGTTAGATTATAGATGTGGGCTAAATTTTGATAATAGGAGTAATCGATGTGTAAAGGGTTCTATAATGATATAATAATAGATGTAAGGGACAGGCCGTTGTTCCCCCTGACACTACACAGAGGCTATGATTACATCAAGGGGAAATGCCAGTGTCCCCACCCATTGGAGGTGGGTGGGGCTATTTAGTAATTGTGGAGTGGGCATGCAGTTTTCCACCCCTCAGCCCCTACCCAGTTCTAGCTGTGAGCACTCAAACTCCTAGCCACACCCTCATTAAAAATGCCCTACATACCCTCCTCACTCTAATCATAGTAATAAATAAAAATTGCAACACCATCCATCTTCCCCATGAAGAGATCCAGACAGATCGACCATTCAAGACAAGGACAATCTTGTCACACTTTAAATTGTGAGAGCACTCTAGTTGACTTACACAAGACTCTCATGAGACATGCCTGGTGATGCATCAACATTATTCCATTTTGCTACACTTAAAGGGACAGTGTAGGCACCCAGACCACTTCAGCTAATTGAAGTAATCTGTGTGCTGTGACCCTTTTGCACTTAGTGCTGCAATGGTAAACATTGCAGTTCCAGAGAAACTTCCATGTTTACATTGCAGCTCTAAGTCAGCCTCTGTCTACTAGAAAGCCACTGGGGGCGCTTCCGAAATCGAAACAGGCTTTTGGTCCATTATCTGACGCTGGAGGTCCTCATGGACCTCCAGCATCATATTTTCCCCATAGGAAAGCATTGAATAATGCTTTCCTATGGGAAGGTTTAATGCGCAAGCAGCCATTAGCTGACGTCGGTGCTGGATTCAGGTAAGTAGCTGAAGGGGTTTTAACGACATGGGATGGGGAGCACTCCAGGATTCTCTAGTGCCAGTAAAATGGGTTTGTTTTCCTGGCACTGGAGAATGCCTTTAATGGTGCCTGGTGATGGACATCTCACATCCATCCTCCATTATTAACATTTAGCCACCACTGATACCCACGACTGAGGGTATGGGGATAATCAATGCCAAGACCCTCCCATCACTATTATATAATGTTATCATGCTTGACATTTAATAAATATGCACCCACCCATGGCACGGTGTGTAGGGGCATAAAAAGGTATATTGAGAAAAAATAGAGATAAAGAGAGGACAGAGAGTAAGGGTCAAAAGCAGTACATTTGCAATATATGCAAAGGGAAAACAGTGTCTAGTGAGAAAAGAATGGTCAAGAGGGAATGAGTATGCATAGGATGAGAACTGGCAACATGTTAGAAAGTCACCGAGTTGGTATTAACCATGTCCAATAAGCATTACATTATATTTGCCTGCGTTGTAGCCAATACTAATATCAAGAGGTTAAGTGGGCAATTTCAACCCCAAATATCACACGCCTGGCTATCAGATGAATAATGCTGTCCTCTGTGGCATTTCTTCTTGGATTTTTGCCTGTTTGGGACTTTGCCCAAATATTTAGAATGTTTGTGGGTTAGAGTTTCACTCTTTGGAGCAGTGAAACCTGCAAGCTCTTTTTCTTGGAAGAAAGCATCATTGATATCACTGCGTTTTGGCGAATATTGTTCTCTGCTTTTTGTGGTCTCTCTTGAACCGTCATGGGTTTCCGGGTTTAACCCCTTAAGGACACATGACGTGTGTGACACGTCATGATTCCCTTTTATTCCAAAAGTTTGGTCCTTAAGGGGTTAAAAGGTCCAGTTGGCTTTGTTATTCTGTAAAACTAATAATTATCTTAAAAATATAAAGTCATGTCATAATTGAACATATTCCCCAGAGAAACTTTTCTCTAATTTATCACCACTCTTTAAACTTTCTTCTTATTGCCCTTATTGCCCTCTCGTGAGATATGCTTCTTGGGTGCTCCAGCAAGCAAATATTAAAGACAGAAAAGAAGGGATGTCCTCTAGTTAATCGTGTTTAATTGGTGAGATCTAGGAACCTGTTCATATAGATAGGTTCCAAGTTCTAAATATGGAGCTATCACCATGGAAACCAAAGGAATCTTACTGCTGATTCTGTTTGTTTCAGTGGTGACTGTGACTACTCCACTTTTAGATCTTTACCTTACTTTTCTAATAGGGACATTTTAATAACCTTGCCAAAAACTACTTGTCTAGAGTGCCACACATGGCAAAGTAAACCAGTGGGAAGTGATCTGAGATATCAAAAAAAAAAATATCAAAGAATGATCTTTCTTAGACATGTGCAATTCGTTTTGGTCCGAATGTGAATTTCTGGCAATTCGGACATTCGGGTACTTCCGAATGTCCGCATAGATTAATTGCCGAATTGCTGCAGTCCAGAAGTTCCGAAATTACCGAATTTCCGAGGTGCCGAAGTTCCGAAGTACAGTATTGCCTAAGAACTAATATACTTACCCAGTGGAAGAATGAAGAACATTACACTGTATACAATTTCAAATAAAAAGTATACAAACATAGCCAGGATTCAGCTGTAAGCATTTTCAACACTTACAACAATCAAGTAACATACATTCATATAAAATGTAAGTTACTGAGCCAGTCAATGTAATGACAGGAATTAATAAGTAGATATTAGCTCCCCAATTCCCACGGTATTAGGGTGCTATCTACCAAAAGGCTGAAAGACCTAAATTGGTCTTTCAGCCAAATTTACTAATACTAAGTAAAGATTACTTAGTATTAGTAAATTATGCCCCTACTCGCTATACCGCGAGTAGGGGCATATCTATTAAACAGAGAACAGTTAATAGACATGCCCCTACTCGTGGTATATCATAACACTCTGTTTGGTGGATTAAATAACCAATCAGAGAGTTATGAGTCAAATGACACAGCGTGGGAAAATTCCAAAGAACTTTCCCACGCTGTGTAAAATGACACAGAGCACTCTGATTGGTGGATTTCAAGCCAACCAATCAGAGTGCTGTGACAGGTAAATGTAGAGACTTACCTGTCAGTCTCTTCATTTACCTGTCAGAGCACTCTGATTAGATAGCTTGAACCCACCAATCAGAGTGCTCTGAGCCTAATTGCAGGGCGGGGCAAGGCTTTATAAGCCTTCCCCGCCCTGCAGAGCTCAGTCTGCGCGGAGCCCTCCATGGGTGAAGATGGATTTTTTTAATTTATTTTTTTAAGTGCGTCGGTGTTTATGGATTTTTTTATTTGGCCTTTTTTGGGGCTGAAAAAATAAGATTTTAGAAGAAAGAAAACATCAAATGGTAAGTTTGATTTTTTTTTTACAGGTACTTAGTTAAAGGTTAAAAATCCAGACTGATATTTGAATCTCTTTCGAGTTCTTTTTAATTAGTTGCACTAGACATGTAAAACGTATTATTAGCAAAAGTATAAAAATATTCGGGTTTTAAAAAATTGTTTTATTTACACATAATGTATCATATGTATGGAGCAATTGAAGAAAAACCCTTACATTTTGGCGGAACAATCCTACAGCTCTAAGTCAAGGTTTTGTTTTGTTTTGGAACATGGACAATTGCCTCCATCCTTAAATGTGATAACTGATTTATTCCAAACAGTATAGGTTATTCACAGACTAAGTAACGATGGTCCAGGCACTCAAGTTCAATCCAGTGGGCAGATTTGTTCGAGCAAAATAGAAACAATGTTTCGGCCCACAACAGGGCCTTTGTCAAGCTGTTGTCGGCCGAAACGTTGTTTCTTTTTTGCTCCAATAAATCTGCCCACTGAATTGAACTTTAGTGCCTGGACCATCATTACTTTTTTGCAAATCACATTGTGAGGATTGGCCAACCTCAGGCCCGGTGTCACCCAGGGATCCAGGAGATTGCGGTATCCATATTGGTAATTATATTCACGGACTAAGGACATTCATTCACCTTTTTTGTTTGTTTTTTAATACACAATTAGTGTGTGGTGATGTTTATTCATTCATTTATATATATTTCTTGCACTGAAATTAATATAGAAATAACAATCTTTGATGTTCTGTTGCTTGGAATTCAAAGTGAATTTAAAATTTAAGGACAACATAGCCAAACTTAAAACAGAGTTGGAGAATGTTTCTAATTACTATTTTGGCCTACATGTTGAAATTCAATTAGAGTAATCACTTTAGTAAGTAACCATGAGTGGGTTTTAAAAATCCATTTCACCACATCGATGGAGATATTCACTAAACCATTAATTTTGGAAAATTGGCAAGGGAATTACAAAACTTAGACCAATATAACTGATTTGCAAACTTTTTCCAACACAACTACTTCTTTCCAGTTTGGCTCTTATCACTTAAAGGAACATTATTGGGTCAGAAACACAAACATGTATTCCTGACCATACAGTGTTAAGACCACCATTTAGGTGGCTTGCCCTCCCTTAGCCCCACCTAGAAAGGGTTAAAGCTAACCTTATTTGAAGTCTGCCAAAACTGGCCCCACCTCCGATTTGCCTCTTTGGTTGACATAGGGAAAGCATTGGGTTGGCTGAGATTGTCTAGGAGGCTGGCCGAGGGTGGAGCCAAACACCAATCTGGCCAATAAGCATCTCCTCATAGAGGAGCACTGACACAGTAAACAGCTCCAGCGACCATCTGAGGAGTTGGAACTGAAGGTGTCCTTAAGCTGTAATGTAAGCACTGTCTTTTCTATGTCTATGTGGTCTAATGACATCAATACCCTATATCAGGTGTGCATAATTATTAGGCAACTTCCTTTCCTTTGGCAAAATGGGTCAAAAGAAGGACTTGACAGGCTCAGAAAAGTCAAAAATAGTGAGATATCTTGCAGAGGGAGGCAGCACTCTTAAAATTGCAAAGCTTCTGAAGCGTGATCATCGAACAATCAAGCGTTTCATTCAAAATAGTCAACAGGGTCGCAAGAAGCGTGTGGAAAAACCAAGGCGCAAAATAACTGCCCATGAACTGAGAAAAGTCAAGCGTGCAGCTGCCAAGATGCCACTTGCCACCAGTTTGGCCATATTTCAGAGCTGCAACATCACTGGAGTGCCCAAAAGCACAAGGTGTGCAATACTCAGAGACATGGCCAAGGTAAGAAAGGCTGAAAGACGACCACCACTGAACAAGACACACAAGCTGAAACGTCAAGACTGGGCCAAGAAATATCTGAAGACTGATTTTTCTAAGGTTTTATGGACTGATGAAATGAGAGTGAGTCTTGATGGGCCAGATGGATGGGCCCGTGGCTGGATTGGTAAAGGGCAGAGAGCTCCAGTCCGACTCAGACGCCAGCAAGGTGGAGGTGGAGTACTGGTTTGGGCTGGTATCATCAAAGATGAGCTTGTGGGGCCTTTTCGGGTTGAGGATGGAGTCAAGCTCAACTCCCAGTCCTACTGCCAGTTTCTACTGCCAGTTTTCTTCTTCAAGCAGTGGTACAGGAAGAAGTCTGCATCCTTCAAGAAAAACATGATTTTCATGCAGGACAATGCTCCATCACACGCGTCCAAGTACTCCACAGCGTGGCTGGCAAGAAAGGGTATAAAAGAAGAAAATCTAATGACATGGCCGCCTTGTTCACCTGATCTGAACCCCATTGAGAACCTGTGGTCCATCATCAAATGTGAGATTTACAAGGAGGGAAAACAGTACACCTCTCTGAACAGTGTCTGGGAGGCTGTGGTTGCTTCTGCACGCAATGTTGATGGTGAACAGATCAAAACACTGACAGAATCCATGGATGGCAGGCTTTTGAGTGTCCTTGCAAAGAAAGGTGGCTATATTGGTCACTGATTTGATTTTGTTTTGTTTTTGAATGTCAGAAATGTATATTTGTGAATGTTGAGATGTTATTTTGGTTTCACTGGTAAAAATAAATAATTGAAATGGGTATATATTTGTTTTTTGTTAAGTTGCCTAATAATTATGCACAGTAATAGTCACCTGCACACACAGATATCCCCCTAAAATAGCTATAACTAAAAACAAACTAAAAACTACTTCCAAAAATATTCAGCTTTGATATTAATGAGTTTTTGGGTTCATTTAGAACATGGTTGTTGTTCAATAATAAAATTAATCCTCAAAAATACAACTTGCCTAATAATTCTGCACTCCCTGTATATTTACCAGAACAACTGCATTAACCTTTAGTTGTTCTGGTGACTATAGTGTCCCTTTAACATTTATTTGCCAATCCTCTGTAATTTCCTGTGTGTGAATAACCCCATAAGATTCTACCGTATCAGACAGGAGATTCCCACTCACTTCCAGAGATGAGGTCAGTCAACATTTATATTCAGAAAAATATGTTCGCTTAACAGGATATGTCATAAACTATTACAAAAATAGGTTTGAAGGTTATAAAATATACCAAGTTCTTTTTGCTCAGTAAGAAAATATACTCTTTTAATTATAATCTAAGTGCACTGCGTGCCATTGTTCTAAACATAAATTAAACTTCACTGAATCCTGGCAGTGTCTGCCTTCCAAAGGTAATTTAAAAGGCAGAGATATCAAAAACAATAATTACGATACAAAGCATTTATATTATTGTTATGTTTATTACCATTTAACCATATTGTAGTTAAATAAATTCTACTATTCATAACAAGTGCACTGAGGTTTTACAGCATGAATTGGGATATACAGAGAAACTATACGAAGTAATAAGAGGAGTTATATGGAGAGGTTATATGGAGTAATAGGAGGGGTTATAGGGAGAGGTTATATGGAGTAATATGAGGAGTTATAGGGAGAGGTTATATGGAGTAATAGGAGGAGTTATAGGGAGAGGTTATATGGAGTAATAGGAGGGGTTATAGGGAGAGGCTATATGGAGTAATAGGAGGAATTATAAGGAGATGCTATATGGAGTAATAGGAGGAGTTATAGAGAGAGGTTATATGGAGTAATAGGAGGGGTTATAGGGAGAGGTTATATGGAGTAATAGGAGGAGTTATAGGGAGAGGTTATATGGAGTAATAGGAGGAGTTATATGAAGTAATAGGAGGAATTATAAGGAGATGCTATATGGAGTAATAGGAGGGGTTATATGAATTAATAGGAGGGGTAATAGTGAGAAGTTATATGGAGTAATGATAGTAGTTATAGGAAGATATTCCTTAGAGTAATAGGAGGGATTATAGAGAGAAGTTATATGAAGTATACTTAAATGGAGTCCAACTTAAATGGAGTCCAAAAGAAATGGAATTATTTAAAAGCTGCACTACTGAAGGCAACAGAAAATTGCATTAGGCTTGTCAGTAAAAGCAAAAAATTCAAGAAACCACTGTGGTACTCCGCAGATGTGGCCAAAATAGAAAAAAACAAAAAGTTAGCATTTAGTAATTATAAAAAAAACCAGAGTGAGGAAGACAGAATGACCTATAAGATTAGGCAGAAAGAGGCTAAGCAAGTTATAAGAGCTTCCAAATCACACACAGAAGAGAAAATAGCACAGTCAGTAAAAAAGGGGGACAAAACTTTTTTTAGATACATAAATGAGAAAAGAAAAGTAAAACAAGGATTAGTTAGATTAAAAACAAAAGAAGGAAGGTATGTAGATGAGGATAAAGGTCTAGCTGACTGCCTCAATGAATATTTTTGTTCGGTATTTACAGCTGAAAATGAAGGAAAGGGACCTCCGTTAAGAAAAAGTTTACAGAGGAAGAGGTTCTATTTCAACTGTCAAAAGTAAAGACAAATAAGTCAATGGGACCTGATGGAATACACCCAAAGCTATTAAAAGAGCTTAGTGGTGTACTAGCAAAACCATTAACAGATTTATTTAACCAATCATTGTTAACAAGAGTAGTCCCAGAAGATTGGAAGTTAGCGAATGTTGTGCCCATTCACAAGAAAGGTAATAGGGAGGAGTCGGGCAACTATAGGCCAGTAAGCCTTACTTCAGTAGTGGGGAAAGTGATTGAAACCATGTTAAAGGATAGGATTGTTGAACATCTAAAAACACATGGATTTCAAGATCAGAGACAACATGGGTTTACTTCAGGGAGATCATGCCAAACTAATCTTATTGATTTTTTTGATTGGGTAACTAAAATTATAGATCAGGGTGGTGCAGTAGACATTGCTTACCTAGATTTCAGTAAGGCTTTTGACACTGTTGCACATAGAAGGCTTATCAATAAACTGCAATCTTTGAGTTTGGATTCCAATATTGTTGAATGGGTAAGGCAGTGGCTGAGTGACAGGCAACAGAGGGTTGTAGTCAATGGAGTATATTCGAAGCTTGGGCTTGTCACCAGTGGGGTACCTCAGGGATCTGTACTTGGACCCATTCTCTTTAATATTTTTATTAGTGATATTGCAGAAGGTCTTGATGGTAAGGTGTGTCTTTTTTGCGGATGATACTAAGATATGTAACAGGGTTGATGTTCCAGGAGGGATAAGCCAAATGGCAAGTGATTTAGGTAAACTAGAAAAATGGTCAGAGTTGTGGCAACTGACATTTAATGTGGATAAGTGCAAGATAATGCATCTTGGACGTAAAAACCCAAGGGCAGAGTACAGAATATTTGATAGAGTCCTAACCTCAACATCTGAGGAAAGGGATTTAGGGGTGATTATTTCGGAGGACTTAAAGGTAGGCAGACAATGTAATAGAGCAGCAGGAAATGCTAGCAGAATGCTTGGTTGTATAGGGAGAGGTATTAGCAGTAGAAAGAGGGAAGTGCTCATGCCATTGTACAGAACACTGGTGAGACCTCACTTGGAGTATTGTACGCAGTACTGGAGACCATATCCTCAGAAGGATATTGATACCTTAGAGAGAGTTCAAAGAAGGGCTACTAAACTGGTTCATGGATTGCTGGATAAAACTTACCAGGAAAGGTTAAAGGATCTTAACATGTATAGCTTGGAGGAAAGACGAGACAGGGGGGATATGATAGAAACATTTAAATACATAAAGGGAATCAACACAGTAAAGGAGGAGACTATATTTAAAAGAAGAAAAACTACCACAACAAGAGGACATAGTCTTAAATTAGAGGGACAAAGGTTTAAAAATAATATCAGGAAGTATTACTTTACTGAGAGGGTAGTGGATGCATGGAATAGCCTTCCAGCTGAAGTGGTAGAGGTTAACACAGTAAAGGAGTTTAAGCATTCGTGGGATAGGCATAAGGCTATCCTAATTATAAGATAAGGCCAGGGACTAATGAAAGTATTTAGAAAACTGGGCAGACTAGATGGGCCGAATGGTTCTTATCTGCCGTCACATTCTATGTTTCTATGTTAAGTAAAAGGAGGAGTTAAATGGATGTTATATGGAGTAATATGAGGGTTTATAGGAAGAGGTTACATGGACTAATAGGAGGGGTTATAGGGAGAGGTTATATGGAGTAATAGGAGGGGTTACAGGGAGAGGTTATATGGAGTAATAGGAGGAGTTACAGAGAGAGGTTATATGGAGTAATATTAGGGGTTATAGGGAGAGGTTATATGGAGTAATAGGAGGAATTACAGAGAGAGGTTATATGGAGTAATAGGAGGGGTTATAGGGAGAGGTTATATGGAGTAATAGGAGGAGTTACAGAGAGAGGTTATATGGAGTAATAGGAGGGGTTATAGGGAGAGGTTATATGGAGTAATAGGAGGAGTTACAGAGAGAGGTTATATGGAGTAATAGGAGGGGTTACAGGGAGAGGTTATATGGAGTAATAGGAGGGGTTACAGGGAGAGGTTATATGGAGTAATAGGAGGAGTTACAGAGAGAGGTTATATGGAGTAATAGGAGGGGTTATATGGAGTAATAGGAGGAGTTATAAGGAGAGGTTATATGGAGTAATAGGAGGAGTTATAGGGAGAGGTTATATGGAGTAATAGGAGGGGTTATAGGGAGAGGTTATATGGAGTAATAGGAGGGGTTATAGGGAGAGGTTATATGGAGTAATAGGAGGAGTTATAGGGAGAGGTTATATGGAGTAATAGGAGGAGTTATAGGGAGAGGTTATATGGAGTAATAGGAGGAGTTACAGAGAGAGGTTATATGGAGTAATAGGAGGTGTTATAGGGAGAGGTTATATGGAGTAATAGGAGGAGTTTTAAGGAGAGGTTATATGGAGTAATAGGAGGAGTTATAGGGAGAGGTTATATGGAGTAATAGGAGGGGTTATAGGGAGAGGTTATATGGAGTAATAGGAGGAGTTATAGGGAGAGGTTATATGGAGTAATAGGAGGCGTTCCAGACACAGGTTATATAGAGTAATAGGAGGAGTTATAGGGAGAGGTTATATGGAGTAATAGGAGGGGTTATAGGGAGAGGTTATATGGAGTAATAGTAGGAGTTATATGGAGAGGTTATATGTAGTAATAGGAGGAGTTACAGGGAGAGGTTATATGGAGTAATAGGAGGGTTTATAGGGAGAGGTTATATGGAGTAATAGGAGGGGTTATATGGAGTAATAGGAGGAGTTATAAGGAGAGGTTATATGGAGTAATAGGAGGAGTTATAGGGAGAGGTTATATGGAGTAATAGGAGGGGTTATAGGGAGAGGTTATATGGAGTAATAGGAGGGGTTATAGGGAGAGGTTATATGGAGTAATAGGAGGAGTTATAGGGAGAGGTTATATGGAGTAATAGGAGGAGTTATAGGGAGAGGTTATATGGAGTAATAGGAGGAGTTACAGAGAGAGGTTATATGGAGTAATAGGAGGTGTTATAGGGAGAGGTTATATGGAGTAATAGGAGGAGTTTTAAGGAGAGGTTATATGGAGTAATAGGAGGAGTTATAGGGAGAGGTTATATGGAGTAATAGGAGGGGTTATAGGGAGAGGTTATATGGAGTAATAGGAGGAGTTATAGGGAGAGGTTATATGGAGTAATAGGAGGCGTTCCAGACACAGGTTATATAGAGTAATAGGAGGAGTTATAGGGAGAGGTTATATGGAGTAATAGGAGGGGTTATAGGGAGAGGTTTTATGGAGTAATAGTAGGAGTTATATGGAGAGGTTATATGGAGTAATAGGAGGAGTTACAGGGAGAGGTTATATGGAGTAATAGGAGGGTTTATAGGGAGAGGTTATATGGAGTAATAGGAGAGGTTATATGGAGTAATAGGAGGAGTTACAGGGAGAGGTTATATAGAGTAACAGGAGAGATTATATGGCGTAACAAGAGAGTTTATAGAGCGGTTATATAGAGTAATAGGAGGAGTTATAGGGAGAGGTTATATGGAGTAATAGTAGGAGTTATATGGAGAGGTTATATGGAGTAATAGGAGAGATATAGAGAGAGGTTATATGGAGTAATATAAGGGGTTATAGGGAGAGGTTATATGGAGTAATAGGAGGAGTTATAGGGAGAGGTTATATGGAGTAATAGGAGGGGTTATAGGGAGAGGTTATATGGAGTAATAGGAGGAGTTATAGGGAGAGATTATATGGAGTAATATGGAGGAGTTACAGGGAGAGGTTATATGGAGTAATAGGAGAGATATAGAGAGAGGTTATATGGAGTAATATAAGGGGTTATAGGGAGAGGTTATATGGAGTAATAGGAGGAGTTATAGGGAGAGATTATATGGAGTAATATGAGGAGTTATAGGGAGAGGTTATATGGAGTAATATGAGGAGTTATAGGGAGAGGTTATATGGAGTAATAGGAGGAGTTATAGGGAGAGGTTATATGGAGTAATAGGAGGAGGTATAGGGAGAGGTTATAGGAGGTAATAGGGGGAGTTATAGGGAGAGGTTATATGGAGTAATAGGAGGGTTTATAGGGAGAGGTTATTTGGAGTAATAGGAGGGTTTACAGGGAGAGGTTATATGGAGTAATAGGAGGGGTTATATGGAGTAATAGGAGGAGTTACAGGGAGAGGTTATATAGAGTAACAGGAGAGATTATATGGCGTAACAAGAGAGTTTATAGAGCGGTTATATAGAGTAATAGGAGGAGTTATAGGGAGAGGTTATATGGAGTAATAGTAGGAGTTATATGGAGTAATAGGAGAGATATAGAGAGAGGTTATATGGAGTAATATAAGGGGTTATAGGGAGAGGTTATATGGAGTAATAGGAGGAGTTATAGGGAGAGGTTATATGGAGTAATAGGAGGGGTTATAGGGAGAGGTTATATGGAGTAATAGGAGGGGTTATAGGGAGAGGTTATATGGAGTAATAGGAGGAGTTATAGGGAGAGATTATATGGAGTAATAGGAGGAGTTACAGGGAGAGGTTATATGGAGTAATAGGAGGAGTTATAGAGAGCGGTTATATGGAGTAATAGGAGGGGTTATAGGGAGAGGTTATATGGAGTAATAGGAGGAGTTATAGGGAGAGGTTATATGGAGTAATAGGAGGGGTTATAGGGAGAGGTTATATGGAGTAATAGGAGGAGTTATAGAGAGAGGTTATATGGAGTAATATAAGGGGTTATAGGGAGAGGTTATATGGAGTAATAGGAGGAGTTATAGGGAGAGGTTATATGGAGTAATAGGAGGAGTTATAGAGAGAGGTTATATGGAGTAATATAAGGGGTTATAGGGAGAGGTTATATGGAGTAATAGGAGGAGTTATAGGGAGAGGTTATATGGAGTAATAGGAGGAGTTACAGGGAGAGGTTATATGGAGTAATAGGAGGTGTTATAGGGAGAGGTTATATGGAGTAATAGGATGAGTTATAGGGAGAGGCTCTATAGAGTAATAGGAGAGATATAGAGAGAGGTTATATGGAGTAATATAAGGGGTTATAGGGAGAGGTTATATGGAGTAATATGAGGGGTTATAGGGAGAGGTTATATGGAGTAATAGGAGGGGTTATAGGGAGAGGTTATATGGAGTAATATGAGGGGTTATAGGGAGAGGTTATACGAGGTAATAGGAAGAGTTATAGGGAGAGGTTATATGGAGTAATATCAGGGGTTATAGGGAGAGGTTATATGACGGTAGTAACCATCACAGGGAGCAGAATATAGACACTTTATGTAGTTCCCAAATTATTCTTATGTTTTAGCAACCCTGTGCCCAATATAGGTGCAGGGTGTGTAATGTAATAGAGAGAGCTGAGCATAATACAGAAATGCTCATCCAATATAACAAGTTGGGCACAACATAAAGAGATCTATAAAACACATTGAGCTGGATACAATATAGAGATAACCATTGCCCAAATAGAGCTGTGCTGCCCGATTGACGACTCAATGGAAATTCCTGAAATATTTCCTTAAAGGATCCTAGGCATGTGCATAACCTGCTGAAACAGAGCAGATTTCAGCCCAGACCCCAGTTTTGACATGCCTAGATGCTCTCATGTTAGCTTCTCCTGCTAATGAGGGGAGACAGACCCTGTAGAAGCAAAACCTATAACAGAATTACCCTTACCTCCAGAAAAATAATCTTAGTGTTTCTAAATTACTGTAAATATTTTTTCCCCACATAAAAACTGGTGGAATGCTGCCTCCAGTGACCCTTCAGACAAACCTCCACTGCTCCTCAGTCTTTGAAGGTAGTGGCATCCTACAAACCCCTGGGGAGGAGCAGTTCCGGAAAAGCCCTATAATATTGGTGGATCACAACTCCATCAGGTGTTGAGGATATTATTTAAATCAAGTTTCTAAGGTTACTTTGAATATCATTAAATGAAAAGATGACCAACAAACCTTTGTCTAATTTATTGATTACAGTCTAGAATAATATATTTTTCATTTATTTAGGTAGAAAGCATTTTACCAGGAGCATATTACCAAGAGCTCTTCCCAGGAAGAATACATTGAGAGTTTTTCATTTTCAGTTTTGTCATGTGATGCTCAATCAATATAATTTAATTCCAAGGTTATGTTAACATTCACAGTTTTTACAGGTTTGGCATGACTATCTATAAAGAGAGTTCCTTTGAGAGATTATGGGTGTCAGGGTGGCGGTCCCCAAGACGCAGACACTGCCTGGGCGGCGGTTGGACAACCGGGACCCAGTATGCCTGATGTTGAAAGTAGGAGTCACAGTGTGGAAGTGGATTAGCAGGGTCTGGTGCAGGGTAACCGCATGCCCCCTGGTGTTGAGCACCAGCGTTTGTGCGGCCACATACCAGGATCCTGATGCAGCTTCAGCGGATCCCAGGAACTAGGAGCTTGAAAATAAGCAGACCTCCCAGGAGCTGAATAGGGAGGCTCTGCAGCAGGAGTGTATCCAGTACAGAAACAAAGCAAGACAAGAATAGGCACCAAACATGAAAACAAGACAGAACTAGTAGAACCCAGAACCAGAGAAGGATAGGAAGCTAAACCCAGAACATGTACACAATACATAGGGGAAACATTAACAGAACAGGGGCAGGACATGACAGGACTGTACATGGACTGGGAATACAAAATAAAACAAGACAAGATAAAAGGCAAAACAAGAGGAGACATAACTAAGTACTATATATGTAAAACATTAGAGATTTAGATATACATAAATGGCCAAGATGTATGCAGCCCACCAACTGCAGCAAAGTACTCCAATAAAGTCGGGAAACTAACTGCCTAAATATGCATGACTAAATAAACAATAATAAAACACACACAGCACTTACCTGCAAGAAAAGGCAGAGGACTTGTAGCAACCGCCTGCAGGAACCAACTGAAACAAAAGGATAAATGAAAAAGGAAAGGGTGTGGCAACATAAAACAAACATTTAAAGGAATCCAGGAGACTGGAAATTCCAGGAACGGAATAAAGGAATCGTTGGTATCTCGTCCTTTTACATTTTAGTAAATTTAACAACTAGTTGTTGCTGGAGATGCTTTCATGTCCACGGTTCATTACATCATATACGGTGGGCAGGGGCGTATTAGCCGCGAGGCAAACAAGGCATTTGCCTTGGGCGGCATTTTCCAGGGGGCGGCAAAAAACGCCGCCCCCAAATGCCCAGGGCAAATGCCTTGTTAGCCTTGCGGCTAACTGGGCTGCCGGGCTGGTTGCTGGGCGGGCGGCTGGCGAGGGAGCTCTTCCTCTCAGCTGTCTGCTCAGCTCCCTCGCGCGCCGCAGAGTGAGGCTGGGAGCCGGAAGATGACGTCATCTTCCGGCTCCCAGCCTCACTCTGCGGCGCGCGAGGGAGCTGAGCAGACAGCTCAGAGGAAGAGCTCCCTCGCCAGCCGCCCGCCCAGCAACCAGCCCAGCAGCCCGACCGGCAGCCCCACTAGACCCCAGGGAGGTAAAGAAACCCCCCCAGCATTCCCAAAGGTAAGGAGGCTGGGGGGGTAGGTTAAATTAATTATATATTATATATATATATTATTATTATATATATATTATATATATATTATTATATATATATTATATATATTATTATATATATATTATTATTAATATATATTATTATATATATATTATTATTATATATATATATATTATATATATATATATTATATATATATTATTATTATGTATATTATATATATATATTATTATTATATATATATTATATATATATTATTATATATATATATATTATATTATATATTATTATTATTATATATTATTATTATATATATTATATATTATTATTATTATATATATTATTATTATATATTATTATTATTATATATATTATATATATTATTATTATATATTATTATTATTATATATATTATATTATATATATATATATTATATATATATATTATTTATATTATATATATTATTTATATATTATATTATATATATTATTTATATATTATCTTATATATATATTATATATATTATATTATATATATATTATATTATATATCAGAGAGTGTGTGTGTCTGACAGTGAGTGTGTGTGTGTGTCTGTTAGCTAGTGTATGCGTATCTGTCAGTGAATTTGTGTGTGTGTATTTAGAAGGCTGGACGGGGGGGGGGGGTGTCGCGCGAAGGGTTGGGTGGGGGTGTCGCGCGGGCGGGGCGGGGCGCCTGAGTTTTGTCCTGCCTAGGGCAGCACAAAACCAGGATACACCACTGACGGTGGGACGGCTTGAAATAACAGCAGATTAAGGCCAAAGTGGCCAAAGTATTGACTGATATCTTCCATGTAAGTTTCTCATTTAAGCTGAAAACATGGCTTTTCCATTTAAACATACCAAATATGAATAAGTATGTTTTTTTATACCTGCAGTTAATATTATTATTAAATGTTAAAATCTGTATTGCCAGAGATTGGTGTAAGCTAGACCCTCCAACCTGGCCTATAATAGTGTCACGTTCTGCTCTGTTCTGTGGAGATGTCTGGCAATGGCTTCTGGTATCCAGTGTCTGGGTCCCGGGCACCGGACCGCCACCCTGACAAATAGTTAATCAGATATCACATCAAGGAAACATGAAACTGCATTTTTTTTGTCATGAATGAGAAATTATCATCTTGTAAAGATATTTGGTCCCTGTGGTTTGAATATATTGCTGATACTTAATCCTCTTTATGTGAGAGTGCCTATAATTACATGATTTTGCTATTTCATGACGAAAAGTCATGATTTTATGAAAGACACGGAGGCGAGTATTGCTTAACCCTTTCTTTACTGTCCACCAATAGCAGCAAAGTATATTAACAGTAAGAAAAAACAGTAACCATAGAGATAGGACACTCCCATATCCAGTCCCAGTATAATAGGCAGCACTTCCTCCTCCAATTCCTCTTTCTTTGGAGATGCTACCCGCCAACAGCTAACCGGAAGTCAGGAAACAGTCCAGCACTAGAAGGGCCACGGCCCAGAGTCCTTGTTGATACAGGAACAGCGGATGCCCTTGAACATAGGCAAAACCGGGAACAAATGGTGAAGCTTTTAACCATAGGGAGTCCATCTCTTTGTCAACTCTTGAACTTCAGCTAACTTGTGGAAGTCCTGAGCATAGAGACGTCCTTCATGCGATGCGCTTAGAAGTGGATCAACCTGTGAAGACATAATGACAGGAGCCCAAAGGTTAAATCGGTACTAACACTATTTGCCCATACCAAGATACGGTACATTGGAAACCAAGCCACCCGTTAGTGTACCCCCATTTGTACCTGAGTAAAGAGTCCCCATGTATGTGAAGTGTCATGAGTCAGATGTACATATAAGTTATACATTCATGGAAGGCAATGTTATACTTACCGCCCGAAGCGAGAAAAGACAGGGGGGGAAATTCTATAAATAAGTAATAGGGAGGGGCAATACTCGCCTCCGTGTCTTTCATAAAATCATGACTTTTCGTCATGAAATAGCAAAATCATGTAATTTTATGTCAAGACACGGAGGCTCATATTGCTAGTTTAAAGCTGATCCATGACCGACGAGAAAACGTGTGGCTGAGGTCGGAAGTAGAATTCCCTGAAGGTGGATTCTCTGGACCAGTCCGCCATCCTCATAAGGTCTTCCAGGCGTGCTCCCGAAGAGGCCATAGACGTAGCTGAAGCCCCACGTGTGGAGTGGGCGCTAAAGATGGATGTGTCCACCCCCGCCTGCGACATAATCCACTTCACCCAATGAGCCAGAGTCGTGCTGGATACTGGGGTGAAGGGTCGACGGATGGAGAGGAAAAGTTGAGGCGTTGTAGCCGACCTATGGGCCTTCGTCCGAAGTTCGTATTCCTTCAAACATGTCACTGGGCACAACATCGGGTTATTAGGAAAACTCGGGTACGAGACTGAGCGTATGGCCGTCTTAGTCCTTCTGGAGACATTGAATGTCACCCCGTCCGGGGTGAAGGATCTCGCATCGTGGTCCAGGGCACGTACCTCCGAGACTCGTTTACAGGAGATGAGGCAGAACAGGCATACCAACTTGGCAGAGAGTTGTAAGGTGAGGTCCGAGTTGGGAGGCCAGGAGGAAAACAGCGATAGGACGCAGGTGACTACCCATGTGGCTGTGTATCGAGGTCTGGGAGGACGCGAGAGGCGTGCCCCTTTGAGTAAGCGGCATACCAGGGGATGCTGGCCCGCTGGGCAGCCGTTGAAACCATGATGAGCTGACGAGATGGCTGATCTGTATAGGTTGATCGTGCGATATGCACGACCCTCTTCAAATAATGATGTCAGGAAATGGAGTATCGTCGTCACAGGAGCCGCCACGGGATCCAGGTTCCTAGCCAGGCACCAACCAGTCAAAGTTCTCCAAGCGGTCCCGTATGAGCGTCTAGTGCCGGGAGCCCATGCGTCAGCCAAGAGGCGTCGAGTTGCGTCCGAAATTCCTGGGACTTCCCAGGGATCCCCGAGATTCTCCATGCGAGTAGTCGCAATGATCTGTCCAGTAGGAGTGGATGTTGTTGGCCTATCGGGTTCAGTAGAAGGTCCCGGCTGGGCGGTAGAAGAGCAGGGATGTCTATAGCCAGTTCTAGGAGTTGTGGAAACCACGACTGGGTACCCCAGAATGGGGTTAGTAGGACCATTTCCGCCATCTGGCGATGTACCTGGAGTAGCACTCGGGGGATCATGGCAAATGGCGGGAAGGCGTAAAGGCGCGATTCGGGCCATTCCTGTAGGAAAGCGTCCACTGCCTCCGCGGCCGGGTCCGGGCGCCAGCTGTAGAACCTGGGTAGTTGGGTGTTGAGTCTGGAAGCGAATAGGTCTATGGAAAAGGGTCCCCAGAGGGATGAGACAGTGGAGAACACCTCGGTATCCAATTTCCAATCGCTGCTGTATGCTAGATAGCGTGAGCTCCAATCCGCATGGGTATTGTGAAGGCCAGGAAGGTATTCCGCTTGGACCGTCAGGTTCCTGTCTAGGCAATAGGTCCAGAAATCTTTCGCCAAGCGGGCCAGCACCGCAGAGCGTGTGCCGCCCAGGTGGTTGACATACCGAACCGCTGAAATGTTGTCCATCCGCAGCTTGATGCATGTGCTGGCCGTGCCGTTCGCAAAGCTCTTGATCGCAAAGGAACCAGCCAGTAGTTCTAGGGCATTGATGTGGAGTCGGGACTCTGCGTCTGTCCACCGACCCCCAGTGGTCACCCCGTTGCAGTGTGCGCCCCAGCCGTGGAGACTCGCGTCCGAGTCCACCGTGAACTCCGGCTGGGAGCCGAAGATGGCCTTGCCATTCCAGGCGGATAGGTTGTGGATCCACCAGGTCATCTTGTCTCGGGATTCCGCGTCCAGGGGAACCAAGTCTGCATACGAAGCCCCTTTGTTGAGGTGTGCTATCTTCAGGCGTTGGAGAGCTCGGTAGTGGAGCGGAGCCGGGAACACCGCCTGGATGGACGAGGTCAGTAGTCCAATGATTCGTGCCAGGTGTCGCAACGACAGCTGTTGTCTCGTGAGGGCACGTCGTAGTTCCTTGCGGATGGAGCATATTTTGGCTGGAGGGAGACTGAGAGACTCCGCTTCCGAGTCGACCGTGAACCCTAGGAACTCCATGTGTCGGGAAGGGGAGAGGCAGGACTTCTCCCCGTTGAGTAGGAAACCCAGTTGACGTAGGAGGTCCATTGTCCATTGAAGGTGTTCTAGGAGGGCTCTCCGATCTTGTGCCATGAGGAGGATATCGTCCAGATAGACTATCAGTCTGACTCCTCGACTGCGTAGCCAGGCCATGGCCGGTCGCATCAACTTGGTGAAGCACCACGGAGCGGATGAGAGTCCGAATGGGAGGCATGTGAAACGCCATGTTTCGCCTTTCCAGAGGAACCTTAGTAGGTCTCTGGATGACTCGGCCACCGGGACAGTCAGATAGGCATCTTTGAGATCTAACTTTGCCATCCAATCTCCGCGGAGGAGAAGGTCCCGCAGGAGGTGGAACCCCTCCATTTTGAAGTGGCGGTAGCGCACTATGGAATTCAGGGCCCGAAGGTTTATAACTGGGCGCATCTGGCCGCCTTTCTTTTCTACCAGGAAGATGTTGCTTATAACCCCAGAATGTGCCAGCGGGGCACGTTCTATCGCTCCCTTCGTGTGGAGTGACAACAGTTCCTCGTCTATTAAGGCGCGGTCTGCCTTCGAAAGTACCATAGGGTGAAGGGGAAGGAATGTGGCCCGGGGTATCTACCAATTCTATGTGGAACCCCTTCACAGTGTTCAAAACCCAGGGATCTGAGGTGATTTCTAACCAGGCATGGAAAAAATGATGGAGTCTGCCCCATACACAGATATTGGAAAAAACACAAGGTATGTGTGGTCTTACCGTAAGGGCGTCTGGAACCGGGGTTCCCTCTGAAGCTTCTGGAGCGCCATGGTCTTCCACGAGATGGCAAGAAGGGAGACTGGTGTCTTGTGTCCTGATACGGTGGCCTCTGGGTATAAGAGCCTCGCCCCGATCCTCGGGAGTTAAAATTAGACCGGCCGGACAGACGGCTCCTGAATCTGCCGGCCCTGGAAGAGACCCGTCCTTGAAACACTCTCCTCATGGAGGACTGGGCCTTGTCTAGGGCTGTGAAAGCACCAACGAAGCGCCCCAAATCCTTAATAAAGGAGTCTCCAAATAGCTGGCCCTGAGCCTCTTTACCTGCCTCAGTGAGGGCGAGGTTGGCCAATTTGGGCTCGATTTTAAAGAGGATGGCTTTACGCCGTTCTATAGACAGGGAAGTGTTTACGCTACCGGCTATGCAGATAGCCCTCTGCACCCAACCACGGAGTTCCTCCGGGTCGACCTGTCTGTTCTCTGTTCTAGCTATCTCGGCCATGTCAAATAATTTAGCCAGGGGGCCAAAAATGTCCAGGTGTTTGTCCTGGCATGACTTTAACGCAGATTCCAGTCCCTTACGGGGATTCCAACCCATCTTGGCCAGAAACTGCGTCATTTTAGGGTCTACAATGGGTGTCTCGCAGACTTTGTTAGGGATAAGGGGTCTAGGACATTCCGCCCTGAGCTTATTGCGCGCCGTCTTGCTAAGGGGGCGCCTAACCCAGTTCTCAAGGTATTTCGCCACATGGGCGGCTGGGAGCCATTCTGCTGACCTCGGGTGATGGAGAGCATCCGGGTCAAACATAGGTTCCCCAACCGGGTCTAAGAGGGTCGAACCCGCGGTAGCGGGAGAGTCACTGCGAGAGTCACTGATTACCAATCCTGGTAGGGTAGGGGCAAAGGGGTCAGTGTCCTGCCCGTCAGACTCGTTCTTGGAGTCATCCCCGGACTCATCCATAGCCTCCTCACAAGACCCGATTTCTGAGTCGGAGTCGCTCTCTGTAAGTGCTCTGGCACATTTCCAGTGCCGCGCCCGTTCTGCCTGGCGCGGAAAGGCTCTTTTGCGTGATATAGGCACGCTATCTTTGGTGGATATTTTAACACCAGTCTTAGTGGTTCTGGAGGCGGGCGGGGTCAGGTGCTTAGATTTGGCCTTAGCCTTTCTAGGGTTGTCCCCTGGGTTGTTCTCTGAGGAACGAGATAAGCGTGTAGGCATGGTACATGCCTCTGCGGGTATAGATTGTGCCAATAAAGCCTGAGATATAGACTGGGACAAGGCTGAGGACATTGAGCCCATGGCGGCCATGATGGCGTCTGTAACTGAGCGTTGCAGCGCCATGGCCTGGGCATCATCCGGCACAGACATAGGGTCACCCGCAGAAGAAGGGGGACCAGAGCTGGCAGAGTTAGGGCCAGCCAGCGCCTGGGGAATATCCCTATCCTCAGGGGAGAGACAGGTCCCTTAGGTTTAGGCATAATAATAGTTATATTGAGTAATGTCAAACTCAAAACAATATTTCCCTGTATAGGCAAATATATATAGTGTATATAGGGATACAAGTGAAAAATATATATATTCTGTGGTAAAAGAAATAGAGCTGCTAACAATGTGGAGGATGCACTAGTGTGATGTAATTCCAGTAAAATACAAGTTTAGCAGGCTAAGATTGCCACAAGGCATATGTATGTATATGTGTTTGTAGTATCAGTTGGTTAATTACACGTAGCTAAGATACTGTCATCACTGTACTGACCAGGTGCAGGAATGTAAGAACTGGAATTACGCGTCCCTCTCCTTTGTATCAGATGAGCCACGTGGTTAGACCGGATGGATGAGTTTAGACTCTATTCATTAAATAGGTTAAGGGTATGTGTGGGTGTAGTTAATTGTGGGAGGAGCTACAGTGCTATATAAGGAATGTACTCCATGTATTCAGTACTCAGACTTTGCTGTATTTTGGTGACGCTAGTCCCTCTGAGTCCCGATCGGTGATCCAATAAAGAATCTCTTCCTTCCTGAAGAAACCTGTGTCCATCTCTCTGTGCTTGGCTTCCGTCAGTTTCTCCGGTATCATTTGGTGCATTGGCCGGGAAGCTCATCGTTCAACGGTAGCTGAGAGGCAGAGGCGTGAGACGGTCTATCTTTGCCCACGTTCTCTACGGCTGCACCCCTGAACTTCTGCGTGGACCTCCCTTCGTCTCGGCGCCACTGGTCTGTTGTCCAGGAGATCATCGGCCTCTACGTGAGAAGTGCTGGGGTGTCCCCGTCGATGAGTGTGAACTCAGGTTCAGGAACGAGGAGGTAAGATAACTGCTGTTTTAGACGGCAGGACCCGCTAGGGGTATACCGATTGTGCGGTAGGCCCAAAGGGGTTTTTGAATCTGTATCTGCCCCCTCTGTCGGAGGGAAGGAGCGAAGGCGCACCGCTCGATCGAACGCTCTTTAGTCAGACCGTTTGATTTGGTTAGTCAGGCGGGGTCCTGGTGTAAATAGCCCTAGCCGGACACCGGTGTCTTGTCTAGACTAGCGTTCTAGGGTGTATATTACGTTCGCTAGGTCGGAGGGACCGGGAGACTAAGCGGCGCCTGTGTAAATTCGGTTCGCTAGTTCTCATCCTATCTGGGCTAAGTGGGAAGGCGTGTAAATTTGGAACCCACTAGACTTTTGATAGTACGACTAAGAGGCGCCTGTGTAAATTCGGATCTCTAGCTCGTTGTATAGTGCGACTAAGAGGCGCCTGTGTAAATTCGGTTCTCTAGCTCGCTATGTATATGTGGTGATTGGGCAGTGTGGCTAACCAAAACGGGTGTATATAGTTTTAGGTAGTCCATTCAAGGTACTGGCCAATAGTTTAGTTGGGAATTGTAAATGTGTTAATGATTGTTTAGTAAAGTGTATATCTTGTTAGATAGCGCGAGCTCAGCCGTCTAGCGAGAGTGTTAATAGTGTGTTGCTGTATTATAGTGCACGGTACCATAACCCTGTATATTTACTGACACTGTATAATAAGTACTAATCATTGTCGTCCATTGCATGTTTAACACCATAACCACTAATAATTGTATTGTGACCTTAACTTGTGCTTTGACCTATGCTAACCGTACTGTAACCGCTATTTGTAAAAGACGATGTTACTGGGGTGTGTTATAGACGGGTAATTCGTATATAGAGAATTATAGCGTGGGTGACTGTGTAGTTACGCCAAAGGGCATAATATTGATTATATAGTGACTGGTGTAGCAGCTGTGTGTGTACGGGAATTCCCTGAGTGTTTATTGTTATTGTGTACGTTTCACTTGGTAACCGTACCACGTGGTGCTGTTGCCAGAGGAAACGGGTGTGACTGTTGAATAGTACGCGTGTATAGTAATCGTTGTCGACGACGTTCCACTGTTAAATATGGGTGCGTCGCAGTCAACGATTCCGGATCCCTTAGGATGTATGGTTAAGAATTTTAAAAAGGGATTCAAAGTTTGTGATTTTGGGGTTAAGATGTCCCCTGTACGTTTGGTCACTTTGTGCACTAGGGAGTGGCCTACTTTGGTTGCGGCATGGCCGCCACGTGGCAGTTTGGATCCAACTCTGGTACAGCGCTTACACGTGGCTGTATCAGGTAGGCCTGAACTTTACGGCCAGTTTCCTTATATTGATTGTTGGAGACAGGCCGTAAATGACTCGCCAAAATGGCTCCGGACATGCCACGAGGAACAGTGTCGCCTCATGGTAGCTAGGACTTGTTCGTCCACTAGGGCTGGTGTTAGGCCCATTTTGGACACGCCCCCTGAGTCCGAGATCCCTTTGCCGCCCCCTTACTTTCCGGTAAGAGGAAGTGACGCAAATACAGGAAGTCCTGTAACCCTTCCCTCATTACCCTCATCCACTTCCGCTTCCTCCTCCAGTACAGGATCCACCCCCCCTCATACTAAATCTCCCCTTCCGGAACCAGATAGACCAACCTCCATTAAAAATGAATATCCTGATTTGGCGCCACTTCAGACTTCCGGTCAAGCTTCATCTAGCTCGGCCCGAAGTGTTCTATTCACTACCTTTTCCCAAAACCAACCTCCCACATCCCCATACCCTATATCTCCCCGACCGGAACCCATGACTGACGCTTCCCTACGTAGCCCCATCCAAACCCGACAGTTGACTGGTGCCCAACAATTAAAGCACTATCAGATGCCTCTTCGCTTAAATCCCGGGTCAGCTTATATCGATGCCGCAGGTCAAATGGCACACGCTGACCCTGTCTTCGTATATGTCCCTTTCACCACTACCGACCTTTTAAACTGGAAGACCCATAATTCCTCGTATACTGAGAAACCACAAGCCATGACTGATCTGTTCACCTCAATAGTACAGACACATAATCCGACATGGGCTGATTGCCAGCAGTTATTAATGACTTTATTTAACAATGAGGAAAGGACAAGAATAAATCAAGCAGCCATTAAAGCATTAGAGGATAGAGCCCGTGCTTTGAACCAAGCTAATCCAGCAGCATGGGCCGCAACACATTATCCCAAAACTGATCCCGATTGGAACGTAAATGGTGCTGATATGGTTCAACTCAGAGCCTATAGAGACGCTATAATTGCTGGCATGAAAGCCGGAGGAAAGAAAGCCATTAACATGTCGAAGACAGTTGAGGTGATCCAGAAAAGCGATGAAGCGCCCAGTGTCTTTTATGACCGATTATTGGAGGCGTACCGCTTGTACACCCCCTTTAATCCGGAAGACGCAGACAATTCCCGAATGGTTAACTCCGCCTTTGTCAGCCAAGCTTACGGAGATATTAAGCGCAAGCTACAAAAGTTAGAAGGGTTTGCAGGTATGTCAATCTCCCAACTAATGGAGGTAGCTAATAAGGTCTATATGAATAGGGAAACAGAAAGCAAGAAAGAGGAGGAGCGCAAGATGCGTAAAAAGGCTGATATGCTAGCGGTAGCGATCGCAGGCGTAGATAAACGGGGCCCAGATAGAGGCAATAATAGATGGAGTAGGGAGCCTTTGAGTAGGGATCAGTGTGCGTATTGCAAGGAAGAAGGGCATTGGAGGAACGAATGTCCGCAAAGAGAGCAGTACGAGAGAGACCAACCCAGGGCAGGCTACGGAAA
The DNA here is from genome assembly GCF_036172605.1 of Pelobates fuscus. NCBI lineage: Eukaryota > Metazoa > Chordata > Amphibia > Anura > Pelobatidae > Pelobates > Pelobates fuscus. The sequence continues at coordinate 261,272,245 of NC_086319.1, read as the reverse complement.
CTTTAGAGGCAGAGCGAGAGGTAGAGGAGGTCCCGGAGGGAGTAATGGTTATAGAGGGAGTAATGGGAACAGAGGAAGTGTTAGGGAAGACAGGTATATTCCAGCAGCGCAAAGGTCTCGCGATAGAGAAGGTAGGGACTTTGTAGGATTGGCTGACACGGTCATGGAGGACTATTGATACCGACCGGGCTCCATCCCCCTTGGTCGAGCGGAGCCTATGGTCGATGTATCAATAGGGGGGAAAAGGAGTGCGTTCATGATCGACACTGGTGCTGAACATTCAGTGGTGACTAATCTAGTTGCTCCTCCATCTGGAAGGACTATTACTGTGATAGGAGCAACTGGAAGAAGTGCTGAAAGACCGGTTCTTAAAAGTCGACTCTGTACATTGGGAGGCCACGTAGTAAAACACCAATTCCTTTATATGCCTGAATGTCCAGTCCAATTGCTGGGACGTGATATGCTATCCAAATTACAAGCGCAGATTACGTTCCTACCAGATGGAACAACATCTTTAAAGTTTAATGGACCTTCAGGTATTATGACTTTATCCGTACCAAAGGAAGAAGAGTGGCGACTTTATACAGTGTTGACTAGCCAAAACCCTAGGAGTGATGAGACATTGTTTAACATACCAGGAGTTTGGGCAGAGAACAACCCACCAGGACTGGCCCGCAATATTCCACCAATAAAAATTGAACTGAAACATGGGGTTTATCCAGTGAGCCTAAGACAATATCACATTCCGCAGAAGGCTAAGAAGAACATCCAATCCTATCTGGATAAGTTCATACGGTATGGTATCCTAAAATTCTGTACTTCCCCCTGGAACACCCCATTGCTGCCTGTTCAAAAGCCCGGCACAGATGAGTATCGACCTGTGCAGGACTTAAGAGCAGTCAATGATGCGGTTGTTAGCATACATCCAGTTGTACCCAATCCATATAACCTGCTTGCTTTAATTCCGGGCGGGGCTACTTACTTCACAGTTTTAGACCTCAAAGATGCCTTCTTTTGCCTCCGAATTGCCGCAGAAAGTCAATGTATTTTCGCTTTCCAATGGGAGAACGCTGTAACGGGCTCAAAACGCCAAATGACTTGGACAAGACTGCCCCAAGGGTTTAAAAATTCACCTACCCTATTTGGTTCAGCCCTAAGTCAAGATCTATTGGATTTCGAGTCCATCCCAGGAGAGTGTGTATTGTTACAATATGTAGATGACTTGTTGATAGCAGCAGTTACAAAAGAAATCTGTCAGCAAGCAACGCACGATCTACTACACATTCTCTGGAAGGCAGGATACAAGGTGTCTAGAAAGAAGGCTCAGTTGTGTTTGCCAACTGTCAAGTATCTAGGATTCCATATCTCTGAAGGTCAAAGAATTATGGGGCCAGAGAGAAAAGAGGCTGTCTGCCAAATACCAATACCCAAGAATAGAAGACAAGTGCGAGAATTCTTGGGGGCAGCAGGCTTCTGTAGGATATGGATTCCCAGCTATGCGATACTGGCAAAACCTCTGTACGCAGCTATCAAAGGTACAGAGCACGACCCCTTCCTATGGACCCAAGAACAGCAAACGGCATTTGAAGATGTGAAGAAGGCTTTGATGAGTGCCCCAGCATTAGGTCTACCTGATCACACACGACCATTCTACCTGTATGTACACGAGCAAAGAAGAATGGCTGTGGGAGTATTGACACAGTACTTGGGATCATGGCAAAGACCTGTTGCCTACATGTCTAAACAATTGGATGCAGTGGCCAGCGGACTTCCACCTTGTCTAAGAGCCGTAGCTGCAGCCGCCCTGCTAGTAGCTGAAGCCGATAAACTCACTCTGGGTCAAGAACTTTATGTACGAGTCCCACATGCAGTACAGACGTTGTTGGATTACAAAGGAAATCATTGGTTTAGTAATAGCCGTATGACCAAGTATCAAGCAATGTTGTGTGAAAACCCAAGAGTGCATTTAGAGACTGTAAACACCTTAAATCCAGCTACCCTTTTGCCACAACCTACTGAAAGTCAACATGATTGTTTGGAAGTAATGGATGAAGTATTCTCAAGTAGACCAGATCTTCGTGATTTTCCCATCCAGAACCCCGATGTTCAATATTACACCGACGGCAGTAGTTATGTGAAAGAAGGGATCCGCTATGCAGGATATGCAGTAACAACCATAGACAAGGTGATAGAAGCTCGGCCACTGGCGAAAGGAACATCAGCACAAAAGGCAGAATTAATAGCACTAACACGAGCGTTACAATTGGCTGAAGGTTTAAGAGTAAATATCTATACGGACTCTAAGTATGCGTTTTTAACCACTCATGCCCACGGAGCTTTGTATAAAGAAAGAGGACTACTGAATTCAGAAGGCAAAGAAATCAAGTACGCAGCCGAAATCCTACAACTATTGGAAGCAGTGTGGGAGCCGAAAGAAGTCGGTATCATACATTGTCGAGCGCATCTGAGAGGAGATGGTGATGTAACCAAGGGAAATCGGATGGCAGATAGTGCAGCTAAGCGTGCTGCTGAATCAGGAAGACAGGAGTATGTAGGGCATATAGCTGCTCTTATACCAACTCCACTGTCCCAATGGACTCCAGTTTATACAGCTCAAGAAGAGGAGTGGTTAAAGACTGAACCGGGAAAGTATCTGGAGAACAAGTGGTATCAGCTAGAAGATGGAAGAATAGTTATACCAGCATCGCTAGCGGTAGAAATTGTCCAAAATTATCACAACGGGACACATTCTGGGAGAGACAGTACTGAAGAATCTCTTAGAAAACATTTCTACATACCAAGATTGTCCAACTTGACTCAGGCCATTGTACGCAGATGTGTAACGTGTGCTAAGAATAATGCAAGACAAGGACCAGTAAAGCCACCAGGAGTTCAGTTTATGGGGGGACTCCCCATGTCCGATCTACAAATAGACTTTACAGTGATGCCTAAATCGGGTGGACATCGTTACCTGCTGGTAATTGTGTGCACCTATTCAGGCTGGGTAGAAGCATGTCCTACTCGTACAGAGAAAGCAGGAGAAGTTGTGAGATTCCTGCTACGAGAAATAATACCCCGATATGGACTACCCTGTTCTATAGGATCGGACAATGGTCCAGCTTTTGTTCACCAGTGCCTACAACAACTGACTCATATGCTTGGTATAAAGTGGAGGCTTCATACTGCATATAGACCCCAGAGTTCTGGTAAGGTAGAGAGAATGAATAGAACTATAAAGAACCAGTTGGCTAAAATGTGTCAGGAAACCCAACTTAAGTGGAACGTTCTCTTACCCATAGCTTTATTGCGAATCCGCAGTACCCCTACCAGAAGGATGGGCCTCTCTCCTTTTGAAATCATGTATGGGCGACCACCTCCCGTACTTGGTAACTTAAGGGGGGACTTGAGTCAGTTGGGAGAAGGAATTACCCGGCAGCAGGTTGTAGAGTTGGGTAAGACTATGGAGGAGGTACAGAAATGGGTACAAGATAGATTACCTGTGAATATTTATCCCCCTGTTCATAGTTATCATCCAGGAGATCAAGTGTGGATTAAAGAGTGGAATAATGTACCGTTAGGGCCCAAGTGGAGAGGTCCTTATGTTGTTCTTTTGTCTACCCCTACAGCAATAAAAGTAGCAGAAGTGACTCCGTGGATACATCACTCCAGGGTTAAACCAGCAGCAGTCGATTCTTGGCAAGTTACAGCAGATCCAGAGAATCCCTGCAAGATCCGGTTAAAACGCACTACTCAGTCGGAGTAACGAGGAATTATTGTGGATTACAAATTTTATTGTTACAGGTGTGAGTGAGAAGGCCATAATAAAGCCTGTCCGCTTACCATCACATAGTGTATAAGCCAGGAAAGTCTCGAAGGGACACCTGTGAAGATGAGCAGAACTCCATTCCCTGCAGCCCCTCACATCCTGGAAGCTGAGGCGCCATCGCACGGACGAAGACTGAGGATGACGGCGAAAGATGTGCTTTTGATAGTGTTTATTTATATGTGTTTTTATATTCAGGAAGGTAGAGGTACCGACACTCCTAGCTGTGAGGTATGCATTAAGACTACGAGAACAGGTAACCATATTTCCCAAACCCTAATTTGGCATTCACAATACGAGTGTAAAGGAGATGTATCGAGATGTAGATACTTAAATATAGACTATAGTGTGTGCCATTTAGGAGTAGGAGAACCTAAGTGCTTCAGTCCGGAGTATCAACCTCGTACAATTTGGTTGACTCTCAGGAATGGAGATCCTCAGGGGACCCTAATTAATAAAACGGTGTTAGAATCCGTACATTCTTCGGGTGTTCTGCTATTTGATGCGTGTAAAGCGATATCGAGTGGTAGAAAGCCGTGGAATGTATGTGGGGATCTTAGATGGGAGAGGACGTATGGGTCTAACGATAAATATATTTGTCCCAGTAGCAAAAATAAATATGTAAGTCCTAGATGCCCAAATAGAGATTATAACTTTTGCCCATATTGGTCTTGTGTGGGGTGGGCAACTTGGGGACAGACAGTAAACAAAGACATGATAGTGACTAAGTTGCCGACTAGCCCTTATTGTAAGTCTATGGAATGCAACCCAGTCCATATACTCATTAATAACCCCGACAAGTTCTTAGATAAGTATGGAAATTTATTTGGGTTTCAAATATACGGGACGGGTTTAGATCCTGGGACATTATTGTTTATAGGAATAGAGACTGATACGGTATCCTCCCAGACTCATCAAGTATACCATTCCTTTTACGAAGAGATGAGTATAGATAATAAGATCCCCCATAATGCTAAAAACCTGTTCATTGATCTAGCTGAAAGTATTGCCGGTAGTCTTAATGTTACCAACTGCTATGTGTGTGGAGGTACTAACATGGGAGACCAATGGCCTTGGGAAGCAAAGGAGGTAATGTCCGGTTCTGAGGCAGTTGACCAATTAATATCTACACAAGCCGATTATCATATGAGTGTTAGAGGTAAATCTGAGTGGAGATTAAAGACCTCCATCATAGGTTATGTTTGCATAGCAAGGAAAGGAATAATGTATAATACTTCTGTAGGAGAATTAACTTGTCTAGGGCAAAAAGCTTATGATGATGATACAAAGAATACAACTTGGTGGTCGGCTTCAAATGTCTCAGAACCATCTAACCCGTTTGCTAGATATGCCAATTTAAAGGATGTGTGGTTTGATCTATCCATCACATCTATTTGGAGAGCCCCAGCAAATTTGTACTGGATCTGTGGTAAGAAAGCCTATTCGGAGCTGCCACAGGACTGGGAAGGGGCATGTGTGTTGGGTATGCTCAAACCATCCTTCTTCTTGTTACCGATTGAAACAGGTGAGACTTTAGGTGTTAAAGTGTATGATGTGAATCATAGGAAGAAAAGGGGACCCATAGAGATAGGCGCCTGGGAAGATGATGAATGGCCTCCCCAGCGTATCATAGATTATTATGGGCCAGCCACGTGGGCTGAGGATGGTACCTTTGGTTATAGAACCCCTATTTATATGCTCAACCGTATTATAAGATTACAGGCGGTGGTTGAGATTATCACAAATGAGACATCACAAGCGCTCAATCTTCTAGCGAAGCATAACACCAGGATGAGGACAGCAGTCTACCAAAATAGATTAGCCTTGGATTACCTTTTGGCAGTAGAGGGAGGTGTATGTGGGAAGTTTAACCTAAGCAATTGCTGTCTTCAAATAGATGACGAAGGGCAAGCAATAGCTGAGCTTACTAGCCATATGGTTAAACTAGCGCATGTGCCTACTCAGGTATGGAAAGGGTACAATCCAAGTAGTTGGTTTGGTAGCTGGTATGAGTGGTTTGGAGGGCTTAAGGCAGTGGTAGGTGGAGTCCTACTGATTTTACTGTTGTGTCTACTCCTACCGTGTCTTATACCCTTAGTAGTTAGGTCTGTGCAAAGCCTGATAGGAAGTATAGCAGAGAGGAAGGCTGCTGCACAGATAATGGCGATATATAAGTATAAGGCTCTAGATCAGGGAGAACCAATGCAAGAAGATGAATGTTGAAGATTCACATCATAAGATAAGTCTGGTCTGGTTCATGGTAACCTGAGGTATATGCAAACCAAGGTTAAGTGATGCCTCAAGTAATTGTGAAATATCAGAGGCATCAAAGGGGGGAATGTGATGTAATTCCAGTAAAATACAAGTTTAGCAGGCTAAGATTGCCACAAGGCATATGTATGTATATGTGTTTGTAGTATCAGTTGGTTAATTACACGTAGCTAAGATACTGTCATCACTGTACTGACCAGGTGCAGGAATGTAAGAACTGGAATTACGCGTCCCTCTCCTTTGTATCAGATGAGCCACGTGGTTAGACCGGATGGATGAGTTTAGACTCTATTCATTAAATAGGTTAAGGGTATGTGTGGGTGTAGTTAATTGTGGGAGGAGCTACAGTGCTATATAAGGAATGTACTCCATGTATTCAGTACTCAGACTTTGCTGTATTTTGGTGACGCTAGTCCCTCTGAGTCCCGATCGGTGATCCAATAAAGAATCTCTTCCTTCCTGAAGAAACCTGTGTCCATCTCTCTGTGCTTGGCTTCCGTCAGTTTCTCCGGTATCACTAGCAGGAGTTAATCACCCCAGGCTAGGCAGAGATAACAGGGAAAAAGGAGGGAGCTCGCCAGGGTCCAGACCGGCAGATAAGGAGAACGGAGGGAAAAAGAGCGCCAAAGTGACTGATAGAAAATGGCCGCCGGGGGGGAACACATAAAACAGGTGAATCCAGCATTCGAATGACAAATTCGAATGCAGCAATAGGAGAATAGGCAGGCAGACTGGTTCACATCAAACAGGTGAATCCAGCATTCGAATGAAAAATTCGAATGCAGCAATAGGAGAATAGGCAGGCAGACTGGTTCACATCAAACAGGTGAATCCAGCATTCGAATGAAAAATTCGAATGCAGCAATAGGAGAATAGGCAGGCAGACCAGTTCACATCAAACAGGTGAATGCAGCGTTCACATGAAAAATTCGAACGAAGTAATAGGAGAGAAGACAGGCAGACCGGCAGAGTAATGGAGGGAAAGTTTAGAGCGATACCAAGGGAATCAGAGAAGGTAGAGCAGGATAAAGCCGGACAGGGAAGGTCTGGGACCCTGGGCTCAAACAAGGTATACAACAGAAGGTCAAATAAATACAAAATACAATCATACATTAACCAGTGAATGGTACAAAATGTCAGCAGAGAAAAATAATTTGTGAGGTACTTATCTGTCTGGTAGCAGCAAAGAAAGAGGAATTGGAGGAGGAGGTGCTGCCTATTATACTGGGACTGGATATGGGAGTGTCCTATCTCTATGGTTACTGTTTTTTCTTACTGTTAATATACTTTGCTGCTATTGGTGGACAGTAAAGAAAGGGTTAAGCAATATGAGCCTCTGTGTCTTGACATAAAATTATAGTTGTGTGTGTGTGTGTATATATACATAATTTTAATGTTAATTTGTGTTTTGTATCTGATGTGGTCTGATTATAGACCTCTCTTACCGATGCAGTACTCCATATAGAATAGTTTTTGATGATGTATGTACAGTAGGATGCAATTCTGAACTTTGTTCGGATCGGAATTTCATTCTACTGAATTAAACTAATAATAATTAGCTATAAGGTGTAATACTTTAAATTGTGTGTTAGCCTATTCATTGGCTATGTTCTTGTTATAATATTTTGTGGCCAGGGGCGGGCTGGGCCGGGGGGCAGGGAGGCAATTGCCCCCCAGGCCGCCCGAAATTCTTTTAGGACCGGCCGCGGCGGGCCGGCCCTTTAAATGCTGCAGCCGCCGAGCGCTCTGTAAAGAGCGCTCAGACGGCTGCAGCAGCTTTTCCCTCCCTCCCCTCCCCTGTAGGTGGCCGAGCTGCACTCCGGTCCGCGGTCCCGGCCGGAGTGATGGGAAGGTGCACACTGAGTGTGCACTTCCTGTCAGTCCGGCCGGGTACAGGAAACAGAAACTCCTGTTCCGCGCGGAACAGGAGTTTCTGTTTCCTGTACCCGGCCGGACTGACAGGAAGGTGCACACTGAGCACCTTCCTATCACTCCGGCCGGGACCGCGGACCGGAGTGCAGCTCGGCCACCTACAGGGGAGGGGGTAAGAAGAAGGGGGGGGGAGAGTAAAAAGAGGGGAGGGGGGAGAATAAAAAGAGGGGAGGGGGGAGAATAAAAAGAGGGGAGGGGGGAGAATAAAAAGAGGGGAGGGGGGAGAGTAAAAAGAGGGGAGGGGGGAGAGTAAAAAGAGGGGAGGGGGGAGAGTAAAAAGAGGGGAGGGAGGGGGGGAGAGTAAGAAGAGGGGAGGGAGGGGGGGAGAGTAAGAAGAGGGGAGGGAGGGGGGGAGAGTAAGAAGAGGGGGGGGAGAGTATGAAGAGGGGAGGGAGGGGGAGAGTAAGAAGAGGGGAGGGAGGGGGGGAGAGTAAGAAGAGGGGAGGGGGGGGGAGAGTAAGAAGAGGGGAGGGGGGGAGAGTAAGAAGAGGGGAGGGGGGGGAGAGTAAGAAGAGGGGAGGGGGGGGGAGAGTAAGAAGAGGGGAGGGGGGGAGAGTAAGAAGAGGGAGGGGGGGAGAGTAAGAAGAGGGGAGGGAGGGGGGAGAGTAAGAAGAGGGGAGGGAGGGGGGAGAGTAAGAAGAGGGGAGGGGGGGAGAGTAAGAAGAGGGGAGGGAGGGGGGGGAGTAAGAAGAGGGGAGGGAGGGGGGGAGAGTAAGAAGAGGGGAGGGAGGGGGGAGAGTAAGAAGAGGGGAGGGAGGGGGGGAGAGTAAGAATAAGGGAGGGAGGGGGGAGAGTAAGAAGAGGGGAGGGAGGGGGGGAGAGTAAGAAGAGGGGAGGGAGGGGGGGAGAGTAAGAAGAGGGGAGGGGAAGGAGGGGGGGAGAGTAAGAAGAAGGGGGGAGTAAGAAGAGGGGAGGGGGGAGTAAGAGGGGCGGGGGGAGTAAGAGGGGCGGGGGGAGTAAGAAGAGGGAAGAGAGGGAGTAAGAAGAGGGAAGAGAGGGAGTAAGAAGAGGGGAGGGGGGATAATAAGAGGGGGGAGTAAGAAGAAGGGGAGATAAGAAAAAGAGGGGGGGTAAGAAGAAGAAGGGGGGAGTAAGAAGAAGAGGGGAGGGAGGGGGGGGAGAGTAAGAAGAGGGGAGGGAGGGGGGGAGAGTAAGAAGAGGGGAGGGAGGGGGGGAGAGTAAGAAGAGGGGAGGGAGGGGGGGAGAGTAAGAAGAGGGGAGGGAGGGGGGAGAGTAAGAAGAGGGGAGGGAGGGGGGAGAGTAAGAAGAGGGGAGGGAGGGGGGGAGAGTAAGAAGAGGGGAGGGGAAGGGGGGGGGAGAGTAAGAAGAAGGGGGGAGTAAGAAGAGGGGAGGGGGGAGTAAGAAGAGGGGAGGGGGGAGTAAGAAGAGGGGAGGGGGGAGTAAGAGGGGCGGGGGGAGTAAGAGGGGCGGGGGGAGTAAGAAGAGGGAAGAGAGGGAGTAAGAAGAGGGAAGAGAGGGAGTAAGAAGAGGGGAGGGGGGATAATAAGGGGGGGAGTAAGAAGAAGGGGAGATAAGAAAAAGAGGGGGGTAAGAAGAAGAAGGGGGGAGTAAGAACAAGAGTGGGGAGTAATTAGAAGAGGGGGGAGTAAGAAGAAGAGGGGGGAGTAAGAAGAAGAGGGGGTGTAAAAAGAAGAAGAGGGTAAGAAGAAGAAGGGGGGTAAGAAGAAGAAGGAAGGGGTAAGAAGAAGAAGGGAGTAATAAGAAGAAGGGGGTAAGAAGAACAAGGGGGGGAGTAAGAAGAACACAGGGAGGAGGGATGGTAAGAAGAACACAGGGGGGGGTGAGAACACACAGAGGGAGGAGTGAGAAGAACACAGGGAGGGTGGAGGGGGGATGAGAAGAGCACAGGGAGGGTGGGTGAGTGTGAGAAGAGACCGCTAGGGGAGGGTGGGGGAGAGGAGAGACCACTAAGGGGCAGGGGAGAGCTCTAAGGGACAGAAGGGACAGCTCTATAGGACATGGGGCAAGACAGGGAGCTCTTTAACACTACGCGCACACACACACACAATGCATCCCTATACATACACAGAAACACACAATGCATCCCGATACATACACAGAAACACACAATGCATCCCTATACATACACAGAAACAGAACAGGCTTCCCTTGCACACAGAGAAACACACAATGCATCCATTACACACACACACAATGCAACCCTTACACACAAAGACAATGCATCATTTGCACACATACACAGAAACATACACTGCAAACCCTTACACACACATGCAAACACACACACTGTTTTTCTTACATACACACAGAAACACAATGCATCTCTTACACTCAATGCACACACATACAGACACACACCTTGCATCCCTTATGCATACAAACACAGATTCACACAATGCATCCCTCACACACAACCAGAAACACATAATACATCCCTTATACACAAATACACACTGTTCCACTACACACAAACACACTGCATCACCTGCACAAACTGGTATCCCTATACACTACATACCATAAGCACACATATTAGATAACACATAACACATCCCCTACACACTCCACTCCCTGTGAGCGAGCTCATGGGTGGGTGGAACATATAAGTGGACTTATGAGTGGGCCTTATGGGCATACTCACCGTCAGGCACTGGAGCCCAGACCTTGAGCTGTGTAAGAGGCCCCCAAAAAATGGAGCTGCTTCCAATTCTCCCAGAACGTTGAATTTTGTGACCACAGTTGCAAACAGCCTCCAGAGGTCCTGTTCTACACCAGACCAGTGGAGCCAAACTGCAGCCCATCATCATCCTCATCCAATTGTAAGTAGGCAATCTAGTATATTATTAGTGACACTAATCTATAATTTACCTCACATTAAAGGGACACTATAGCTTAATGAAGTGGTTCTGGTGTCTATAGCTGGTCCCTGCAGGCTTTTTAATGTAAACACACACTGTGTGCAGCACTGGCGTTAGTTCATATGGCAGATCATATGGGTGGGGCATTGTGATGTCACATGGGGGGGTGGCGCAATGGGCCACTTGACTGGTTTTGCCCCCCAGGCCTAAGGCTGCCAGCCCTCCCCTGTTTGTGGCTAATATTTTTTTGTGCATTTTAAATTATTTGTACTGTAGTGTAACTTTTTGTATGGCACTGAAACTTAGTAAAATATTTTTAAACAAATAAGATACATTGTTCTTGTTCTAAATTATATTTTAGTTGAATACACTGTTATTAATAATTCACCAAACAATTCTCAGAACAGCCGCATCGCTGGCCACCCATTCACCCCTAAAATTAAACTGTACCTCTTTGTTCATTTGAAATGTTGAGAGGTATGAAAGTGGCTACAAACCAGACAAGATAAATGAAGGGTAGGCCTGGAGGGAATGGTTTGCCTTTTTCATTGTTTTAAAATAGATAATTACATTGGAGGACAAAGTGATAACAGGAGGAGGAGGCCGATGTGAATAAAAATCAGGTAAGTGTAAAAAATGTAAAAATGCATTTTTTTAAGCGGCACTGTCATGCCGAACTTACCTTTCTTTAATTGATTCCTCTTCTCTCCCTCTCTCAGGATCTGTTCTTCATTTCTTCCTGTCTGCTCATGTTTTCTTTAAAACATAAGACAAAGTAGGAACTACTTTGTCTTATGGAGGTTTCTTACGCTTGACCATCTTTGACCAGCAGAGGAGCAAAGTGTGCTTCGTTTCTGGTGATCAAAGCAAATTTCCCACAATTCTTACCTTTGATCCGTGATCTCTCGATGCTTCCTGTCAGTATTCCAGAACATCCTGTCACTTAGACAGAACGCCGGCGAAACTACAGAATTTCGTCCTAACAGAATGAGAACAGTTTCTCCATTCGTGCTAGGACGCAATTCGGGACTTTGCTCGGATCGGAATTTCATTCTAATGAATGCAACTCCAATCCTATTCGTGCCTTAGTAGATATCACCCTAATTCCCGCGGTATCAGGGAGCTATCTACCAAAAGGCGGAAAGACCTAAATTGGTCTTTCAACCAAATTTACTAATACTAAGTAAAGATTACTTAGTATTAGTAAATTCTGTCCCTACTCGCTATACCGCGAGTAGGGGCATGTCTAGTAAACAGTGGCTGCTCACTGTTAAAAATGATTTTTAAAAAACCCTAGTGTCCCCCCTCTCAAGCTCACACCCATGCCGCATGAGTGGGGGTTATTAAACTGAACAGGGGACCTATTGCCCCCCCCCCCCACAGCCCCCACCCCTGAGTAGTGGGTGGAGGCCCTAAATAACAATAAGGGGGGGACCTATCGTCCACCCCCATAGCCCCCACCCATGAGTGGCGGGTAGATGCCCTTAATGAAAATGAGGGGGGCCCTATTGTCCTCCCCCCGGCCCCCACCTATAAGCGGCAAGTGGGGCCCTAAATTATAATAAGGAGGGGGGACCTATTGTCCTCCCCCCAGGCACCCACCCCTGAGTGGCAGGTAGGGCCCTAAATAACAATAAGGGGGGGTCTGGAAGGGAGGACAATAGGTCTCCCCCTTATTATAATTAAGTGCCCCCACGCGCCGCTCAGGGGTAGGGGCCGGGGGGGGGGACAATAGGTCCTCCGTTCAGTTTAATAGCCCCCACTCATGCAGCACGGGTGGGGGCTCGAGAGGGGGGATGCTAGGGTTTTTTTGTTTTGTTTTTATTTTAACAGTGAGCAGCCACTGGCTGCTCACTATTTACTAGACATGCCCCTACTTGCCGTATAACAGAATTTACTAATACTAAGTAATCTTTTCTTAGTATTAGTAAATTTGGTTGAAATACTAATTTAGGTCTTTCAGCCTTTTGGTAGATAGCTTCGTAATACCAAGGGAATTAGGGAGTTATCTACTAAGCGGCTGCAAGATGGATCGGAGTTTCATTCAGTAGAAGGAAATTCTGATTCGAACAAAGTCCTGAATTGCATCCTAACATGAATGGAGAAACTGTTCTCATTCTGTTAGGATGAAATTCGTTAGTTCTGCTGGCGTTCTGTCTAAGTGACAGGACGTTCGGGAATACTGACAGGAAGCATCGCGAGATCATGGATCGAAGGTGAGAATTGTGGGGAAATTGCTTTGATCACCAGAAACAAAGCACACTTTGCTCCTCCGCTGGTCATACATGGTCAAGCGTAGGCAACCTCCATAAGACAAAGTAGTCCCTACTTTGTCTTATGTTTTAAAGAAAACTAGAGCAGACCAGAAGAAATGAAGAACAGATCCTGAGAGAGGGAGAGAAGAGGAATCAATTAAAGAAATGTAAGTTCGGCATGACAGTGCCGCTTTAACCCTTTCATGGCCGGGGGAGGGAGAGATGCACTTTAAAGGAACACTCAAACATCCAGGATACAAACATGCATTTCTATTGTTGGAGTAATGTATTGTCTGTTTGTATGTATTGGAAGGAATATAATAATAAGATTTACTTACCTAATTTACCTCAGCACAGCAATCTCGCTGTGTTTGCCACTCCCACCCAACCTGAGTTCATCAATACTGATGATCACAGTCAATCCAATGCTTTGCTACGCTCAGTAAAGGCAGTTGCAGAGGCTGCATGGACAGTCTCTTTGCCCCAGAACCACTACCTTAAGCTGAAGTGGTTCTGGTGCTTAGATTGTACCTTTTATCAGTGATTAGCTTTAGCATTTGTTGTACTTGCTACGGACACCCATATTGGATTACACCATGCTAAGTTACCGAAGTCGGTTCTTTCGGTATTATTGTTACCTATACCTCATTTACACGAACAACTAGGATTACATATTCGTGCATACGAACTCAGACCACCCAGACCCTGGCGTGTGCCGCCACTTAACCGGGAAGCTGCGGTTTGCGGTTAACCACAACCTTAATTGACTGCCTCAGGGTGGCCTCGTTAGTCGACTATTTTTTACCGTACTCAAACTCCCGAACGAGGACCACCTACGCCACGGTGTGTGTCTTCAATTAGAACGTTGAGGCTGCGGTTAACCTCAGGCTAATTGACCCCTTCAGGGTGATCTACGTTCGGTTCATGAAGGGTTGGGACAACCAGCCAAGAGAGCGGTATTCGTACAGCATGCTACCCATGTTTCGCTCCAGGGGTTTTGAAGCCGAGACCCGCTCGCCTATTCACGGATAAAAAACATGGCCGCCATCTCGTGTTCGGGACAAGGAAACACGAAAAGACTTATATACAAGAGACTGGCTATACCGTTCGTGAGGTCTGAGTGCTATTCGCCTATATGATGCGCTCAGACCCGAGCTGTCTAATGAATGGTAGAATGTACGGGGTATTTAGTGAACTGTTAGAAATATATATTTTATGCTGTTTTTACATGTTGGAAATGCACGTGGGACTCTGGGCACTTGGAGATAATTGAATTGCCATAACCGTTGGAATCATTATGTCCAAGCTGGGCAGGGACTATTTCAAATGATACAGTGTATAGTCATTGGTCAACTGTGGGTATTGTCCCTGTATCCCATCAGGTCCAGAGGGGGCTCTCCCTGGACCTGGTATTTTGCATAAATAACGCTGTCCCTGTGCCATTAAAGCCAGTTCGTGTTTGAAACCCAAATCGCAACCTTGACTCGTTTTGTGGGAACCAGGGTATCCTAGCTAGACTAGAGCTAGTGGGATTGCTTTATATTCACAGGACTCTGGTGGTCTGCTGAACGGAACAGCACTTCTCACTCTCCACACTCGGGAACCAGGACATCCAAGTGGTCCAGCCTTCAGCTAGCTTGGAGGTAACCGTAACAGTACTCATTTTTCCAAAACTGACAGTTTAAACAGGATTTGTTTCTAAACTGAACTCCAGTTTTAGTGGAGACATTGCTGGCAGCATATACACAGGGGAGGTGCTATATTCCAGAAACCCCCTGTAGATTGAGCCCAAAGGGAAACTTGATGACCCCTACCTAACAGAGTGATGGAGATATGTCTTGGCATATGACATGTTATGTCCCTTCCCTTCTACCCATAAACAATGTGCTGCTGATGCTCTAAAAAAGCACAGCTGGAAACGAAGTACATACTGCACAACCAGGTAGTCCACCTAATCCCCAGCACCCCTTCCAGCAAACACTGGGGGGCACCACCCCCTACCCATAATTAGCCTGAGCACTATACTACTGATATTCTTTACAAGACAAACAGAGTATAGGCGCTCGCTATAGTGATATAAGTGATATATGATGGGCAGCAGTGATCAACACAAGGATTCCCCACCTTATGGTAAAACAATAGTGAACAACAAGAAAAAAGAAAACCGCGCCCTTATTTTGATACGAACATACATACTCAAGTCCGTATGGTCATACAATTTCAATGGTATACCTCAAAAAAAGAGAAGAATATACAAAATAATAGTGTAACCCTGTAGGTAATCCAAAAATAATAAAGAAAATATATGGATATACACTCACATTTGGCAGAGCTAAATACAGAGCTCTGCTGTTTTAGCGCATAGACGGAATGATCCCCGTCCTAGGATAAATATGAGGTGGTCCACGTCTTGATGGTCTCAAACAGAAAAAACAGACAGGAGAATCCACATAGTGTCGTAGATACCAATATTGATATGGGTGACAAGTGAATAGAAAATATCGTACTCACATTTACCAGAGCGTACCTCGCTCTAGTTAGTAGCGCATAGGTGGTATGATCCCCACCAAGGAATAAAGATGTAAACCAAGAACAAAATATATAATGGAAATCTCAGAGTAGTAAAAAATAGATATATAACTATTTATTATACATATAAAGCAATAAAAAACAATGGAAATAAAATACTCTATGAGAAAGTCCATAAAAAATCTGAAGAAGTCTGAAGAAGCCTCCATAGGTGAAACGCGTAAGGTGAAACGCGTAAAGCAGTCTGAAGAAGCCTCCATAGGTGAAACGCGTAAAGTGGATTTTTTATGGACTTTCTCATAGAGTATTTATTATTTTTGGATTACCTACAGGGTTACACTATTATTTTGTATATTCTTCTCTTTTTTTGAGGTATACCATTGAAATTGTATGACCATAAGGACTTGAGTACGTATGTTCGTATCAAAATAAGGGCACGGTTTTCTTTTTTCTTGTTGTTCACTACTGATATTCTTTGCCTGCTAGAGAGTCCCATATCTGTAGCTTTAGCCATCAAAGTTCTTGCCCCCCTTCCCACCCCCCAGCAACATCTATGTAATTGTATATGTCTGATAAGAGAGTAACAGAAAACGAATAAGGGAGCTTAAGGAATGCTCATCTATGCATCAGGTGTTTAGCTTATCTGATAAGGTGCTATACTAAACTATATCAAATGTCTTTGCAAAGTCTGTTAAAGTTTTATTAAAATAGTTCCTGTAAGTTGCCGTGATCCATGGCAATCTGAATATCATTACAGACTTTTTACAGGGTAGTTATGGTGGAGTGGTTTCGGTAAAATGCTGATTAAAGTTAGGTCAGAATGTTGCACATTTGATTATATCTACACAGTTGCATCTGGGTACATTTTTCAAAGGTTTTAGAGCAGAGTGTATCGACGTATGTCTACTATTTGATACAAAAGTTTGTGCATTCGCACTATTCTTGCATTTTTTCAGATTTTTGGGGTTTGGTTGGATAACAGAGAAACAACGACTAGGATTGCTATTGGGTGGGCATGTAGTGGTGTATGAGTTTTAGAAGTATACTTGATAACTGACCTAGCCATGATTGTAATGTAATTTAGGAATCTTGACATGCTCAGTTATCTGACTAGTTGGCATTAAATTAAGAATCATTATTAACAATGTACTGGGTTAAGACTGCTAAATCTTGGTCAGTGTCCTCTTCCACATCCTCAATTTTGTATTTTGTGATCAGGGAGGTTGCACACCCCCTGAAAAAAAGTTGGTTAAAGTGAATTCTAGGGATATAAGGCATGTTATAATTTCATTGTCTAACATTTGTTGCACTCAGAATAGTTTAGGAGGGGTTATAGATATTGTTTGTTTTTATCGATACTGTTCAGTTTGTTGGTGGAATAATGAACAATAATAAAACAAAATTATGCAATAAAAGCTTTATATTTTAATAATATATAAAATCTCTATGCAATACACCTGATGGCTGCATTGTAACCGTATTGAAATTCCAAGACGATCAAAATGTATCTATTAACAATATAGGAACTACGTTGTCTTACGCGCAAACTCCATGTTGACAAAATCCGTGAAAGGCAAAGCTATCAGCTTCTCTCAATTCTTACAGCCCTACCTAGTGACAGCTGTGGGGAAGAGGAAGGGCCGGCCTTAGGGGTGTGCAAACTGTGCAGCCCCACCGGGCCCCATGGCAGCAGGATGCACCATGCAGCCGACACAGCTCACACATGGCCGGGTGACAGCTGTGCCTGGGGAGCTAAAGCAGGTACCAGGGTGGAGGATCTCATTATTTTCCACCTGGGACTATGAAAGAAAATAGTAAGGTGGCGGGGGCGAGGCTTACGAGTGACGTGGATGGAGCTTGATACGATACAGAGGTGGGGCTACAATGGTGGAGCTAAAGCGCCCATTAGCCAATGGCTGGTAACTGCTGCACAGCGAGTGGAAAGCAGGAAGGAGTCCTTGCTTCCTCAACAATTGGACTAAATGCAGGGGAGGCATTCTGGCACTTCTGTTGGCTGCAGACCATAAGTTGCTTTCTTCTGCGCTCCGGCCAATCAGTGCATTGCCGCGGATTACCAGAGGAAAGCTCTGACACTGTAAATGCCTGAGCTTGTGAGACAGTTACTCATAGTCTGCACCTGGTGAAGGTTTAGATCGGATTCCCAGCACACTGGACCACCAGAGATATCAGCATTCCCTCCTTACTGCAAGATAACAGGGAAGGGGAAATTAATATATTTGTTTGTAAATCATTATTAATTTAATCCTCTATACAAACACTACACTCCTTTTCACACACACATACATGGATGAAGGTGTATGACTGGAGGATAAGTACGCTGTGAAGATTTTTCTCCCAGGGCACCTAATGGCCTGAGGTTAGTTCTGAGAAGAGGCATCTTCTTGCTCATCGCAAGAGTTGTTCTATGAGCGTCTCATGGTCTTACAGCATTGTCCATAGTCCTCTGTGCTGTACTCTCACGCATGTATTTTTTCTGCTAAAAGTGTGGAAAACATTGTCGATTCTAAACGGTGCATAAAATGCCAACTGATTTTGAAATAAAGCTCCCATTTTTCACACAATGTTTTCATGATTACAAGGAGCAAAATATATTACCACTCGAAAATAGACTGACCACAGCTAGTGCTGAAGGTAAAGTTATTTTCCTGTTGGACACAATCCAGGACTCGAGTATACATTGTGGAGAACCTTGATATATCATTATATATTTAAAATATCACATTTAAAAAGGTAAAGAAGGAAAGAGTAAACAAATCTTCCATTTAATATTTTGAATAAGCTTTTTAAACATCACAATCTTTTAGAAAAATGTCTTTAAATTATTTATCTACAGAAGACAGCGTTAAAGAGACACTATAGGTAGCCAGACCACTTCAGCTCATTAAAATAGTCTAGGTGCACTGTCCCAGGTCCCTTAACTCTGCAATTGTAATTATTGTCATTTTTAATAAATGGCAATAATTACCTTTCAGGGTTAACTTCACCTCTAGTGGTTGTCTACCATGCATGAGGACATCCAACCTCATGTAGAACCCCATAGGAAAGCATTAACACCTTGCAGTCTATGGGACTTTGGTGCATGGAGAATTTTCCATTTCTATGGTACAGGCGAGGTGTCTACATGACACCAAGTGCACTTGGTCTCTTTGTCACAACATTACTTTCCCAGGTTATTTATTTTAAGCACTGACCAGGGCGACTGCAAATGAAGTGCGTGGAGCTTAAGAAAGTAGATTATGTGCCTGCAGGGGGACACATAAAGTAAGGATAACTCATCACTGCAGCAACCCTGGGCCAACGTACCCTTAGTGGCGATGTAATAGAAGAAATGTGAGCATCTTAAAAAGTCTACATAGTGTGCTCCTTCCTGCTTTGTATACATTCCACTGGAGCTTGCAGCACCTGGGCTCTAATCATTGCAGACATGAGTGCTGGTACTTGAATTATATCTCTCATCAACAAATTCTTCAGTACGTGATACATTTATTGAAAGATAGAACAATTATATAATAGCTTATACTCTCCAGCTATTTTTGGTAAATTATTATTGCATGAGGATATTCACAAAGGAGACTTTGGCCAAGGTCAAGTGAAAATGTGATTATTTTTATACACTTCCGGAACTAGTGTAAGCGTAAATAAGAAATCTTATTGGGAAAGCATTGGATTTGCTAGGAATCAGCAATTCTGATGGGGGGCAGGGCCAGTGCCGGCGGACTGCGCGGCGCTGCAAATAAGGTGAGTTTTCATAGCTTTTAAGGGGGCTAAGTGGGGGGGGGGGGGGGGGCAAGCCACCTAAATGGTGGGTTTAGCACTATAGGGTCAGGAATACATGTTTGTATTCCTGACCCTATTGTGTTCTTTTAAGATTAAGATGTAGTGGTTTTGTTGCTCAATAGTTTATGGAAATTATTATAACACAAGTTATTGTAAAGTGTGTTTGAAGGAAACTAGGTTGATGTGGATTTTAAAAAAAATGTGCAGCCTTTTTGTAACAGGACATGGTTATTACTACCCTATCCTAGTTTTGTCATTAAAGCGGCACTGTCATACCGAACTTACCTTATCCCTTCCTCTTCGCTTCCTCTATCGCTTCCTCTTCTCTTCCTCTCTCAGGATCTGTTCTTCATTGCTTCCTGTCTGCTCTAGTTTTCTTTAAAACATAAAGTAGGGACTATTTTGTCTTATGTATATTTCCCACGCCTAACCAGCTATGACCAGCGGAGGAGCAAAGTGTGCTCCATTTCCTGTGGTCAGAATTTTTTCTCCACAATTCTAACCTTTCCTCCATGATCTCGCGATGCCTCCTTTCACTATTCCCGAATGTCCTGACAGACGCTGGCGAAACTACCGATTTTCTACAGAATGAGAACAAATTGTTTATTCATGTTAGGTACTTTTAGGTCGGTTCGAAATTTCATTCTAATGAATGAAATTCGGATCCAATCCATGCTTAGTAGATATCTACCATAAGGCTGAATGACGTACTAATACTATATTGCAAGTAGGGGCATGTCTAGTAAACAGTGAGCAGCCTGTGGCTGCTCACTGTTATAAAAAATAAATAAAGAACCCCCCCCCCCCAATAAATGGCCTCATGGTGCGGCATCTCTTAACAAGCAGGGTGGGGCATAGTGTCCCGCAGGGGGCTATTCAACTAAACAGAGGACATAGTCCCCCCTGGCCCCGACCCATGAGAGGCGGGTACGGGCCGAAAATAAAAAAGGGGGTGGACCTATTGTCCTCCCCGCATTCCCCGCCCATGGGCGACAGGTGGGGGTTAAATCTAAAAATACACCCCCCAGGGGTGACTAGGGGTTCCTAAGCCCCTAGTCACTCCCCCACCCAAAAATGGCGGCGCCCAGGACCTAGGTCCGGGCACGAAATGAAGATTTAAAATAGGTAATATGGGGGGCTTAGAGGCATTAAGGGGTGACTAGGTGGGCTATTAGATGTAGTGGAGTCGGGAGGGGGGTTAGAAAAAAACTGGATTCGGCCATGACAGTGCCGCTTTTATGACAGTTCCCTGTACTAAACACTGTCTGACTGAACACAAATTTGTTTTGTTTTAATGTTACTATTCATGCGACAATTGTGAATGTCACTTGTCCTGCTGTATTTTAATGCTGTCATTGTTCTATTCATGATTCGTTTACTGTCGATATTATTTCTACTGCATTTTGTGTATTCTGCATTTACAATAAAAAATTGTCTTTGAAAAAAAAATGTGCCATTGGTTATACTTGAGGTTGTTTCTATGATTTAATACACTAAAAGCATGAAGGATATTCATCTACAGACTTTAAAGGGATCCAATAGTGCCAGGAAAACAAACCCATTTTCCTGACACTATAGGCCCTTGGAGTGCCCCCCTCCCTTGGCGCTGAAGGGGTTAAAACCTTTCAGCCACTTACCTTAATCCAGTGCCGGACTCCCTCGGTACTGGTGACCTCTCCTCCCCCACCGACGTCAGCTCCCGAGTGGAGCTGAATGTGCATGGGCAGTCAGAGACGCGTGTGCATTCAAACCCGCCCATAGGCAAGCATTATTCAATGCTTTCCTATGAGGATCTTATTTGACGCTGAACTCCGTCAGGATGTCCAGTGTCAAATAAGTGCAATTTACTCAGTGTAAATCGCGGAAGCGGCCTCTAGTGGCTGTCAGGGAGACAGCAACTAGAGGCTGGATTAACCCTGCAGTGTAAAAATAGCAGTTTCTCTGCTATGTTTTCAGCTGCAGGGTTAAAACTAGGGTGACCTGGCACCCAGACCACTTCATTAAGCTGAAGTGGTCTGGGTGCTTATAGTGGTCCTTTAATGCAAGAAACAACCAAAGGAACCTGTTAAGAATATTTAACCACGACATCTACTAGAAATCCAAAAATGAGTAGCCCAGAGAAAATACACTGAACCCATCGCAAATAAATCACAGAGGTAGTATATAGAGTAATAGAATATACCCTCACTCTGTGGCAAATGGCTCTCTTCTTTCAAATCCCAAATGGATATAATATGAAGAACAAATATATATATATATATATATTACACTGTGTATTACTATTTAGCTTAATCAAGAAAAAAACAAGTAGCACTCACAAACAGACAGACAAACAGAATGTGTGCAACAGTGGGCCAGTGATCACTCCAAGGCAGTCTCCAACCTGTGAGCCAAAGTGTCCATGACCCCACCAGTCTGACTGAAATAATTTTTTTTTTTTTTTTTTTTTTTTTTTTTAAAGAACATAGCACCTTTTAATGCAAGGGGCACTTTATTATTATGGTGTATTGCTTTTTACAGTGGTGAAGGGACATCTGTTAAGTCCTGCAGGAGGGATGCTACATTGTTTCCACCAAACTTGTACGTAAATATTACAGCCTGGCAAGTGTATCAGAGATAAAAAAAACAAACAAAAAAAAAACTGTTATGAACCACATTCTTCTACATTTTTTTCTTTTCTCGATTATTGAGTAGCCATTTCTTGCCTTGCCATATGCTACCTTCCTGTCTTGCATCTTCAGTTTGTTTTGGCCAGAGGTAATCTTTCTGGTTACTTTCACCTGTAAACCTCACTCTATATTCCTGACTACTCTCTCAGACTACTGTTGGGCACCACATTTGGCTCCTGATCCTAGGTCCCAATCCTGACTGCCCTTTCGGATCATCCCTTTATACTGGCTGCCCTGCAGGATTCAGACTTTGCTCTGCACAACCTTTCTAATCTCTCCATTAATTTATGTGCCTCATTTCAGCTCCAATATCAGACCTGGGTGTACCATTCACAACCATACTTTCAGCTCATCCACTAAGCCTACATACTGTATGTGCAGACAGTATTGCTAATTCTCCACTCTGTAAAACTCCATCATTACTATATTCACTCATTCCAAAGACTCTGTTGACTTACAGACTTTGTATCAATTGCCTTTTATGTTAAACCAACCACCAAGTGCCACGGGGTCGTACCCTAACTTACGAAAATAGTGAATCCCACAAATAATTCTAAATAGATCTATTAAGGGGTCCTAGAGTGGCCAGCCTTGATATAAGAAAGATAAAGGCAAAGGCAATAATAGCCAAAGTCAGGATAATAGAATTTGGATAAATGAATAAACAAGCCTGGTCAGGATACCAGGAATACGCAAACTCAAATATAAGCCAAGGTCAATATAAAAATATCAAGACAGACTTACTAAAAGCACCAAATGTGTGTCAGGGAAGAGTAATGAATAAGTGTCCAATATAAGCATTTTTTGATTGGTCCACGTCACCTCTGCAACTTCAAAATGAATGATAATGGGGTTGCCTAAATGACGTGGTCCCTTTAATGGCTGTGTGATGTCACAATATTCAAACTATCTAAGGATTCAAGCAGGCAGCATCCAACTGAATGCAGGAAAGCAGCGGCTATCGGTTATATTTGGCCCAAGCGAATCAGGAGGAGGTGTGGTTAGCCTGTGTCGAATGGTAAGTACAGACAATTCGTTATTTTCAATTTCAGGTCACACAGTTGTGTGAAGTATTGGGTCTCAATGAGGTGTGCAGCGTAGGCATGTGTTGCAGGTGAGTTTGGTACACTCAGTCAACTCATATCATCTCTGCTAAAAACCTGCCATTGTATAAGTCTCTCTGCTGCCTCTACTAGGTGACCTAAGCAGCTCACTCTTCGGATCACCCACAGACTGCTGCTCAGTCATCCCCCAAGTGATCCTCCTAATATATTGTAGGTCTCCTGACTAAGCCTACTAAATGATTGCTAAGACATGTAAAAAATATTCTACTTTGTTGTTTAAACTTCTCAAATGTATCAGGAGGTTATATTACTGTATATTTTGTAAACATCTGTTCCTATTGTTCTGTTTCAGTTATCATTATTAATAAAAGTCAACTCCATTGTGTGTGGGTTCAAGTGTCACATTCTATGCCAAGAGTGATAACGTTAAGATATTTCATTTACTGCTTAAACTATTGTCTTCTTCAATTATTGCACAATATTATACCATCGCCCTCAGGAATAGCAACACAATGATTGCAAGTGTGCTCAATAAGCATAGAAAGCTTATATTTAATGAAAGAAATGTGCTATGTCTCAGACACAGTGCACATATGTGAGAGTGTAGATTAAAATGATTCAGGCATATTTGCAAATGACACGCTCTTAAAAAGGCCACGTCTTTTTCCAGGCCATCCATAATTACACACAAGCTAATCAGTGGTTAAACAGAACCTAAAGCGTTAGCAATACAGACGCATATTCCTAATGCTATTCCTGACCCTTGTCCCTGTCCCTTGTCAGATTAAACCTCTCTCTGCTCCGTTGCCATAAAAATATAAAAGATAAGCATTTTACTCACCTTCTTCCAGCGCCGACACTTCATCATGGAGGGAGACATTGCCGATGGCCAGTCCAGTGCTTCTCAAAGGAAAGCGTTGAATTCAATGCTTTCCTATGAACAACTGCAACCTCACGTGCCCAAGTTTTCCTAGCTCATTGCTGCGGAATGTCTGTGTCTGTGTTTCATACGAGAAGTACAAAACGTTAATGTTTACATTGCAGGGTTACATTGACAGGATCACTGCAGCCAGTCCACTTCATTGAGATGAAGTAGTCTGGGTGATTTTAGTGGTCCTTTAATGGTTGCAGCTGCTACTTCTCTCAAGTTAAATGTTTTAATCTCATAGGACAGTGGCGGCTGATGAAGTTTTAAGATGATGGGGCAACAGGGTCATACAAAAAATAACTGGGCACAGCATAAAGAGATCTATAAAATACATAGAGCAGAGCACAATACAGAGATAACCATAACATAAACAAAGCTGAGCAAAATAGAGATATAATACACAGAGCTAAGCACAATAAAAAGATACCTATTCAATACACATACCTGGGTAGACTACAGAGATACCCGTACAACAGGAAGAGCTGAGTAAAATTAGAACACACAGAGCTGAGTACAGGAGGGAGATACTCTCAACTAACCCACAAGGAAATTATCACTGTGATGGATAAGACAGAGCTGCAACGCAGAGATACCCACACAGTATATGTTTCTGTATAATTGTCTATCTCTCTCTGTCTAACTTTCTCTAGCTCTCACTTAGCTCTCCCTCTTATTATCTTGTCTTCAATAGTGCTATGATAACTTTAGCTTTCTATTAAATATTGCTGCTGTTATGAAACGTCAGCATGTTCGCTCTCAGCACACAGTGTGCGCATGATTAAAGCATCAAGATACTAATAGACTCCAACCATGTCAGCTACTCCTGACTCACTATTAACTCTCAGCACATAGTGTAACCAGGGTTAAAGTAGCAGGATACTGATGGACTCCTTTCTACGTTTGCAGCTGGCAATATAATTCATCTGAAGTGATAATATGGAGCCAAGAAGTAGCTGACTTGGTTAACATAAGCAACAATGAATACAGATTAAAACAGATTGAAATCAGAATACAAATCAGTCCTCAGAGTCACAGTCCTAGTCCTGCGGTTTGAAGCTTCACAACTCTTCAACTAGCCAAAGCATCAGTTTCTCAGGTCTCAGCTACAGAGTGAATGAGCACTTTAAAAAAGATGGTGTGTATGTGCAGTAGGAGTGCTATGTGCCATAAATGTACCCCTCATCTTGTCAGTCCTTGGCTCCCCTGGCTTTTTATATATTAAATATATATTTGAGTAAATTCCCTTTCTTAATAATCTCTCTGCCAATAACTGGGGCTATTGCGGGAGAGAAAAAGATAATATTTTACACATATATTTGGCAGGGGCCAGGATCTGCTGCTGCTGTGCTCTCTCTGTGCTACTTTCAAGATGGCTTGCTTGTCTCTCCTATGGGCCCTGTAACCCCAACCCTGGTGCTATGAGCCAATGATGGCCACTCATGGGCAGCTGTCTTTGCTGCCTGACTGGCAACTTAATGGAAATTCTTATCATTTTTCTTTAATGAAAACTGCAAAACCTGGTGACACAGGGCATATTTGAAATCTGCCCCATTTTCTTTTACTTGCCTAGATGCTCTCAAGTAAGCTTCTCCAAACAGGTACCAATGAATAGGACAGGCCCTGCAGAACTAAAATCTATTACAGAATAAAAGAGACACTAAGTATTTCACCATATTTGTTTGGAATACCACACTTCTCTCCAGAAAAAAAAAATAGTCTTAATGTTTCTAAACTATAGCAAATACATTTTCCCCCACATAAAAACTGTTAGGACACTGCCCCAAGTGCCCCTACGAATGAGCCTCCACTCCGATGGTCAACATAGCCTTCATTGTTCCAAGGTAACTGAAATGTGTATGATTCAGTACAGTTTCAAAAACATCAATACAAATATCAATATACAGGGTTATTCACTAAAGTAAGACCTCAAAGATAATTTTAAATTTAAGGTGAAAATAGTCAAACTGGGACAATTCCCTCAATCAGTTATACTTTCAGTTCAGCTACTCTGGTCTTTAAACTAAAAATCAGTTTGAACTCTCACTTTAGTAAATAACCCTGCTATAAACTAACAAACACTGAGTTATCTATTATTGCCAGAATAAAAGTAGTGGTGAGTACTGACAAGGATAACGAGATGGAATTGTGAGCAAAAATTAGTTGCGATTAGAACCTCAGCATGTCGGTGAGATAGTTGAGTGTACAAAGGGCCCCAAATGAATTATCTCCAATTCACACGATCAATTCAGTGTAAGGTTAACTCATCAAGCTCATCAAACTAAGAGGACCAGATTGAAGACTGAGTGGCAGTAGAGAGAGCAGGAGAACTTTATTCTCTTCTACAGCATAAGTCCCCCAGCAATTACTTCTCTTTCATACTGGGTGAATATAGAAGCCAATTGACTGATGTCACTTTGTTCTGACACTTATGGGCTGAGAGATTACACTACTTGAGGAAGTGATCACACTTGCAGTACAGATAGGTAAGATTGGAGGATGAGCAGACCTCTAGATTGTCAGTGACTGAACATTGGACATCTTTATGATAATTATATATTTTTACTTAAAGAGTTGTTTTTAGTAGAGCCTGGAATAACAAGTTCGCCTTAAATAGGCTTACCATAATTTTTAGAATTGAAACTGGGACCAATTGGAGTATCACCAGTTGTGGCACCGAATGGGGGGTGGAGGGTAGGGAGAGGGGGGGGGGGGGGGAGGTTGGGAAATTGGATCCCCTTTGGGGAAATAGATGCACACACATGCTGGTACAGATACACATACACACTGACACACATAAATAGACCCACATTTTGACACAGATACACATACACACAGAAACAAATGCATACTCACTGACACAAACAGATACTGCCATAGATACACATACACACTGACACACACATCCTGCCAGGGATACACATACACACACACTGCCACAGATACACATACACACTGACACACACACACACACACACACACATACTGACATAGATACACACACACTGACACACAAATACGCACACATAATGACACAGAAACACATACACACTGATACACATACATATACACACATACTGGCAAAGATACACATAAATACTGACACACACAGATACTCACACATACTGACACAGATACACACACTTACGGACACAGATGCACATACACTCGGACATACATAGATACACATAAATACTGACAGATGCTGACACAGATAGACATACACACACTTACAGACACAGATCCACATACACACACACATACTGTCAGGATTACTGTTGATCCAGCACGCAAATTCGTATCACACCTAGGACTAAGGATAAGGTCTAGCCGGTGTCACTTGCACACTCTCACTAACACACACACACTGTCACTCAAACACAAACTCACACCACTTTACATAAAGTCACACTTTATTTACACACAGAAACACAGCAATTTAACACACACACACCAATTTACAAACATGCATACAATAAGCAATCCCCCTTAACCATGCCATACCTGGTGCTGTGAAGATTAGAAGAGGTCCAGGCTGCAGAATGTTGTTCTTCTTTCTGCTGGGGGAGCAGGAGAGCCGTGCACTGTGAGCACAGGCTGCTTCCTGCGCCCTTCACCGTGCTTCCGGTGTTCACAGGTAGGGGGCAGCCTGGATACCATGTCATATCCCGGCTTCCCCTGCCTGCAGGAAGCAGTGTGCTCTGCTCGGGTGCTGGGGTTACAATAAACCCCGCAGCCCCAGCAGGTAATCGGCTGCAGAGGGAGCCCAGCAGCTGAATGGCTGTTTTGGGGGATGGCTAAGGAGCTGCTTGCCCAACACACCAGCCCCAGACAGCTGTAGAAGAGCAGCCCACCAGGAAACCTCTCCATGGGCGCCACCCAGAGGCTGGCGCCCTAGGTGAATGCCTTATTCGCCTAATGGTAGCGCCGGCCCTGCAAGTAATTATTTCTTTACTTTTAACCACCCTCCTGTTTCAATACCGTTTTGGTGCAAGCGAGTGGCTTCCCTGGGGTCCAGTAGGCCCTTCTGGCTGAGGGTGATGGGAATCTGGAGCTGTTGGGAGGTGGAAGGAAGTGATTTGCTTACAAACACCATCTGACAGGTAGGCCACGCTGATAATGGACCTTGGTGCTGATTGAGCCCCTGCTCAGAGATCTTCATCGAGTGTCCCTAAATGTGAGGGAACAGAATAACCAACATGGTTAAAATAGGGCAATCCCCGTCAAACTGGGACGACTGGTAACCCTAGCTTTTTTTTTTTTATAATTCTTTATTTTTCAGTGCTTATGATATACATACATGCTTGTAGCGCCCCAACAGCTGGTACAGGCAGATCAATAAGAACAGTGGAACACTTGCGTTGCGGAGAAGGACGATGCACCTTTTTGTTATTTGGCATGTAAGCCTGGAGGTGAATGTACACACTTATGTGTTTGTGGCTGTGGTGTGTGGTACTGTCGTGTGGTGAAGGTAACCCTAGCTTTAAATGCATACAACATTAGACACACACACACACAGACACAAAAAATTATTTGCAATTTTTATTCTCATTGAAATGAATCTATGTAATGCTACTCCTTGTTTAGCTTGCTATGACTAATATTGTATATTGTGACATGATATTAACAGCGTATAAATATGTTTGGCTCAGAAAGGAGAATTTAGCTGTTGAAATGGCTCTTTTTGTTTGGTTTGTATAATGTATAAACCATGTATCATTTTGTGCCTATACAAATGTAATACAATACACTATAATTGACCCTACTTCAGCTGAGCAAAATCCTAACAGATTACATCATATCCAACATATCTCACGCAGAAAAAAGTGTACGTTTCCTCATGGGAAGAAAATTGGCATTCAGATGCATTATTTGATTACAGAAGCAACTAACTAGTTAAAAGACATATTTCTAAAGGAATTGCTGGAATCTCCGGCGGCATGTGGGTTAATTAAAATGATTTGTCTCGGTTTTCTGCATTTCATATGTTTTGAATTAGGCAAAGCCTGTACTATACAGCAAAGAAGAAAAAAAACACACAACAACACAAGCTTCTGCCAAGGCAGATTAAGCTTCCATTTGTAGTGTTTTGACAAGGAAACAAAAACCTCAAAAGAACTGAAAGAGTTTGTGGCAGAGAAAAATTATTTCATCGGACAGAAACTTTTTTGCTAAGTGTTTGTTTTTTTGTTTTTTTTAAACTTTGTTTTTGTTTAATTAAATAACTTGTATTAATCAGTACTAAACTATCTTGTAAGAAATTACCATCCTGACTTCCCCATGTGACAACTTCACTAAAGGTTCAAAATATCTTTCCTTTTTTATTTATTTTTTTAAGTTTAGTTCTACTTTACATCCTGTCTTTGCTTGCTTGCGGTTTGAGCAAATCTTTTCTATGGCTTCCATGTGACTATTGGGAGACAAAATAACGTGAACGATTTCAACTATTTACCTTACTCATTCCTGTAAAAAATAATAATAGCCATAATAATTAAAGGGACACTATAGTCACCTGAACAACTTTAGCTTAATGAAGCAGTTTTGGTGTATAGAACATGCCCCTGCAGCCTCACTGCTCAATCCTCTGCCATTTAGGAGTTAAATCCCTTTGTTTATGAACCCTAGTCACACCTCCCTGCATGTGACTTTCACAGCCTTCCATAAACACTTCCTGTAAAGAGAGCCCTATTTAGGCTTTCTTTATTGCAAATTATGTTTAATTAAGATTTTCTTATCCCCTGCTATGTTAATAGCTTGCTAGACCCTGCAAGAGCCTCCTGTATGTGATTAAAGTTCACTTTAGAGATTGAGATACAATTATTTAAGGTAAATTACATCTGTTTGAAAGTGAAACCAGTTTTTTTTTTCATGCAGGCTCTGTCAATCATAGCCAGGGGAGGTGTGGCTAGGGCTGCATAAACAGAAACAAAGTGATTTAACTCCTAAATGACAGTGAATTGAGCAGTGAAATTGCAGGGGAATGATCTATACACTAAAACTGCTTTATTTAGCTAAAGTAATTTAGGTGACTATAGTGTTCCTTTAACCCCTTAAGGACACATGACATGTGTGACATGTCATGATTCTCTTTTATTCCAGAAGTTTGGTCCTTAAGGGGTTAAATGAACTCTACAAAAACCATAACCACTTTAATGTAGTAGTTATGGTGCCAGGGGTTCCACCCCACAATGTAAGAAGTCAAGGATTTTACTTATTACCTGGGATCCGCAAAACACCGCTCTCTGCTCCAGCTAGGAGCTCCATTACATTTACAGTTACAGTGCGGAGCCAGCTCATTGGCTGAGAGTGTCAGCTGATCATTCATAACCAATGCGCTACACCCTACACAACCAGACTAACTCAGAGCAGAGAGCAGTGCCCAGCAGACCCCATGTAAGAAGTCAAACTGTTTGCAAATGGCTGGTTATGGTGCTTGGAGTGTTCCTTTAAATATGTACTTCTACTGCACTGTGTAACGTTAAATACAGACTAGTTGGGCTTAGGTAATTGTTGGTGGTCCATATGTTCTGGATATGTATTTATGTCAGCTGATTGAGTTCTTGGAAGGCGAGGGCACCTTACTCTGCTGAAATCACTCTTTAAAATTTGTAACGCTATCCCTAACTCTGCCCAGGCTTCAGCAATGCTTATATTGTCCTCTTTACTTCAGCTATTTTGTGAATTTGTATGATTAACCTTTTTGGAGTTATCTGCTTGAGAAATGATTGGTTACAGCACATATGTTAAGAGGCCAGTAATGACTTGCACAGACATTTGGACAAAGCTTCCTGGTAATGATCCCTATGAAAGTAAGAGGTTTTTTACTTGGTGATTTCAAGAGTTAACGGTAGAGTTGGACATTATCATGGGAAAGCACAGTGAGCGTGCATGCTAAACTTAGATATACTTCCAGGTTAATAAACGTGGAATCTGAAGATACCTGACAAAGACTGATGCCAACATCATGGGACAAAGAGAATCCAGTTAATGGAGTATTCTATCTCAATTGAATCTTAAAGCTATGTCATCTGTATGACTGAACTGGATTTTATAGGTATATGTATACAGATATATTTCTTCAGAAATGAAATATATACAGTATATATTTGATTTTATAAACACTCCTGTTGGTATTGTTTTTGTATTCCTTACTTTTGGATGCTCTTACAGAGACCTGGCAGTTTGAGGGTTCTTCACAGTTTATTAGCTGCACTGAACGCTTCTGCACAGAAATCTCAGATGTCCCTCCTGGAATCTGCTGAAGAAACTCTTCCAACTTGGGGGTTTTGGTTTCAAGTGTTCCTATCACAACTGTGACTACTATTGCCTTAACCTTCCACATCATTTCTAGCTCCTCTTTCAGCCATTGGTTTTTGTCCACCTTCGCATGTTCCTTTTTGATTTTATTGCCACATCCACTTCCAATTATAATGGGCCTAATTACAGAATCTTATCGACAAAAAACACTAAAACAGTTATACCTCCCAAGCAATATATATCTGGTGGAGGTGGTGCTGGAGGGAAGCTCACATGATATAGCTATCAGAAAACACATAACCTATGCTAATCTCTTGTTTTCATCTTCAAGTAAATCCATACCCCTTAACAACAACAATAATAAAAGAGAGATAAGGGCTGTGCCAAAAGACCTTATAACATTCAATAATCAGAATATAAGGGTAATCCAAATAAAAGAGTCTTAACTGGAATGATCTTACTCAGATCAGATAGTCTATAAAGTGATTGGTCAGGAACAATGTCCTTGCTGTCCTTGTCCGGGCTGATCCACTCATATGAAAAGATAAAGCATATAGAGAACCAAATAGTATAATATGTCCAGTCTAATATAAAAGATTATAAAAAGATGGTACAGCGGTACAATCCCCGCTTACGGGATATGGGGTAGGCTTCCTCCGTCAGGGATATGTTCAACACTCAAAGAGAAGGGTAAAAGGAGACAACCAATAGTGCTCACTGGATAAAACAATGGTATGTAAAATATATAAAATTGTGCTCACAAGGGAGGAGCAGACAAACTGCTCCTTGATGATAGCGTTTGTGGTATGATCCCCACCTTGGATTTGCTTAAAACAAATTAAAACAGATTTTAACCTATATATATATATAAAGAATATAATACCTTATGAACATTGTACTGTAATTAGATTATACAAACAGTCCTGTGACTTTTGTGATTACGCAATGTATTTGGGGAAATGTAGTCGGCGCGCTATGTGGTGTGCCGACGTCTAAGTAGAGGGCTGTGTAGAGACGCATACAAGCGTCCTATAGGGAGATGTAACTAGACATTGGCGTGCACGAAGCTGCAGCCGACGGCAGGATGTGTGGGCGTGGAGGCGGGAAGTAGTGGGACGTCAGCGCACACGAAGCTGCAGCCGATGTGAGGATATGGGAGTGTCTAAAAAAAATAATTTGCTCCCTAATGTATTCACAAGTTAAAATTATACCTATATTAATAATGTTAAGATTGTTGATAAAATAATTAACTTTGTCTTCGGAGCCTTCCCAGATAAAAAAAGAGGTCATCGATATATCTAAAATATGAGACTAGGTTTGCCCTCCAGGCAGGGTTATTCAAAATAACTTGGGACTCCCAGTCGGCTATAAATAAATTTGCATAGCTGGGAGCAAACCTAGTCCCAATAGCAGTCCCTCTTTTCTGGAGGTAAAAAGAATTACCAATGTACAAATTGATTTTATATTAGAAGGCATAAATATTATTTGAAAAAACAATTATTTTGGGTTTCTTAATTCTTGTTACCTTAGAACAAGAAACAAAAATAAACAAAAAATAAACCACTTTTATCTTTATTCCCCAAATTAAAGGTTTCTGTAAATGTAAATCATGTATAGTCTGCAAAACCACAGATCCCATTGTACCTTCCAAAGTAACGCAATTTATTTCAAACATGACAAATAAGGTTTACAAAACTCATAATTTTATCAATTGTACTACAATTTTTTTTTATTTATCTGCTTGAATGCCCTTGTGGCCTCCAGTACGTTGGAATGACCACAAGGTGCTTAAAAACTAGACATTACAGAAATATTAAAAATGGACCATTCAGTATCCAAACATTTTTATTAAACACAATAAGGATCCAAGAATGCTAAAATGTATAGGAATAAAATGTTTTACCATACCATGGAGGGGCAGGGACATAAAAAACATTCTTGGGAGAACAGAAATGAAATGGGTGTATAAGCTCCAGACCCTTATACCCCATGGGCTAAATGCAGATTTTGATTTGTTTAATTTTCTGTAAATATGTATCAATTTATATACAATATTATTCCTTTGATTTGCTTTGTTTGTATATACATGTATATATATTTATATCTGTATTTATTATTCATTTATTTATTATCTTTTTATTCCCCTTTTATAATTAATAATTTTTACTCTTTTACTGTCATATTAGGCATACAGCTTTCTCTTAGCTGCTTATTCCTTTAATTATAGTTACCTTCCCCCCCTAATATGGCTGCAACTACCCCTTCACATTTCTCCCCCTACCAATATGGCACCCAGCCTTCCCGGCGGCACGTTTTTTTAGCGTGCAGCCGACACTCCCATATCGTCACGTCGGCTGCAGCTTCATGCGCACCGACATCTCACTACTCCCCGCTAACACGCCCACACATCCTGACGTTGGCTGCAGCTTCGTGTGTGCCGATGTCTAATTACATCTCCCTATGGGACGCTTGTATGCGTCTCTACACAGCCCTCTACTTAGACGTCGGCACGCCACATAGTGCGCTGACTACATTTCCCAAAATACATTGCGGTAATCATGAAAGTCATGTGATCGTTCGTATAATCTTATATTACATCACCACACCCTTGTTTTTAAAATCTAATTACAGTACAATGTTCATATGGTATTATATTCTTTATATATATATATATATATATATATAAGTTAAAATCTGTTTTAATTTGTTTTAAGCTATCTGTTTGTTATATGCATTCTGATTGGCTGCCCTTAGTTTTAATCACCTGTATTCTTATTTAAACCTACCCTGCCAGGTATTATGTTCTATTCCATTTTGAAGAAGCCCTGTAAGGCGAAACGCGTTGTGCATATTTTATATTGTGTATTTTAACCCATTAAATATTTTTGGTCAATTTATTTGTGCCAATCATCTTTTTATACACTTTATACACTTTATACTGATTTTACTTTTTTACCTGGCATTTTATCATCCTGGACTCTAAGTAATCCTAGGTGGGGATCGTACCACCAATGCTATAATCAAGGAGCAGTTTGTCTGCTCCTCCCTTGTGAGTACAATTTTATATATTTTACTTACCATTGTTTTATCCAGTGAGCACTATTGGTTGTCAGTTGTCTCCTTTTACCCTTCTCTTTGAGTGTTGAACATATCCCTGACAGAGGAAGCCTACCCCATATCCCATAAGGGGGGATTGTACCGCTGTACGCTCTTCACACTAGAGCTAGCTATAGCTCCAATATATGTGAGTTTATTACCATCTTTTTATCATCTTTTATATTAGACTGGACATATTACACTATTTGGTTCTCTATTTGCTTTATCTTTTCATATGAATGGATCTGCCCGCACAAGGACAGCGAGGACATTGTTCCTGACTAATCACTTTATAGACTATCTGATCTGAGTAAGATCATTCCAGTTAAGACTCTTTTATTTGGATTACCCTTATATTCTGATTATTGAATGTTATAAGGTCTTTTGGCGCAGCCCTTATCTCTCTTTTATTATTATTGCTGTACTCTAAGGGTCTTTGAGGGATTCCCTTATAGGGTTGCTGCCCTACTTGTTACTGAGGCTTACTCTTCTCTCTTGTTGCCCTTAACAACAATGTCCGATGAATCAGGATTTCGGTGGGCGGGGTAAAAGGGTGGGACATTGATGCGAATCATGTAACCAGAACCGCCCAAAGGAACAAACATGCCCCAAAAGAGGGCGCGTCTGCACGAATAATTAGATGGTCAGCCTGGCGTGAATGCACGTCCGGCTGCCTTCCAATCATGCAAGATGACCAACCAGGGGCATACTGTGCAGACAGCACCTTGAGCTTGGCATAAATGCGTCCAATGATGCGCTAGCTCTTTGCTTTTTAATGAATTGCTTTTTAATGACTCCTCTCCCAATCTTCTTACTAGCAGGCAGAAGTTCCTGTTATACAGACTGGGACAGAGAAATGTGTATGTAGTGAGTGTAGAAGAAAGGGAATATACCACAGTGTTAGAGAGACTGAAGCAGCAAGAGCGTTTGCATAGTGTGCAAAGTCAGCTTTACTAATTTCATTGACAGCTAGTCCACACCAGTTTTGTTCCCCTACATCCCTCTTAAGTTTTCATACTTAAGAAGAGCATGTGAAGAGCAGCTCCACTAGCTCCTATGTTAATCCGGCCCTGTGTATCCTACCTAGTTAGGAGGATCAGTGAGTTGATGTCCTATTCATTCTTGGCATACATCTTGATGTCATCCATTTATAGGAGGTGACTGTTGCTAATTCTAGTCTTAAACATGCCTCTGCATGCAGCATGCATTCATATCCATTTTTCATGATAACATGGCTGATGATTGAGTTGAGGGGTTCAGAACAGAATTGGGGATACCACATCATCTTGTAACTACTCTGGAATTGGCAACTAGGGTTGTTCTTCACTTGCCCATCGAGTTCTTGATAAAGCCTCTTAGTGTCTTGTTAATCTTATATAGAGATATTCATTCCAGTATCTATGTGTATGGCATTGTGTCATAAGCTTTCTTGTAGTTATTCCAGACTATGCACAGATAGACCTTTTTGATCTTGTAAACTTGCATGACTACTTGGTCTACCAGCAACTGATGTTTTGAGCTTCTGGTGTTTCCAATCCCCTTTGAATAGTGCTTATGTATTGACTCATACCCATCGATTTTGGAGGCTAAGATGCCTGACAGGACCTTCCATGTTGTCGGGAGGATGGTGATTGGTCGTTAGTTAAATGGTGTTGCTCCCTTGTAAGTGTTCCTTCATGACCAGTATTGTTATGCCCTGTGTTCGTCAGTCAGCGTGGGAACCTGTTGCTAGTAGCTGGTTCATTTGTGCTGCTAGGCATTCATACTTATGTAGAAGGTGTGGATCATATCAAGTCCTGGTGCTGATGAACTCATTGTTAGATATCTCATACTGTGATAGTAATGGGTTCCTGTACTGGAAGCATGCAGTGCTCTGCTTTCAGGTCTGGGACCTTGTGTTATGTGAAGCTTCTTTCTCCCAGATTTTCTTCCAGTAGTGTTCAGTCTCAACTCAGGTCTTAAATGCATATATTGTTACACTGCAGTTGTGCGTATGGGGCATATATGAACTTGCTGCTCTCTGATATGGTGTTGGTTGGGATTGTAAATAGTTCCTCATTAACCTCTGCTAAAATAGTCTGGTGGAAGTTTTCAATGATCTATGGTAGTCTTGTCTGGTGGTCATGGGCTGCTAGCTTTCCTGTGATCATTGCTTTTATGTCTGCAGCTATACCATCTGTGGGCACAGATGCAGGTTGGCAACCCTCTGTAGGCATAGGTGTGGATATGAGTGTTTCCTCTTCCTCGTGGCTCATGCATGTTCTTTTGTGTAGTCCATCTTATTCTAGTTGTGACACCAGTTTCCTCTAAACTATGTTCAAACAAATAACTTGCTGTGTTGGTGTTCGTGTAGATGACGGTCTCTTATTCATCCATAGTTTCCACATACATTTCAAGTAGTCCCTTGCTTTGTACCTTCTTTTGTAGTAGAAGGCCTAGGTTCTCACTCGATGTCCATGAATGATTTGTTCCTGTAACTCACTGTGGTCAGATTGCTCTGGTTCCCTAGAATATGATACAGACCTTGTTAATCTGGCATGACTCTCTTAGATGGTGTAATTCTCATATTTGTGAGGTAGGAGGATAAATATACACTTATATATCTTGCCCAGAGACACATATATGCTATACATATTATATTACATAATAAAAACATAGAATATAATGGGCTATTCTCATAATTGTTCACTATCTGGAATGATCTCTATACTCGGTTGTATCTCAGTATAGAATACAGTTTACAGAATACAACTTCTCAAAACATGGAATTGAATTTTAATAAGAGGATTATAATCTGCCATTAGCCCTCCCCACTAGGATTAATAGTAATTTGAATATTATTGGTTCTCACACACACATTTGAACACTTTGCTCATGACTATCAGGGTTATTCATTGGAGTGAGAATTCAAAGTGAATTCAAAATTAACTTCAAATGTAAGGCTAATATGGCCAAATTGGAAAAAAATCTCGAAGTCAGCTGTACTTTCAGTTTGGCAACTTTGACCTAAAATTCACTTTGAATTCTCACTTTATGGATAACAATATCCATGTATTGGACAGACGGCACAATACATTCTTCTGTTGTTAACTTAATGTATTGTCACAAGCATTTGACATATTTTCTCATATTTTGGTGACTAACAACACACCATCCTCTGAAAATCAAGTGTCTGTTCACTTCTTTTTTCAGTCTGGAAAAACAAGGATACTAGAATATATGTTTCCATTTTTTCCATTGGATCATACAGTTTTATATATGTATTACAATGAATATAAATTACTTGCACAAACACCATGGGAATATTAGAATTTCTGAGGTTTTGGTGAATGAATATTCAGAGTCACTGGAGAATTTTGCACAACAGTTTCATTTACACATCACGCTTGGCAGGGGATGTTCTTGGCGTATACTCACTGCTCACCTAGAAAACAATGGGTGCTCTAAGGTTGACTAAAAGGTTTAAGCTTATTCATGGTGCGTGAATAACTCACTTCTAAAGCAAGAACATCTAATAAGATATATTTTTACATGCACTATTTTAAATTGTTATTCTTAATTTATTGTTTTAATGTATTAAGTTACCTTACATTATAGTTTAGAAAATGTAGGGTTGTCAACTGGAGCTTGGTATGTCCCTTTAAATAATTTGAAAGTATACTTTTTAAAAACTTAATGTAGATGTTTTAGTACATAGACTGTGCCCTGCACTCTTACAAATGTCAACATTGCCATTTTTGATAAGCAGTAATGTTTACATTTGCCATTCAGAATGCCTCAGATGGCTGTCAATCAAGCAGCCACTCAAGGCACTTCCTAGAGAAAACCTGATGCTCAGTGTCACAATACGAATGTAGTGGATTCAGTGCTTCTCTATGAGAAGCATTCAATTGTCTGAGCTTGGCATGAGAAGCATAAGGTCTGTCAAGATGTCCCGAAAAACAGGAACCGTTGCTGAGGCAAGACAGAGACATGCTGGATAAAAGGTGGATTTAACATCTTTATTTTACTTTAAAAGGTGGGGACAATGATCTAAAGAAGAAGCAAAACTCTCTTACTGTATAAATATATTAATTATTAAATAATAAATATAATAATATTTA
Source organism: Pelobates fuscus (assembly GCF_036172605.1). NCBI lineage: Eukaryota > Metazoa > Chordata > Amphibia > Anura > Pelobatidae > Pelobates > Pelobates fuscus. Next base: position 261,233,683 of record NC_086319.1, on the reverse strand, counting down.
TTTATAATGTAAAAGTGTTCCTTTAAGAGGCTGAATAGTAAACTGCCTAAAGCCAGGTGTAGCAAAGCAGCTTTTGGATTTCAACCAGGTTAACAAATGTTACTAAGTCTCTAATAAATCCATTAAGGTTCTGTGTTAAAGGTCCGTAAGCTGAGCCGTATCCATTGAAAGTCTGGGCCCTCTGCCAGATGATCAGCTGTACCATGGAGAACAAACTATGTAGAAGGGACATAGTTAATATGCAAGGTTATTCAATTCTACAAACTTAAAGCAATTACTATTATTAATTGTTGCAAAGTTTGTCACATATAACAATTATTTCTTGGGAAATTTATTTATTTGTTACATTAACAATTTGTATTCAAAGTAGTGTATACTCCAATAAGAGATATTAAAAGGGCACTCCTGGGACCAGAACAACTTCATCACAATAAAGTTATTATGGTGCCAGGTGGTCTCACTGACCATCTTAGCTTAAGGAGTTAAACCCTTTAAAGTAGCTCCCAACATATAAAACTAAGTGAAAATATTTATTTTATTGCCCTAATGGGAAGTGCCCTGCTTCCTTTCTACTTGCATTTCATGTATAGTATATGTTTGAGAACAAAATGGCCGTTCAATATGTGCAGTTACTACAATGCTTATGTGTAACAATAATCTGTAAAATAAAAACAACAATCTAGAGATATAGAGAGAAAGACATCCCGCTGCCGGAACTCTTCTAACCAAATCTATGGGAATGATGAAGTGCCCATTATGCTCTGAAGTAAAGACTGCTTAACCATAGATCCTGCTGTTTCGGATGTGTATATGCAAGCATGGACTTACATAAAGGGATATTTCCTATTTCTATTAAGCGATTCTCTGGTTCTGTGATTAAAGCCCAGGTTGGTGTTGCAAAACCATTCTTTAGATGTTTCTTTCATAAAAGGACTACTGGTCATAGTCCCTCCTTGTTATGTAATTGTACATGCTGTTTCACGTGGAATCCACCTTGTTCAATATTGTGTTCTTCGTGTAAACTGTGCTGCTCCTTCTGTTCTCTTGAAAATTTAGATGCATTGCTGTTCCTTAGAAGGAGAGCAAATTCCACATTGAAAACATCTCGTTAACATTGTAAGAGATTAAATGATCATTCAGATGTAGGTCTCCGTTGCTTATTTATCAAGATACAGTTGTGCTTACCAAGAACACAAGATCTTCAGTTCCAAGTACAGGTAAAGAGTACATCTCCTTACCTGCAGCAATAAGAATAAGTGAAGGTAAGTACTGTTACAGCGAGTTTTTTTTCGTTAATCCCAATGATAACTGGATTCATTTATCATTGAGATTAATGATAGAGTCCAGAGTATTCTTGTCATTTTGTGGAATGAAATCTTGAAAAGCAGAGTTCATTTCGAAATTGCAAATGTTGAAAAAGAGCAATGATTTCAACTGGTAAGCAATACTTACATTAGTCCCATAACATCAATTAGGTATTGCCATCATACATGCATCTGCTGACACACTCAACCAATGGGCTAAGCGTTGCACTGTGGGGCAAACATCGTAAAAGCTAACGGAAGTTCCTGCTTAGGATGTTCCAGCTCTCCGGCATTAGTAGTGGAAAATAATCTGACTTATTACAGTGGGGGTGGGTGGGGTTGCAGGGCACTCTTGGCACCATAACCCCTATTATCATTATCATTTATATAACGTCAACATATTCTGCATTTGGCTGTAGTGTTTATGATGCCTTGTTTATAGCATGGAGCTCCATCTTATTTTTCTACATCACCACCCCACAACCATCTGCTGACAGCAGCCGGTCCTGATCTGTGCCTGAGGAGGAATGTTCCTGAAGATGAGGGACCTGTTTGTTTTCTTTACTGCTCTGTAATTCCGGATGGCACAGCTGACAGACACTGAGCCTCCTCACAGAGCCAGCTCTGTTTTGCAAAAGTGCTGGCTCTAAGCAGAACATCCACCAGGAGATTTGGAGAGAGCCCAGAAGTGAGGGTTTGAGTCTGGAATGAGCATTGCGGGGTGGTTCAAATCCACTGCTGGACGTCAGCCACACAGCAAACACATAAATATAGGATGAATACATGCTTGTATGTATATATACACTTACCCTGAAATAGATGCATGTGCCTCAGCCCAGACTTTTTATATACTACAATTCTAATATTTGTTTTATATGTGTAATCTTTGCTTTCCTCTATAAGCAAATTTTATTGCAAATTACAAATCAGAACATTACACAGGAAAGGGGGATATGAGGGATGCTGAAAGGACAGTAGGGGAGTCATGACAAAAACAAACACATTTTCTTCTGATTTCAAATATAAGTTTATTGCCAGTGTTTATTACCTGCAACGGTTTAACAGCAGTTTATAAATCTTGCAAGGGAATTAAGTAGACATATCGGCTGTATCCAGATTATAATTAAGGCACTTATAGTAATTTACAAATTATAAAACAAATTATATTGTGCTGATCTCAGATTGTCTGTAACCTGTAATTTTTTTTTTTTTATTATTATTACCATTATTGTTGTCATTTATAAAATCACAATACGTAGTTGCAGCTAGGAATGTATTAAATGTTTAGAGTAGAGTAGGCAAATAGGTTGGGTCCTGGTGAAGGGGCATCATCTAAACAATGTATTTATAAAAAAAAAAAAAAAGAAGACGAATGAGTCAGTTGTAACCTGAAATATCCTTTTATTACATAATAGAAATTGACATGTGTGGTTAAAGGGACACTATAGTCACCACAACAACTACAGCTTAATGTAGTTGTTCTGGTGAGTATAATAGCTCCCTTCAGGCTTTCCCTAAGGGAAAGCATTAGATTGGCTAAAAATCTGAAATTCTGATGATGTATTTAAGGAGGCGGATCGGGCGGGAACAGCGCTGGCAGACCTGCACAGCACTTGAAATAAGGTAAGTTTTAATTTCTTTTAAGAGTGTTGAGGGGTGGGTTTAACATTATAGGGTCAGAGAATACATGTTTGTGTTCCTGACCCTATAGTGTTCCTTTAAAGTTTCACTAGATATTTTCTCCCTATGATTGCACAGCATCTCATTGGATACAAGCAACATCAGGAATGAGAATCAGTGCTAAAAGATCTTGTGTACTAAAAACCGTTTACTATTAAATCTTAATTAAACTTGGCTAACTGTTTTCATTATTCAATAGGAATCCAGATGCCTGCCAACATAGAGAGAGGGAGGGCAAAGAGTTTGAGGGCATCTTCAGTCAATATGAATTGACTGTAAGAAAAAAAAAAAGAGAAGATTAAAATCAGAAACTTCATTCAAAGCTTTAGCATCAAACTCCCTCAAAAGAATGGGTTAAATGCTAACTTAATGGTCACCGTGGAATATAGATATTGTTCACAAATTGTTACTCAATAAACTTTGGTGGTCGGGGGGCGTGGCTTGGCAGCCGACGAACATGGCCGCTTAAACTTTCCCTCTCCGCCCGGGTCCCGACTTACCAGCACGATTACCTGCTACGCTGCCGACATGGGGAGATCTAACAGGGCCCCACAGACCGGGAAGACCCCAGAGCCGAAGAAGGGGCAGCTCACCTCGTCCCTGCGCCAGTTCCTGGTGACCCCCGCGGACCTCGCGACGCAGCCGCATGGCGCCGACAGCTCAATGGCGTCGGAAGATTCCGCGCCCTCATCGCCGGCATCCGACCTGCACACGGGAGGTCAGGAAAAACCCCCATGGTTGGACCTCCTAAGAGCTCTGCCCACCAAAGAAGACCTCCGCTCGGCCACCTCGGAGCTGGGAATTAACATAAGGCAAGACATCCAGGCACTGAGGGCTGACATACAAGGCCTGCAAGACCGTGTGAGCCACGTGGAGGCAGCCTGTGACAGCCTGAGAGAGGCTCAGACCACACTAGCTGAGGCTGCAGAAACCTCATCTGAACAGGTACGTGGCATGGCCCTGCATATTGAGGACTTGGACAACAGGGGGCGCCGCAATAACCTAAGGCTGCGCGGCCTCCCTGAGACTGAGGACTCCCCCCAGCAGTTGCAGGACTGGCTCCTGGAAATATTTAATGAGATCCTAGGCCGTGACCACCAGGCACCTATAGAATTTGTAAGAGCTCATAGAGCCCTCCGCCCTAAGGGCCCGCCGGATAGCCCACCCAGGGATGTAATTTGCTGCCTGGCGAATTTTGCCTTAAAGGAGACTATCCTTAAACACGCACGAGGCCAGCAAACGCTCACCTACCGGAATCAAGACCTGCAACTCTTTCCAGATTTATCGCCGGCTACTCTGACCTACCGACGCGCTCTGAAACCACTCACGAGAGTATTGGTGGCACAACAGATCCGGTACAGATGGCAGATGCCCACAGGACTACTTGTCCACACGCCAAGAGGCCCATTCCTGGTCCGCACACACAGCGACTACATAGCACTGGGCACGGAGCTCCAACTGCCCGCCATCAACATGAGATGGCCTGACCCATTGGACATCTATACCACAGCAAGAAACCCCTATCCGAGACCGGCGCTGCCGCAACGCACTCGAGGGGGACGCCAGGAGGCCACTAGGCCTACAGGTACCGCCCGTTAGAGGGCATGACTTTTCCCCCTTTCCCCCCACGCTGCACCCGCCTGGCCGCCTTGCACCGGTTTGGCCCTCTATAAGGCACAAATAGCCCCGCTACAGGACTTGGACACTATCCCCAATTACAAACTTGGCCAACCCACGGATTGGACACTCCATAATGGCACTCTGCCCCTACACCCCTCAGCGCAGCACCCCCTGACGGGCTGCATGAACAGAGGCTGGGCCACATTCCACCTACAGCCCTCACTTACAAAAGTGTCACCATGGACATGAGGGCCCCGGCTACCCCGTTGGGAAGGGGTGGGTTGGGGGACGTGACCCAAGGGACTGTGGTACCTGGAAGTGCTCACAAAGGCTGGCACTGGCCCACTGGGAGCGCCTACTGCGCTGTGTCTCGTATGGCACCCACGCATGTACATGCTGAAACTGTCCGCTGCATTGTATTTACCCTCACATGTGCTAGCGCATGCTATAGTTATTGGCGGCATGGTACATCCCACATATACCCGCACGCACAGGTTACAATCACCCTCTACGCTGCAAACCACTGCACATACGCCCGCACACACTACAACCGCCCACTGCAGGGCACGTAACATGGCATAGGCGCCCACACATACCAAAACTGTCTACTGCATTGTACCGGCCGCTATATACACGCCTGCGCACGCTCCAGATGCTCCTAGGTGGGTGTATAACCCTGCACACACGCCCGCGCATGCTAACATTGTCAATTGCATGGTATATCTTGTTTAGGAGCTAAGAGCTGGTCCCCCTATTTATAGGGTTTCTTTTGACTCGCTTCTGTACGCTCTCTAATTGCTTTACTTCTATATCATTCGGTGCATACGCCTGCTTATGCTAGAATGGCTTACTACGTTGCACGGACCACTGGGTATATGTGCCTACACATGCTACCAGTACCCCCTGGTCCGTAAATCACCCTACATACACTCCTGTGCATGTTACAATTGTCCACGGTACTGTGTATAACATGGTCTATGCCCCTGCACATACTAAACTTGTCCACTATCTACACCACAGATTAGGCACGTACGCAAGTCCAAAATGTCTATTGGCTAGTTTGCAACACAGGTGTCAGAATATACTACTCTAGGGTACAGCTGTATATTTACCATTGTATTAACACCTGCACACGCTGACCCCAGGACGATACAACCCACTTCCAAAAAGATGGGGGAACCCAGAAGGGGACACAGTGACCGGGCTACCCTCAGGGGGGACACAGGCTTTCCATACCGCTTCTGGGGACGGAGGGATGGTGCCACGGGGCTACACTGGTGCACATGGGGGAGCGGGTTGGGGGGAGGGGGGGGGGTTGTCAACATCCTAGGCGTATGAGCTGTCGAAGGGGGGTCCGGCCCTGGGTCGGCTCGTACACCTTCCCTTCAGCCTAGACAAGGTCGGGACCCGGGGGTGAGTTCCCGCAGACACACAAAAGTACCAACGAGAGGTCACAGTTCCGGCTGGAACCTGACCATACTCTGGGGGACTCACACCGGGGACACGACAGAAGTGTTCCCAGGTTTGGGTTACAGTTGCTAGTGTTTGCTGCGATCCGCAGCCACCTCTGTTGGCTGGTCGATAAGGCGCCTTCCACGCCCCGTGAGGTCGGTGTCATCTGTATAGGGAGGCTGTCCCCCGCTCCGGTCCCCGGGCCAGGGATTTCTACCCCCCTGACACCGGTGCCTCTGCTCCATTATTGGGGCGGCCCCCTCTGTGCCCCACCATACAGGGGTACCCACCACCCTGCTCCGCTCTGCCTGCCCCGGACCGAGCTCTACCTACCTGGGCCCTCACCTGCCCCCACAGACCGGGGCGTATCAGACACTCGTGGGACTTGACAATATGGCTACACCCGCACCCAAATACGCACCGGCCCCACTTAACTTCCTATCCCTGAATGCAAAGGGCCTAAACTCCCCCGAAAAAAGGTCACACGCACTACGCCTCTGCCAAAAAACCAGAGCCCATGTGGTCTATTTCCAAGAAACCCACTTTAAAACTGACTCTGCTCCGAAACTCTGTAACCACATATACACCCAAGGCTTCTACAGCAATAACCCGGACGGGAAATCTAAGGGCACAGCAATACTCCTACACAAATCCATACCCTTCATAACCGACGCGACCATGACGGATAACTCGGGCAGATACGTATTTGTTAGGGGTAAAATCCTGGACGAAACCTATACGTTTGCCAACATATATGCCCCAAACACGCGACAGGACAAATTCCTTCGGGTCACACTCCGGGCCCTCCACGACTTTGCGACAGGCTGTCTGGTCCTGGGAGGGGACTTCAACATCGCCTTACACCCGACGATGGACGCATCCAGGGGCCACTCATCGACACCCCCCCACACACTGCTCAAAATTCGTACACTTCTCCACCATTACAGACTTACAGATTGCTGGAGGGCGACCCACCCGACGGCTAGGGACTACACTTTCTACTCGACCCCGAATGACTGTTACACACGCATCGACTACTTCTTCCTTCCATATTACTATCTACCCAGATTGCGGGACTCCGCCATAGGGGGGACAATGTGGTCCGACCACGCACCACTCACGATTCAACTCACATCGCCACTACACAAACCCAAAACCACGACATGGTGGCTCCACGAAAATCTTCTATCCAACCCGCAGGTGGCCCAAGACGTACAACAAGCCCTGACGAATTACTTCGCCGAGAACCTACCACAAGACACGTCCCCCCTCTTGACATGGGAGGCCCACAAGTGTGTGATTAGAGGGATCCTTATCTCACACTCCTCTGCCCTGAAAAAGGCACGGGAACATACGATCCGAGAACTAACCGCCAAGATAGGGACCCTAACACAGGCCCATAAACGGACACTAGACAACACGCTTCTCCAGGAACTCACAACAGCCCGTGAAGAACTAGCACGGGTCCTGCGGCAATCGTACACTAGGGCCCCACACATACCAGACTTAATCTCTCCCGACCAAGTAGGATTCGTCCCCCACAGGGAAGCCAGGGATAATACGGTCCGGGCCCTTTCTCTGATCCACCACGCGCAGCGCACTCCGGAGAGCCTTCTCCTCCTCTCTACGGACGCGGAGAAGGCCTTCGACAGGGTGGCGTGGGACTACCTATTCTCGGTACTGAAACACGTCGGCCTGGGGACCCATATGCGCCAGTGGATAGAATCTCTTTACTCTTCCCCCACGGCCAGGGTGTGCATAAACGGGGTCTATACAGATGCATTCCCGGTTAGGAACGGAACTAGGCAGGGCTGCCCCCTATCGCCACTCTTATTCATCCTGGCCCTGGAGCCGTTCCTACAAGCAGTAAGGGACAACCCAGATATCTCGGGGGTGACGGTGGGGGCAGACCACCACAAAATCGCAGCATACGCGGATGATATGCTTTTCTTCATCACTAACCCAGAAATCTCCCTCCCAAACCTCATGGCTGAGTTTAAGACATACGGCCAAATCGCCAACCTCAAGATTAATTATGCTAAATCCTCTATCCTCAACATTGGCTCCCCCAGGGGGAGGGCAGACCAAATCCGACGAAACTTCCCCTTCCAATGGCAAGACACCGCTATTAAATACCTGGGCGTGAGGCTCACGGCCGACCTCTCCAAACTTTACCATACTAACTTCACCCCACTGCTGGGAACCATACGGAAGAATCTGACAGAATGGGCCACACCTCACTTTTCCTGGCTTGGCAGGGTTGCCATCGCCAAAATGAACATTCTCCCACGGGTACTGTACCTATTTCAGACAATACCAATCTCACTTCCTACCACCTTCTTCTCAGCACTCCGAACCCTCCTCATTAAATTTATCTGGAAAGGCACTAAACCCAGACTCAAGTACACACAACTCACACTCCCCAAAACGGCAGGTGGCCTGGCAGTTCCTGACCTCAAACTGTATTACCAAGCATGCCACATGCAACGGGCCCTGGAATGGGCAAAGGAGGGAATCAGCAAACCCTGGAAGGCCATCGAAACACATCACGCAGGCAGGCCCCTCGCGGCCCTTCTGTGGTTGGACCCCTTGATTGGTAGGCGGTCAGTGCACCAACAACCCTTCATCGCCGCCACTCTAACCTTATGGCACTCACAAGCGAGGAAACTACGCCTCTCCTCCTTCCCATCCCCACTGCTACCTTTGGTATACAACCCGGACTTTGAACCGGGGGCAAGACCAGGAAACCTCCGCTGCGTCCTCCCACAAAACTTACCCAGACTCCGAGACATGACGGCCAATGGGAAAATCTTGCCCCTACAGACGCTAACGGGCACACCCACCCACCCCTTCATGACGACATTCAGATACACCCAAATTAAGAACTACATCACCGCCATACCACAACACCCCGACGTATACAGGGACCTTACACCATTCGAACAGTTGTGCCAGGACCCGGAGCCCTTGCCCCATAGCGTATCCTTCCTTTACTCTATGCTACAACGACAACAGGGACACCCCCCACCCCCTTTCATGTCCCAATGGGAGACCGCCATAGGAGAAATACTCACCGAGACCCAGTGGCACAAGATCTGTGACCTAGTACACCACTGCGCAATAGCTAGCAAAACACAGGAAACGGCCTACAAGGTCCTCACGCAATGGTACCTGACACCAGAACGTTTACAGAGAATGCACTTAGACACGGACGGCCTATGTTGGAGGTGCAGGAGAGGGGTTGGATCCTTCCTCCACATATGGTGGGAATGCTCACTCATAGTACCGTTCTGGGAGAAAATAGCTGCCATAGTGGCCCTGTTCACGGACAACGCCCCACCCTTCCAGCCCGCCCCGTATCTCCTACACCACACGACAACCCCCACGCCACGATACAAACGCTCCCTGACCATCCGAATTCTTAATGTCGCAAAGCACCTAATTCCTTTACACTGGAAAAAAGACACAACCCCACCGCTCTCCCTGTGGTTTACTAGAATGGAGGAGTTACGAGTGACAGAGGAAAGCTGGTATTCAGCCCAAGACCGAATGCAGACATACTTAGACACATGGGCACCCTGGTTGACACGGGTGGGTACAGAGGCATTTCGGACTGTGCATTTACAAATGGGGGGAGGAACTGACGATCCCCAGGAGGAGACACTAGGAGACTAACGGGATAATCCACACTCGGCTCAAAACTCAGTACTTCCTTCCCACACCCTATCCCACCCACCCCACCCCATGTCCGGTCCAGGCGGAGCGAGGGATCGGGGGCCCGGGGAGCTGGGCGGGGACCAGCCCCACGGGGGCGTAAGTGGGGCTACGACGCCTGATGGGGTGCGGCCTTATGCGGTACCCAAAACAGCCTACGGCCTCACGGGGGTAGGGGGTGGAAGTGCGCCAGTATCCGTGTACTTTTGAACTAGCTATAAATGATATCTTAGAATGCTAAATGCTAGTTGCTCGTACTTTCTGCAACTTGTTTGCTCTATCAGAAAACAAGTGCCTGTGACTCAGACAGGGTACAGGCCAGTAGAAGTTCTGAACGGTTCTTGTTTCGTTGTATTGGGGGTTTGTTTATCCACTCATTCGGCTCCCCACTCGGTATCCAGACTAATGGATGATTATGCTGCCCCTTCCCCCGAAAATCCATTCATACAAATACAAATACTTTAGTCTAGTATTAAACAATAGTATCCGTAATCCTGCCTCCCAGGTATTTAAGCCTTCGTTCCATATACAAACGGAACGGCACTAGGCCTACAATCCAGAGTGCACCGCGTAGACCTAGAACCTGTATGTTTAACCCTCGATTCATTCACTCTCTCTTAGTAATTACGATGGGGATATAAATATGCCGAATTAGACTTTTGTTCAAAGCCATACGGCTGGTTTCAATTGTTTATCTGCTTATATGTAAACCGACAGCTGGACCTGCGCGTCCATGCAATTTCAGGTGATTCGAGAGACCTGCGAGTCTCACATTGTTCATTGTGGAAAATACCTAAAATGATGATATGCTTTCAATAAAAACATATTTACAAAAAAAAAACTTTGGTGGTCACAGAGAATCTTTACATTGACATGCCATGAATGGCATGTTTGCAAGTTGTCTCTGAAAAATGATTGTTTCACTTAGTGTCTCTCCCCTTCTTTAAAGATGCTTCTTTAAAAAAACTGCAATATTTACCAGTACTGAGATGTTGGAATGTGTGACAGGCTGTCCAAAAGTGCGGTCTCAGCTGTAGAGTGACAGCATTTCAAAGAAGATGATGGATATGTCCACTAGGAGTTATTAAAACTGTTATGTACAGGCGGCATGGTGCTCTATATCAGAAATGTACCCCTTCCTTGTCAGTCATGGGCTTCCCTGGTTTTACATATTTTAATTATATTTTTGAGTAAATCACCTCGCTTGACTAACCCTCGTGCAGTCACTAGGGCTATTGGGGGAGAAAAAAGATAATATTACAAACTTGCAGCTCTTGCTGTGCTCTCTCTGTGCTACTACCAAGATGGCTTCTTGCTTCTCTCTCCTGTGGGCAATGTAAGCCCACCCACTGGTGCTACTAGCCAAGGAAGGCCCCTTAATAGAGAGGCAAATAGCATGCCTCCACCTCATGGGCAGCTGGCTCTGCTTCCCAAATGGCAACTAAATGGAAATTCCTTTTTAAAGGACACTAAGCGGCATTGCCCCAAACTGGCTCCACTGTGGGCAGAAGTGGCTTCCCTAGTCTCAGAACTCCTTCAAATCACCGTATCCCTAGACCGCTGGACATGGCTCCTCTCCAGACCACGAGAGGACCTATCCAGAGCCCAAAACAAAATGACAAACAGGATAGCCCTAGCGACGAGACGGGCAATAGCAGAACTCTGGGGCACCCCAAACACCCCCACACTACAAACAATCATACGCAAAACCAGGGAAGCAGTAGACATGGACAGGATAATACATGCAACCTCCAAACAATTCCACAAAATATGGGACCCCTGGCTATCCGAACCTCACCTACAATGAGGGCCCACAGACGACCACCACCCCACCACTCTAGCCGGCTAAACTGAAAAAGCAACCAAATCACCACAACACCAACACTCAACAGAAGAGGCACAACCCCAACCCAGACCACTGGGTAATCATTAGCTCCTCAAAACCGAACCCCACCATGGTACACCAACCCCTGTACATAGGTTCTTTCTCCCCCCCAATTGGTTACCCCTACCCACCTGAACCCATAACCACAACCAAAACTTACCAAACAAGAAGAAACCCACCCAACACTAAACCAGCTACGGCTGCGAGAACTAACAGCCCACACCCAGTTACCGCAAGCATCAACACGTTTGAACAGACGAACTATAAAGAAACAAAAAAGAGACCAAAACCGAGGTCCCCGAACCCCACCAAAACACACATCTGATACCCAACCAAATGCAGGGACCAGGAACACACCACGTAACAACGGCTTCTACGCAAAACCCTATGACAACAAAAAGCATTAAAAATACTGCTCATCTGTATCAAACTCATTGTGCTACCCCTACCCACTTTCTTTTCTGTACCCCATTTATTTTATTTCATTGAAAAACAACAAATAAAGAAGGTTTAAAAAAAATTTACACTAAGCATGTGCAAAACCTGTTGAAACAGGGCAGATTTCAAATCCGCCCCATCTTTTTGACATGCCTAGATGCTCTTCCCTGCAGAACTGAAATCTGTCGCAGAATTAAAGGGACACTACATTTTTCTCATATTTTTTTGCTTACCTTCCTGCCCTCCAGACAAAACGTGTTAGTTTAGTGTTTCTAAACTAATGCAAATCTTTTTTTCCCTCACATTAAAACTGATGGGGCTTCTGCCCAAGTGATCCTATGGAAGGGAGTTACCCTTTAGGTTTATTTCTGGATCATCCTAGGTACTGTCCTTTCACTCTGTGCAAATATATACAATTTTAGACTTGGAGATTCATCCTGTCTCCAATTGGCCAAACTATGGGATTGGTCAAAATCCTGAACTCTGAGCTGCAATGTACCCAAATTACATACCAACTGAAATGCGCATAGGCCAGGCCAGGCCAGGAAAGTCAGTTTTCAGTTTAGCATTCTGAAGTATTTCCATGGTATCAAAAAAAGAAATGACTGGGGGCGGAGCCTGACCGGGGAGGTGACCAGACGCATAATCTGTGAGCTCCCGAGCCCGGTCCTGATTTACAGCGAAAAAAGTGGGGGAAAATACCAGACCCTGAACCCCAACTTACCTTACTCGACGACACCAAAGCTGGGGAGCAGAATGATATCCCACACACTTGGAAAGACCGCTGGATCGGTAGATCAGAGGCTTGGAGCCTACACGACACAGTGCAGGGGAGAGGCGGCCGCTCTCCCAGCCCTTCAAAGCGTGCGGCACCTGAAGTATCGGGCTTCCCCTCCCCCCTCAGGACCGGTGGGGGTTAACCCAGTCCAACCACCCGCAACCTGTGAGCCCACACAGATAACTGGCGACCTGGAAACCCGCTTGAACATGCTGATGGCAAACTTCTGGGCAAAGGTGGAAGCTAGACACACAGCTACACAGCAGCAACCGCGGGCAGGCAAGAACACGCCGAGGACCCAAGTGAGCAACAGCCGGAGTGGAACAAGGAAGCTCTCAGGCATAAGCCCGACGACACAACCCACGACCCGTCACAAGAGCCAACTCGGGGTGAGGGCCCCAAGGGGCAAAGCCCAGACGCATCCCCCACATAAGCAGAGGCGGAGGCCTGCGCATGGCACGCGGCGACATACCACCACAGGCCTGGGTCCTACCTTGACAGGGATATACCCGGCCTCTTCAATCCCCCGAGTTAGTGGAGAAGCAAAGCTGGCCCTGCCACAAGCCTGGAGCAGGAGGGTGACACCGGCATGCCCCTGGCTGACAGCCGACACCAAGAACTCCTACCTGCCACAGCAGATGCTAGCCCACGCTCACACACCCCGCCCACGCACTGCTGGACCGGGTGAAACACAGACCGCAACACAGCCGCAGCAGACAGCGCAGGGGGAACCCATACAAGGCATCGGATGAACCACACAGCATTGGGACTTAATGTCTAGCAAAGGACTCTTCACCCGTCCTATTTTTCCGTTTCTTTACTGTCTCAAGCTAGATGAACCCATGGTGACCCGCTACAGCAGATACACAGCAAGCTAGCCTGAATTACGCTTTTTCAATGTTTTGCAACCATCTTGATACCTATCCTGTCTACCAAAAAAACAAAAAAAAAAACAAAGGGCAATGTTTATTTTGTTTAACGCCATGCAAATGTTGTAAGGCATGTCTTAAGCCATAGTGTTGATTATAAGCTCCCACACTCTGCCTGTACTTGTAACATGGGCCCTGCCTTCCCGGGTGAGCCACCTAGGAGCAACCCTAGATAAGCGACATCACCACACAAACAAAATATCTACACACGTGTACCATATTCACTTGTCCACGTAACTTTATATTGTATGTCTATCCTGCCTGCATAACTCATATCGCTGTATAACTAAATAATATTGTACGTCATCTTGTTAGAAAGCAACCTTAACACAAAAATGTGCAAGAACAATCATATACTCCAATGTAACTATTGTCTGACTAACACGAGGAATGCCTTTGGGGTACCCCGTGTAAAGCTGTAATATCATATGCACTGCAAAAATAAAAAATTTAAAAAAAAAAAATTAAAAAAAAAAAAAAAAAAGAAATGACTGATGGGGAAAAAAAGATGATTGATGACTAGGGTCAGCAACTAAATGTTGAATGTATTCACAGATCAAGTAAGAAATGATTAATAGAGGGACAAAAAGGAGAAACAATACAAAGCATCACCATTTATGTTTTCTTTTATATATTAAAATATATAAATATACTGTAGATTTATTCTCTCTATTGTTTACTTTTTCGCACTTGCTCTGTAAACCAAACAGAAGAAAAATGCTTCTATCAGCGTACGCTAAAATATATACGCCAATTTTCGCACTATTTTAGTCTGTCTGATTCGGATCCCGAATCAGTTTCCCACTACAAAAATGGAATAATTAATAAAAATCATATAATGGTTGACAGTACATAATTTATCATTTGTAATAACTATTTATTTGCTGGATTCTTCTGCAGCTGGTTGTTAAAATATTGTTTTCTTTTTTCTTTTAGTTTGTGAAAAGAAATCAAATGGCATCTCAGAATCTGATTTTGAAAAGCCAAATTCAGCGTTTAATAAAGTTGCAGATTCCCACACATTATACAGATTCCCACCCTTTGCTGTGTTTATTGTAATTAGCTGAATTTGCAGGTTGTATGTAGTAATCTGGCAATTCAAAATGAACCCTAATTAATAAATCCATCTATGAAATGGTAAAAATTGTAAAAATCAAAATAGTTAAAGGTAAAATGTCACTTAGAGTAATTCATCAATATTTACAGTTCAACTACATCTGTCTATTAATGGAAGTGGCCATCTTAACATCTTGCGCCAGGATTTGCAAGTTACATTTCCTTCATATTTGGAAATTCCCTTGATCACAGTATTTTATAGAAACTAACTGGTTCTACCTTAGGAAGAGAATCGAAGAGATAGGAGGTGAGCTCATTATTGGGCTGTGGGTGGCTATTTCCTTTGCAAGCATTAATGTTTTATTTATACAGCACTAACATACATGACAATGAATAGAAGGGAAAAGAATGGAAAGCGTAGTGAAAAACAATAAGTGTAAACACATGGAGACAAAAGAAGATGGTTCTTCTTGCTGGAGAAGTCTGATATCCTGACTGGAACAGATAACAGATGTATCTCTCTAGTTTCCCGCCAATTATTGCTGCGTTGATTTAATTGCAGGATTTTGGAAAGGATAGTTTGGACTGGAAATTGTGATCACTGAACGTACCTTTAGTTTAGAAAATAAATCTCCTGTAAAATGAGTTCTTTCTCTAGTTCATAGATGCTTCTTTCTGTTTATTTCATGCTATTATAAAATATGAATAATTACTACTAGGAAATAATTTGACATATAATTATGAAGTTTAAACTTCGTGATTTGGATATGGAGATCGTAATGTTCTTCTGAGATATTAATATATCAGGGCTTGAAATTTTACGGCCTACTAGACAGGACTATAAATTACTCGTCGCTTCAAGTCTGAAAGGTCCATGGCACATTAACCAGAAGTAAATTTCTACCTGAAAGGGGTGAATGTTAACTATACAATGGCTAGTGGTTGAGTGGAAATTTTGAACCCTGTGTATATTATTATTATTATTATATATACTTTTTTTAAAGACCCACAAAAGACACCCAGACCACTTTTTCTCTGGTCTGGGTGCAGTGGTTGCAATGCAATGGCAATGTTTACATTACATGGTTAAATGATCACTATAGGGTCAGGAACACAAACATGTATTCCTGACCCTATAGTGTTAACACCCCCATCTAGCCCCCCTAGGCCCCTCATGCCTCCATAAATATAGTAAAAATCCTACTGTATTCAAGCCTGAAGCTGTAAATCTGCATGCTGTTTTCATGTCAGAAAAACAAGCAGTCTGCTGACATGTGGTAGCCTGATCCAATCACAGTGCTTCCCCATAGGATTGGCTGAGACTGACAAAGAGGCAGATCAGGGGTAGAGCCAGCATGATTCAAACACAGCCCTGGCCAATCAGCATCTCCTCATAGAGATGAGTTGAATCAATGAATCTCTATGAGGAAAGTTTAGTGTCTGCATGCAGAGGGAGGAGATACTGAATCACAGGATGCTGTGCACAGTGCTGCCCTGGGCTCCGCTGACAGCAGATTTGAGTGGATGGAGGCATATTATGCCTCCATCAACTCCGAAGTCCCTCTGGTTCACTCTGAGTGACTGCAACTGGAGGTGTTCCTAGCTTTCAATGTAAACACTGTATTTTCTCAGAAAATACAGTGTTTACATGAGAGAGGATGCAGGGAGCTATAGTTCTCCCCTGAACAACCTCATTAAGCTCCCTTTAAATCCACCTCTAGTGGCAATCACTGAAAGCCACTAGTGGTGCTTCTGCCTCCAAAACTACGTCAAACTCAGTTCTTCAATCAAATGCTCCTCATAGCAGAATTTGATTGGAGGTGCTCGACATTTGCCATAAGTGTGTATCTCGTCCCCAATGCTTTTCTAGGAGGAGAGAAGAATAAGCAAGCATGCTGCCAAAAATAGAGGCAGAGTGGGTGGCTGCATTGGAGGTTTGTCCGCGCTGGAAAGTAACCTTCATTTAACGGAGCATGAAATAAAAAGAAAAGGGTTCCCAAAACCATCAATAAAACATTATTTCATAAAACATTTCAGAAAAGAAAGTAATTGGGCCATCAAATGACCTCACATTTGTCCCATGCCCAGAGGCTGTGGAATTAATCAGCCAGAAAAAAAAAGTTACTTTATGCATCAAGATCCATCATTCACTAAATATTATTCCCCAATATTACACTCCAAGCTTTTAATCCCATTTAATCTAACAAGTCCAGTGTTGTCTAACCTACTTACATTACTTGCCATGACCAATTATTATTATTATTATTTTTATGATATTTATAGAGCGCCGTCAAATTCCGCAGCGCTTTACAGTGGGTGGACGAACAGACATGTAGTTGTAACCAGACAAGTTGGACGCACAGGAACAGAGGGGTTGAAGGCCCTGCTCAATGAGCTTACACGCTAGAGGGAGTGGAGTAAAGTGACACCAAACGTAAGGCTAGTATAAGATTAATGACAGTTGCAAGAGAGGAATTATTAACAGTTTAATTGATACGCTTTTATGAAGAAGTGGGTTTTTAACGATTTTTTGAAGGAGTGGAGACTGGGTGAGCATCTAACGGAGGAGGGAAGCGAGTTCCACAGGAACGGTGCAGCCCTCGAGAAATCTTGAAGGTGAGCATCAGAGGTGGGAGTACGGACAGAAGATAGACGTAAGTCTTCAGCAGATTGTAAGGGCCTAGACGGGACATACTTGTGTATAAGGGAGGATAGATAGGTGGGAGCAGCATTATGTAGAGATTTGAAAGCAAGAACCAGAATTTTAAATTGAGCTCTATATTTTATAGGAAGCCAATGTAGGGACTGACAGAAGGGTGAGGCATGGGAGGTGCGGGCGGACAGGAAGATGAGCCTCGCCGCCACATTCATTATGGACTGTAACGGCGCAAGTTGGGAGCACGTAAGACCACTGAGAAGCGGATTACAGTAGTCAAGGCGAGAAAGGAAAGTGGAATGGACAAACATCTTAGTCGCATCTGGCGTTAAGTAGGGGCGGATGTGCGCAATGTTTTTGAGAAATGGCAGGATTTGGTGATCGACTGAACATGAGGCTTGAAGGAGAGGTCGGAGTCAAAGAGAACACCTAGGCAGGCCAATGAGGGACTAGAGGTTGCCCAATCCACTGGTCACGTGGTTAAGGGTGTAATAAAATGATAAACCAGCGCCTTCTGTGTCCCCAACACATTGCAACGTATCCTTCTCATAGAATTTCATGAATGAAGTACATTCCGAAGCCATACAGCATATAATCAATTGATTCTCCTGTTTATTACAATAATATCATTTAGTTTAGCCAGGACTTTTTTACCCCCTCTCACATGTCCATTTGTGAATTTTATATGGCTATTCTAGTGTGCATTATAAGGTTAATTTTCCATGGGTTCTATTGGTTTAAGATTAATGTTGGAGGCAAGTTACCTCAGGAAACTGTCTTTCACATTATCTAACTTGGGTTCTACTAAAATAGTGTCGTAAGACTCCCCATAGAGTTATGAGGCATAAATCATTGAACAGTTATTGTCCTCGTAAAAATGTGCACCAACATTCTCAAGTGGCAAGTAATGTTCCTTGATTTTGCCAATGCCTTTCATGATTGCCCATGGTATCCAATTAAACAGAATAAAAAATACTATATATGGAAACATTCTTTGATCATATTTTCCTGGTGAAACCCAATTTCTGTCAGCTCTCCATAGTGTCTGACTAGCTCAAAATTACACATGAAATCTTCCAACGTTCAGTTCCATCCTATGTTCCCCTTGTTATATTAAAGATCTCCAACAATGTGCACATCTATACAGACAACATCATAATGTATACAAGCAAGCCAAATGTATCACAAATTGAGTCTAAATGTACTGAATAAATTCTTAAAGGAACACGTTAGTGTTAGGAATATAAAGATGTATTCTTACCTCTATAGTGTCACTCTGCCATCTCCCCATTCTCTCCCATCCTCTGCCCATGAGCCGATGGCGGGAATCTAATGCACATGTGGGGTGAGCACGGTGCACGCATTAGACCTTTACCATTGAAAAGCAAACTCCTTGAAACTGCAGGAAGCACCTTTAGTGGCTGTCACGTAGACAGCTGCTAGAGACTTTCTCTAAAACTGCAATGGTTTACAGAAATAGGGACACAGCACCCAGACCACTTTGAAGAGATGAAGTGGACTGGGTGCCTATCGTGTCTCTTTAAAATTTGAAACATTGATTATGATTTATCTAAAATGCTGAGAAAATGCCTTAGCATTAGGAAAAATGCATACATTACTTGAACTAAAGAATCCACAAGCATTAATAAAAACATAATTTAGCCCCAGTCTTTTTCTAGTAAATTATGTTGGTGTTTTCAGATCCCAATGTCTTGCTTGACTTGCATAACGAAAAGCATTCATCAAACTTGGCTCAGTATTCAGAAACATATAACCCTTAGATCAGCCCATAAGAAAATGCACAACAACTGCTATTACCAATGAGCTGATCATCGATATTCGATAATATGAATTTATGCAGCAAATCCATCTCAGTAGCTGCATATGTTATATTACAGAACCTATAACTGTGATAAAAACTAAATTAGCTATACTTTGCATCTACAATTAACCTTTAGTTTTTGCCTGATTTATAACCGCTTCACTGGAAAACGTCCACGCTAGTTAAACAGCATGTTCATCCCATCTTTCTCCACACTTTTTAAAGTCCCCTTCCAGCATTTAACTTTCCATACAACTTTAAAGTAAGGAAATTAATTGAACAGCTTTCTTCTACAGTGTGCCATAAGTAAGGAATAGACTGGACTTCACAGAGGAGCTCATTGAATTTTCTTGTATTTCTTTGTAATTTAATTAATACAATGATTATACTTTAATAAGAACTGTTTAGATTCTATTTTTTTCCCATTATTTATATATTATAATTCCTGAAAGACTGCTGATTTGCATAGTTAATGAAAAACAAAGCAGGGAAGTGCATACAAACAACTTTAGTATCCCGGATGAAGCAGGTAATTTTGTTTGATATTAAAATTTTTCCTTTCAGCATGCAAATTTACTTACGTCTGACACAATTTAATATTGTTGGACAAGCTTTCCTAATGATTTCATTTTTGGGATAAGTGATTGTTCAACATATTAAAATATTAAAAAATATATTTTATATAATATATATATTATAATTTAAATATTTTTCATAATACTAAACCATTTATTATTATATAATTTGAAAAGCTTATTCTGCAACATTAAATCAAGACTATAGTCCTTGATTTAATAGGCTCTCCAACTGATTCAGTACTGTTAGAAATGTTTTCCAAAAGTCTATAGGAATGTTTGTAGCTAAATTGTTTTCTAACAGTATTGAATCATTTAGAAAGTTGTTTTCTAACAGTACTGAATCATTTGGAAAGCGTATTAAAACAAGGTCATAATCGTTGAAAATTTGCTATAAGAGTTTTTTTAATGTTTAAATAATGTGTCCTACCTTTCTAGGGCCTCAAAGTAATAAGCTTTACAAATAATGAATCTTTTGGATTTTTTATTAAATTGAGGCCTACATTAGTAGAAAGTTTTAGTTACCAATATTTGTACTATTAATCCCCTTATCTTCTTCGTAACCACATATGTGGTAGAGGTGGAATATTGGTAAATACTCTCCGTTCCTTTATCCAGATGGGGGTGATTGCAGTTGCACATGGACTGTTTATAATTACTGCTGCATGGACACTAATCTGAGTATTTTCAAATGAGTGCCAATGATTGCTGAACATTTGAACATCCGGAAAATGGTGAATACGGCCAACGTTTGTGTGTTCTGCCAAATGTGATGACATTTTCACCACTCCCTACTAGAGAGACCTACCCACACTCTAGAACTGAGGGGTAGTCTTTGTTAGTCTTCGGGAAAAGCTAGTTTGACGTGCACTGAAGTGATACATGTATGCTACAGAAAGTAGCTGATTTGTGTAATCCTGCCTTTTAACATTATGTTGGAACAGTTTAAATATGCTGCTGTTTCCTGACATTAACTTTTTTTTTTTTCTTGGTAAGTGGAACAGCTAGTATTTCTGTGCTGTGCCCCATTTGATGAGGGACTGTTTGCATACCGTCTGGAAATCCTATTAGTGCTGTAAATGGAAACAGCAGACAGAGAGAGGCTGTAACGGAATGTTTTATTGTTTTAGAAGTATAACCTTCCTTAGCTGGTTAAAAGAGATTTCTCCCCCTGTGGGGCTGCATTTTTCTCTGACCTTTTGTAAAAGGAGTCAAGGATTCGAAGCAGTGTGTTAAATACACCTTATACTAAAATATTTCATGGAATAGATCATAGCTGCAGTGAAAAACTACAGGACTCAGCATTTTCTGTATTACAGATTAATACAATTTGACATTATTTTAAAAGGCAAGGACCAAATTGTGTCTAATAGCACATCATAGAAAATAATCGTCCCATTTCTTAGTCAAAACTCCTTTCTGTGTCTCACTTCAGAATGCTTTTAAAAAGTACGCATTGCTCCTCTCCATATACGAGACCATCTTGCATCTGCATGATTTGCGCATAGTCGCCTTTTCCGGCAAATCCAGCTTAACTTTAATACCCATTCCCAATAAAACACAGACTACCATTTTTAACGTTGGAACATTTTTTGTCCACAGCTTTATTAAAAACATTGTGTAACATAAGGTCATTGCCAACACTTAACACACATACTAAAATACCCCTCTCCCACCCAAGGGTAATTAAAACCCTGGCAATGACCCCCAAACATGAGTATAAACCATAATATAACAAGAATAATATTCACATAACACACCAACCAAGTGGCATGTTTACCATTATATAACAAACTGTATGGGGTATACCGAGATACCCCTACACCCCCAGGTTTGGAGCCACCGACGAGCTTGAACCTATGAAACCACTGTAACCCCCGTGAGTATTTTCCTCTCAACCTAACCCTGCACGATATTAACTCACTTTACCCTGCCAACTCCTAATCCTGCTGCTGTGACTAAGTGAGAAAAATGCCAACAGAACCAAAAAGGGAGGCAGGGACAACTACAGGTAAGGGTAGGCAGATTAAAATGGCCACTACTTAAAATGGCCGGCCTATAATCCCCCCCTTAAGCCCACCACTATTAACTCCCATAGCCAGTTCCTATTAGCTTCCTATGCCTGCCTCCTAGCTCTACCAGGGCCAATTCCTCCTACTATGTCGCTCCATGGGCTACAATACAGCTGTGTGCTACTTCCCATTCACTAAGTAAAACTGAATGGAAGCTGCTTGCACTCAAATGGAAGCCAAAAGTTTCTGGACGTTCTCCAGAACATCAGAGACATACCATATTTGGAAGGCTACAATAAGCAAAATTGACCATAGTTCTCTCCCTTTTCTTCACCCCATGTACTTTTAGGAGCTGAGAGTCTAGGTAAGATATGATGCGTTATCTGGAATTATTGCCCAATGTGGCAAAAGTGTATCAATACACTCAGTATATTGTGCCACGGACCAGCAGTGCGATGACTCTGATGAGGGTGCAGATCACATGTAGTTCAGTGGACTTGTCTACCCAACTAAAAACTTTCCACTTCAAGTATCTTTGTATCTGCTTGTTCCTTCTGTCAGGAATACTAGAATTCCATGTTGTATCCCATTTTTCATGATCATTAATTCCCCACACCAGGAAAAGGAGCAATATTTAGTCACCAAATGCTCAATTGTCAGACCCCCATCTTTAATGCCATGAATGAGCCCTTATCACTACAAGGAGAAATACACAAGCAGGATACGACTAAATTAATGAAGAGTTGTCTTCTTTTCTGCTGGCCTAGAGATTTATGTTTCTGGTTGAGTGTTTGTCAATGTCTGTGAGAGCATCTAGAGAAGTTCCAGGGACTGTCTGCGAATGTATGAATGTGACTATGTCTGTACGTGTATCTGTGAAACTGTTTTCAAAACTCTGAGGGTGTCTGTGAGAGTGCGAGCCTTTATTACATATTTTATCTAGTGCTCCAGTGCAGAACACATGGCTACCCTATTCATTTACTATATTTGTAGAGGGAGTTCCCAGGAACATTTTAAAATGTTTGCAAATGAATTAGTTATTGGCTGTTAAATTAAAGTTATTAAATTTATTCATATACAGGTTTTAATTTCTGAGTGCTCAGGAGGCATAGCTTGGGCTCTGACTGAAATGATTGCCTGAAACAGGAGCTCTGCTTCATGCAGCCATAATTTGACGGTAATCAGCATCTTATTTAAATCAGCACCTTAGTATGGGGCGCACAAAAAAAAACCTGATGACCCCTGGATCCCAAGGGGCTTGGAGGAGGGGTCGCTTTCTGGACGGATTTCTGAGTGTCCCAGCTGCGGTTCAACATGAGGCCTCTAGTTCTATAGTTCATATTCTGTCAGACACAACATTATGTTAAAAGTGAAATCGAGGCATACTTGGGGCTTCCAGAAAGCAGCAGTGTCTTTATACCAAGATCTGTCTCCATTGACTTTGGAGGCCAGAAGAGCACTGAGGCCCGTTACCTCCACTCTGAGAGACCATGAATTAGGGTATAAGTGGGGGTTCCCCTACAGCCTCTATATACAGTGTGACAATACTTGGATCTCGTCAGATGGCCAGGGGCAATGCTGCAATTCATGCAGAGGCTGCATCTGCCGCCAGTAGAGGTCATGAACTCGGTCTTGGAGCTCTTGAAGCTGAGGCCCCAACCCCAGCTGGTTCCTATGAGGAGGCATGGAGAATCCCCATTGAGCCCCCCAATCCAATGTCGAAAGGACCATGCGGCCCTGGAGAAATGATGTGGTATTCTGCCACAGAACACCTGAGACAAGAGTGAGGGACAAGATAAGCTAATGATAGGGAAGAGAAGAAAAAACAACTGAACAAATTTATTCCCAATTCCATATCGGAGGAAGCAATGCCAGTGATTGACTCTCCAATTACGAGAGGAGATACGGGCCGTGATCAAATCGGCTAGATAGGTAGAGTCCCAGGTGCAGACAGGTTTTAACTAAGATACTATTGAATGCAGTACTTAACTCATTGACGGAGGGAGAATTTCTTGGCAGCAGTGCTTGCTATACTTCCAAAACTGGGTAAAGATCCAGAAATGTGCGAGAGCTATTGCCCAATATTAATTTTAAATGTAGATATTAAAAATTTTTTTAAGGTGCTGGCAACTAGGATGCAAACACTCTTGCCAAATCTGCTTCATCTGGATCAAATGGGGTTTATCCCAGGGAGAGAAGCAAAGGAAGGTACTTTTGGACTTTATTTCCTGCAACATCTGGCCCGGAGTGGGGTATCCTGTTCTCTTATTGTCAACAGATGCTGAAAAGTTTGGTCTTTTACTATGGCCATGCTTGGAAGTTTGGAAACAGGATTTTGGGAGGCGTAAGGGCACTCTATAGTTGCCCAAATGCCAGAGTATGCATAAATGGAGCATTGACAGAGAGGTTTCATATCTGTAATAGGTTGAAACAAGGCTTTAGCCTTTACTGCTAGCCTTTACTGTTTGCGTTAACATTGGAACCTTTTCTAACTTTCTAATTTTACTTATTAATATGGCACATATTCCTCTATATACAAAAGGTTATTTTTAGGCAATATATTTCTTTTACATATTTCATTATGGACACCATACCATATTACCTATTTTCAAAGGTGGCAATATATTGTTGGGAGGCGATTATATGAACTTTCTAGGATACATGTTAAGGCATTTTAACAACAAATGTGCATGTATATGGTGAATGGTTGAGAGCAGAAATATGTTGAGTAGTTAACAGAGGGCAAGGGGCAGGGAACTTGAATAGTTTCCATAATTATTTTTCTAGGACTTGACCCCTAGGTTTTCCCAAATAATGGTAATTTGAAAGGCGAGTTTAATGCAGGATGTCGAATCCACATAATTCATACTTAAGACAGGTAATTTTAAGCTTGAAAGATGTGAAAATTTATATTTTGAGCGTGTTTTTTTTTTTTTTTTACACATTTAGGTACTATTTTAACACGCATGGCAACTTGCTATATAATATTCCTATTATAAGATTAAAATGTGGAATAAAATAGGGAACAGCATAATGAAGATGCTCCTAGGTACTGGGATTAAGCATAGTTGTGCCAAACATTTGCTATAAAACAAAAGCACTCAGACATATCACGTCTATAATTTATATCAGAAAAAGTAACCCAGAGGTGTTTCAGTACAAAAGGTTCCATGACTTGGAACAAAAATAATACAAGCTGTTCTTACTGATAAACTGCTAAAGGATGAACACATAATGCATCAATATAAATTATTTATAGGTGAATTAAGCTATTTGCCCTGTATTCATTATATTGGAGGAAGAATACTACTGAAAAAAGTTCAGAAAAAAAGCCCAAGTGTCATATTGTCTCAAGTAGACCCTATATTTATTATTAACTACAGTTTACCAGGCCCCAACCATCTTCTGTTCACAGCAATATTTAGAATGGTGCTTACCTGCTAGAACCGAGTTCAATTATTTTTTTTTTAAGCTTTATTGAGCAAAGACGCTAGGCAGAATATTGAGTTATGGCAAACACCTGAAGAAAGAAAAAAAAAATGAAAGGTCAGTTAGAAAAACGTTAGTCTTTCTTCTCACCCCAACCGCCTGGGAATAAATCAAATGTAGATGTGGCACACCAGACAACTAATACGATAGAAGGAGAAACGAGCAGTACACAAACGGAGGCATATGATAACTCAAGACAGGAAGAAAACCTATATGAACGATTACTCAGTCACCTAGACTGATCGAACATGTGAGAAACTCGCACCAGGAAGAACATGTCATTCTGGAAAGAAAATAGTGGATCTGGAAAATAAAATCATAGATCTGGAGGACAGATCAAGGAGGAACAACCTAAGAATTAGAGGTGTGTCAGAACAAATAAAGACAACAGAATTTAGACATATATAGAAGATTTTTTTTTAAATATCTGAAAGTGGAATGGGATATCAAAAGTCCAGCGATGTCACCGAGTTAACAAACCAAAAGGCTACCAGACCACCTCCCAAGAGATATATTGGTTTGTTGTTCCTCTTTTAAACTCAAGTTACAGATCCTGAGATCACTGAAAAAGATCAATCTTTCAGGAGAGAATGGAGTGCTAAAGGTCTACCAGGACCTGTCATGGAATACTAGACAGAAGAGGAAGTCCTTTGCAGTACAATAGAACTCAGATCCAAGAATATAAAATACTGGTGGGTGTTTCCAACAAAGATCTTTATACTGCATGAAGGCAAGAAGCTTAAGGCAAGACCTTAAGCTACAATACGGCAGAAGATCTTAAAAGATGATTGACTTTAAGTAAAGAGATATAAAGGAAAAAATAGTATAGGCGGTCAATTTGACCTCTACACGATTACAAATTTGTATGAATAGGGATTTTTTTGGGTTGGGGGGGTTGTTTTTGAGAGAGATTTTGGGAAGAGAAGCACATAATAAACACTTCACATTTAAGTGACGTTCAGAACACTATAATGGGTTCTTGGGCAGAGTGACGGCGATGCAATGCCATTCCTGTCTTCTTTTATGTTTCCCCTTCTCCTTTGTATTGATTTATTTATATATTTATGTACATATTTAAAAAAAAATTTGGTTCAGTGTGATTCCCATTAGATGCTCAGGTATTGACTCAAAACGCGTACCCACAAGATATGTGGGTACATTATCTGAGCAATTGAGATACAGTATGGCAGGGAGTGTTTGCCATACACAAGCTGTGTCTTAGGTTGATTTGTTTAGGACCAGCCAGTCTATGTGTGTAATTTTAAAATGTTTGTTTATATACCCTATGTTATAATAGCCCTAATGTACAAATTGGAGAGAGAGAACCCTTTGAGCTGGCAGAAAAAATTAAGGTAGCATCCTTGAACGCCTGTGGGATTAACTCACCATTTAAAAGATCCCTAATTCTGGATTTCATGAAAAGAAAAACCAAATACAAGTTTGTGCATTACAGGAAAAACATTGGATAAAAACTGACAAAACTAATATAAGATCTATTAATTATCCGCTTATTATAAGCGCAGTTCTGGAAGAAAAAAATAAAGGGGGGTGGGTGGCCTTTATGTTTTCCAAAAATATATCCAAGCAAATAATCAGATACCTAAGGGAACACCACTTAGGATCTGTAAACCAGTAAAGACACTCCAGCTGTGTCTACTGTGTCTATAATAAATGAATAGAGATGAAACAGGAATAAAGTCACTCAAACCCCAAAGGGTGAGTGAAAACTGGATAGTAGATTGGTATCTTGTTTAAATAGATGTGAAGCTTAACTGGACCAGCACCAAATAAACGCATGTGTCTCAAAACTAGAAATAAAATAAAGTAAAACTAGGTGTGACGAGAGCGACCTCGCCACATTGCATTGGAGAAGCCTGGTTGCCCGCCTGCTGCCTTTGGACTATGACCCTGGGAGATTGGGCCCTTTAAATACAGTGGGGTCATTCGGTACTTGCCCTGTGTGAGCGGTGATACCCCAGATAGCTATGCCATGGAGCCCATTCATATAATGAAAGACTATGGGAAAGACTTTAGCTGCATGGCAATTGAACTGTATGTGTGTGGTCTGAGCGCCATTCAATAATATGCGCTCAGACCTAAGCTATCTGGGGATATGTTGCATGTCTTTAATTTATGTAGTAAATGTAACCGTGTATATTTTATTGTATTTTATGTCTTTTTGCAACCATGTGCTCAATGGAGTCTGTCTCTGTCCTGGGAGGTAATTGGATTACTTCTCCATTGTCTCCAGGAGAGAGGGCTCTGTAAAACCGGTCTGAGCCGGAAAGCCGTGCTGGCAGGGGTTTTAAAAGATACTTTACTAACTTTTGAACCCCTGGTCTGATTCATGCCATTTTTTAATATGTTGTTCCCCTGAATGGATTGATTGTGGATATGTATTTTTATGTGAATGTGATGTATGGTTTAAGAGTTATGAAAGTTGGGTAGAAAGTATATTTTAACTGTATGTATAATTGAGTTTCCTCTCAGGATAAGGGGAGGGAATATGTGGGATGTAACTGATGTGTGAGTGGTTGTTTTATACCTCCCTGTGGGCGGACCTGTATTTGTAACAACTGCAATAAAAACCAGGCTGGCTGTGCCAGCACCTCAGACCACTGCTTGACCCTCAACACGGAGCCTTGTCTCGTTCTTGGGGGGATTCACTGTATGCTGATAGAGACTGACTGCCAGGAGTGTAAGCCGCTTGGGAGCTTTTCCTGTTCGTCTGCTAGCAGCTATTCGTGAGGTTCCAGTTCGGGAGTTGGAGTGCTATTTTGTATCCTGTTCGGGAGTTTGGTGTTCTGCAGTAGCTGTGCCTGTCTCAGAAAGGAGATTATCGCCTAAACGGATGTTTAACCCCTTGTCTGCTGAAACGGTCCGTTACACTAGCCTTATAAGGCTTCTCCACTAACTCGTAATGGGAGTTTAGGGTTATCCAGTGAATGCCTTAAACTAATGGTAGCTTTATTTAAGCTGCTTGTTTTAGCACAGGATCTGCCCTATTCTGAATCTAGAATAACATATACCAGGGTGAGAGTAAATACCATATTTGTTTGGAGGTGTCCAAGACAAATAGACACAATATCTAAGGAGTGATATTAAGTCCTGATGAAAGTTAGTTAGAAAGTATTGTAGGACAGTAAAATAGAACACCTCTGTTCCTTGTAAGCTAGCTACGGTATATAGTTAGTGGAGGCAGAATAGAAAGAGTGAAAAAAGATCAAATAAATCAGTGAAACCGCTGCATATCTATATTAAGATAGACATCCCAAGTGCATAAGTGGTAAGTGCACAAAAAACACTCAGAACATAACGCCCGACGCGCGTTTCGGTGCACTTGCGTGTGCACCTTCATTATTGGCCAAAAGAGTCACTGTGTCTGGTCCCCTTTATATCAGAAGAGACTCACGTGGTAGATTAATTGCCTAGCCATTCAGCAGGTAAGACGTCAGTAGATGGGAGTGTTAAATTTGCCTGACGTCAATCATCCTTATACAGCTTGAAATTTAACACCATCAATGCTGAAGAAAATAACTGGACTAAGATTGTATCAACCTATAGCGAACACTCTGTCTAAAGACAGGAAGGTCATTTGATTTGAATACTGCAGTTTTAAAAGGTACAAACAGAGATGCAGAAGATATTCAACTGGACTTCTTTCATTTTGTTACTAGATTATTATTTTACTACAATGATGCTACCATTGTTACATATAGTTTACTACTGTAATATTTTGTACTTGCTGTTACATGTAGTTATTAATAACCTGGCTGCTAGAATTTTGGTTAGCAAATATGTAATTGTTTATAACAAATGGCTGGCCTGCTCCATTCCTCATTCCCCAACCCCCCCCCCCACCCCCTCACTTGCCACTCCCAGCTGTAAATTCCTAACTGTCTTATCTCTCTTTCTTAGGCCCAAGCCCTCATCCATCCCAGCAACAGGAAGGCCATTTGATGTTACTCGCTCTACCCACCCACCCTGGTTCTTTCTAACTATATATCATGCATCTCCAGCTGTTTGGAACCACAGCCAATCACCTCCTTATTACTCTCACATGTTATCATCTGCTGCACTTATACCATTAACTGTCTCTGGCACAGGGCCGCCATCAGAAATTGTGGGGCCCCTAACACAGCTCAAGGTCTGGGCCTCCGTGTGCCCGCCTCCAAATCCCGCCCACAGACACAAAAGGACACAGACACACACACAGAAAGATACACACATACTAACAGACACAAATACTGAACCAGACATACACACATATAGACACAGATACACACACACACACACACTGACATACACACACACGCTGACGTACATACATACTCACATACTGACACACACATACATACAAACTGACATACATACAAACTGACATACAGACATACAAACAGACATACATACACATAAATACATACTGACATACATACATACATACATAATGGCATACATACACATACATACATACATACATACAGACATACACACACACAGATAGATATATACATACACAGATACATACAGACATACTGACATACACACAGACATACATACATACAGACATATATATACATACTGAAACACACACACATATAGATAGACACACACACACACACACACACAGACATACATGCATGCATACATACATACTGACAAACACACACAGACATACATACTGACATACACACACACACACAGACATACATACATAATTGCAGACACATACACAGACATACATACTGACAAACAGACATACATACAGACATATATACATACTGACATACACACACACATACAGATACACATACACATACATACAGACATACACACACAGAAATATATACTGACATACACACAGACATACAGACACACAGACATACACAGACATGCATACTGACATACACACAAACAGACATGCATACATACATACTTGCAGACACATACATATACACACACACACACCTCATTTATCAGCCACCCTCCTCTTACCTTTAAGTTGCAGGAGGGTGGCTGGGGATGATGGGAGTGGATGCCTCTGCCCTCTGGTGTCCCTGTCCTCTCCTCTGCTCTCCCTCTGCTCTGCCTCTCCCCATCGCGCGGAGAAAGCTGTGAGGAAGTGACCGTCCGTCACTTCCTCCCAGCAGCCCTTGCGGTGTAGCCGCAATTTTTTTTTTTTTTTAAAGGGGCCCGGTAGTGAGCTGTAGTAAGGGCAGAGGCTGTGTTGGGTATAGAGGCTATAGTGCGGGCAGGCGGTAATAGGGGCTATAGTGGGGGTAAGGGGAAATAGGGGCTATAGTGGGGACTGTGGGTAATAGCAGCTATAGTGGGTACATGGGAGGGATGGGGGCGGGGCTGTGGTAGTTGCAGGGGCAGGATAGGGACTGTGGTTGTTACAGGGGGATAGGGGCTGTAGTGGGTGCAGACAGCAATGGAGTCGTTGGTGCAGTAGCGGGCATAGGAGCTTTAATGGGTATGGGGTTGTAGTGGATGCAGGGGGTATAGGGGCTGTAGGGGATATAGGGGCTGTGGTGAGTGTAGCAGGTATAGGGATAGGGTGGGGGCACCCTCAGGGCACTATAGTGCCAGGAAAATGAGTATGTCACCTTGCAGCTACCCCACAATATGTATGTTTAAAATGACCAGGATCACATCATAGTCCAGTCCCAAGACTCAGGTCACCCTATGCCCACCAAGGGCAAAGTACAGTCCTGTACCGGAGTGACATGCCTTCCCCGACTTGTGTGCTCCAGGCCACATGTGTCACAGTGGAATAGGTAATCACTGCCCACCCCCTCTCTCCCCTCCCCATCTAGCAAGCTTTTTTTTTTTTTTGCAGTTTATAAGGTACATACAAAGATCATGTGATACATACAGGATAACATTACAATGTTTCGGGTTCACATATGTATTTCCACAGTGTTATTAAAATGGGTTTACAACATTTAGGTAGATATTTAGGCATAGCTTTCCTGTTTTCGTGGATTATTGTGAGCCCCACGTTCCGATTCCTTATCCGCCTACTATTTCAAGTAATCCTGTAGTTTCGTGTACCTGCTTTGTCATTTATAATAACTGTTCTCAACAGGGTGTGCTCAACTGGGTGTAGAGTGGGGATGTGGGTGGTGGATGTTGGGGTGGGGGAGTGAAAGGGAGGGAGGTTGGAGGGTAGCGGGAACATGGCTATCCCGTTTTGTGGACTGTTTCGGCTTGTTGCAGCATGCTCTACTTTTTTTCCCTTCTTTTTTCGGTCCCTATCTTTTTGTGCTAGTCTGCTCTGGCCCTAAATTTTGCGTATTTCTATAGTTGTCCCATAGTTTCAACGCTTCCACCCAGAACGTTTTAGGGGCTTTATATGCTCTGGTCTTGCTTTCGTAGAGTTTAATTGTTTCTATTTGTTCTATACAGGCCGTTAATAGCGGGAAAGTGCTAAAGTAGGAACACTTCCTGAGTGAGTGGTATGCCTGTATTGTCTAAGTTATATATAAGTCGTCTCACAGTCTCCCATAGTGACTGTTGCACCAGATGTGTAGTACATCGCCTGTTGCAAATCCACAGTGCTAGCATTCTCCTGACTGTGTGGGGTCTATGTGTTTAGTCTTGGTGGGTACCATGTGCCACCTGTAAAGCATTTTCCTGGACATCTCTATCTGGGATGTGCAGAGCGTGAGTTGTTTGTTGGCTGTAAAGCTGCGTAGCCATTCTCGTTCTGGGATGTGTTTGCCTAGGTCCTTTTCCCATTTCTGTATAAAACCCATGTGATGTGTCTCTGTGTGGCGGCCATAGCTTTCATTCTCGTTCTAGTTCTGTCATATGTCCTTTTTTTTTTTGTGTATGTGTCGTTTCTTTGTGCCGTTTGATCCATGAACTGATCTGTCTATGTGCAAATTCCGCTGTAGTCAGTAGTGTGTACTCTTTTTGTAGTTTGTGGAAGGGGATAGGTTCACTATTGTCCGGAAGCTGGTGTATGTGTGTTAAGCCCTTGTCCGCCCATTTACTGATATTGTTATATGGGGTATTATTAATTCAAAGGAACGGAGCGTCATTATTGGGATGTTCCCTTCTGGGTTCAGTATTTTAATGTATCTGTCCCATTCTTTCAGAGTTAGTGAAGTGGTAGCGCACATTTGCGGGAAAGTCTTTCTATATTTTTTCTCTATCCCTGCTAATGTAGTGATTTCGATGCCGTTTGTGTGGAAGGCTTCTATTTGTACCCATGATGGTGATGTAGATTAATTTAGAAATAAACAAATATGTTTAAATGTCTATCTGTTCCTGTCCAAATCTGAGATGATTAAATTGCGTATACGCAGAAGTAAGCTCACACTGACACATGGAGTTCAGGTTAAAAGCACTTCAGAAAATGTAATGCCATCTGGTTGGAAAACAGTTATGCAGGCCTTTTTAAATGCAAAATGACATCATCATTGAATATCAGATAATAACAAATAAACATCATCAATTGGATTAAATGTTATGTGACTATATCAGTGTCCACCCATCAATATTATTAATTGGCTCAGGGGTTTGAGTGACTAGCTGGGTGTCCTCCCACCGGGAGGTGGTATTGTTCTGGACAAGGGTGTGGACAGAAGGCTCAGGCGCCATTTTTCCCAGCATGAGTTTTACTCGGTGGAAAGGGGGGCTTGAGCGTCATTTTACACAGTCAGTGATGTCAATCTTGTGGTCAGGTGCAAAGTTCTTTTATGAATAGAACATTTCATTAGTACAGTGTTCTCATGGCCTTGGCTCTGGCCTTGGTTATACTTTGTTGCATGTTACAGGAGATTCAATAATTCCGGAGTCAGCTATGTCTTTATAGAAAATACAGTCTCTGTTCATTGTATTGAATGTTGCTGGGAAATTCTGTCATGTAATGTAGTTTAAGATGGAGAATCTGTCAGGTAATGAGGACAAAATGGAGGGTTTGTTACAGTGTGAGGTTAAAATGGAGTTAGTACAATAATTCCGTACAAGTTCAATAAAGATTTTTAATAATTCTACATCAGTCCCCCCTATGAAATGTTAATATTCTAAAAGATAAACTTTATTGGTTAGTTCCAGAAGACAGGTTAGCCCAAAGGCACAAAACCCTATGAAGTAACGATTCTTAAAGTCTTCTTAGTTCTTCAGAGGGACATCATGAATAGACAAGCTTACATTACCATATGGACCTGTGTTATCTGGAATATAGGCACAACAAGTCATGGTGACAGGTAAACGTTGTTGGTTGCAATAGATATAATAAATGCAAATCAAAATATTATTATTATTATTATTATTATTATTATTATTAGGTACCCCCCTTGGCACACCTATGGCATCAATATATATATATATGTGTCAAACTTTCCCTTTAGAGGGGTGCTCCTCTTTATGTTCTGAAGCATGAATGTGGTGTGTCAAGAGTACCTTGTCATGTATTATGTGTATGGACATAATAACCTTGGCTAGGGCGCATTTGCTTATGCATTGTAGTATTAAACCTGTCCCACGCTACACCAGCGTAGGTGGACTCGGATCATTTAGTCAATATTAATATCACCACAAACTCAGGATGGGCAAATAATCCTGAGGGAGCTTGGCATTTGGATCTCTTTAGCTTCACGAGGTCTCCTTTTGGGGTCCTCGGCTTTCCATCGATGGCAGGTGGTCAGGCATTATTATGGCCATCAAACACCTACTTGCTGGTATCTTTTTATTTAACAAGTCATTTTTTCTTTAGAGTCAAAAGTGTGTCAAAATCAACAAATGTCACTTCTCATGTTGCAGAGAGAGAGAGAGTCTTGAATCTGGAACAATGAATCCACTGAGTGATCTCTGCAACTTTCACAATGCACTACTGGGTATATAGTCTTGGTTGTCACATTGATGACCGGCTAGGCTTCTGGCCATTCTGACAAAATGTCTATTATAACTAGTGCATATTTGACCCAGTAGCTCTTTGTCACCTGGATTCTTGAAAGGGATATTGAGAGTTAGCTAGGTGCTTAGGAGTATTTAGAGATCAAAGAGTTCATGAGGGTCTTGGATAGGTATAAAGTTCCATGGGCTCACTGCCCAGTACATGTTTTTGGGTAAACAGAGCTTGAGAGTGTTGGAGTACAGCCCGTCTTCAAGGGTTGCCCCTTTCTGTTTTTCCAGCTTTGTATTTCTTCAGGGTCAGCAGCTGCTTGTCATTCTTTCAGAAGTTTGAAATCTGTGGGTAGGATCTACATGGTGAGTATAGAAGTTTCTTTAGCGGACACCCTTCTGTCCACTTCCCTTGGTGCACTTGTGGCTTGGTTGGCAGCTTGGTCAGCTGAGTGGTGCTTCTTATCTTCCAGATTGATCCAAAATAATGTGCTGCACCCAGGGCATATCTTGAGTCAGTGTAGGTATTGGCATGTCTTCCTTCAGGCATTTTGTATGCCACTGAGAAGGCTGTCAATTCAGCGTCTTGAGCAGATGTGAGTGAGGAAAGTGAAGATGCTTGACGTACCTGATCTTCTGTAGCAACAGCAAATCCAGTATGGTACCTTTCCTCTTTATCCGCAAACAGAGTGGAGTCAGGATCTGGTAAAGCTACTGCATGCTCTGTTGAAAGGTGTCTTGTTTCTTCTTTCATCTGTTCAAAGCAACCATGAGGAGCAGTAGAAGAGGTTTCCTCACCTATTTCTGTGTGAGATTGAGGGGTATTTGTCTTTCTATTTACAGTTCTCTTGCTGACCCCCCTCTGTAGAGAGTTGTGAATTGATTGTTCATGTTTTGTTCTAATGAGTCAGGTTCCTTTCATGAGATTTCTGGGGACTTAGTGTAGAAAAAACATGAGGGACAGCCACCTCCCTTACAGGTGTCTTACTTCCATGGGAATCTCGGTCAGGACCGCACTATTTCCTTGAGAGTGTCCAAAACAGTTCTTTCATGTCTGAATAATTTTTCGTTAGTGTGGTATTCCCCCCTGGGAAGTGGCGGAAGAGTGGCCAGAGCAACTTTTCTTCAAAATATAATGTTGTCAGGTAGAGGCAGAGTTGTCTATGAGCGGAGGAAATTGGTGAGGAATAAGAAGGGAGGAAGCATATAAAGGATATAGATATGGTGGTGGGGAGATGGAAGAATGAGTAGTGGATAGAGTGAGAGGGAAGAAGGTGGAGTAGGAGGAGGAGAAGGTGGGGTAGAGGGAGGAGTAGGAGGAGGAGAAGGAGGAATAGAGGAGAAGTAGGAGGAGAGAGGAGAAGGTGGAGTAGAAGGAGAAAGTGGAGTAGAGGGAGGAGTAAGAGGAGGAGAAGGAGAAATAGAGGGAGGAGTAGGAAGAGGAGGAAGGAGTAGGAGGAGTAGAGGAGAAGTAGGAGGAAAGAGGAGAAGGTGGAGTAGAGGGAGGAGTAGGAGGAGGAGTAGAGGAGAAGTAGGAGGAAAGAGGAGAAGGTGAGGTAGAGGGAGGAGTAGGAGGAGGAGTAGAGGAGAAGTAGGAGGAGAGAGGAGAAGGTGGAGTAGAGGGAGGAGTAGGAAGAGGAGGGAGGAGTAAGAGCAGGAAGAAGGAGTAGGAGGAGGAAAAGGTGGAGTAGAGGGAGGAGTAGTAGGAGAAAGTGGGGGACAGTAGATGAAGGGGAGGGATCGGTGGGAGGAGTAAGCAGGGGTGGGCAGGTAAGGGAGCAGACAGGTGATGTAGCAATGGAGGATACATCAGAAATCAAGACTAGGTAGAAATGCAATGGAGGCTGCAAATAGCCCATGTACAACAACTATTAACTGGCCCTATGCTTTCCCTAGAGAAAAATAATAAAAGGCTAACATGCTCATCTTGTCTCCACAAGCCTCGAACGTTTCACTCCGTGGGTGTCCCGCAGCGGCTAGCCCGCCACATCTCCCACACCAGACTTGTGCCCGTGGAGACAGACGCTATCCCTGACTCTCGTTCTTTATTTTATTAATTTATATCTAACATCTCAAAATGTAATTCCTACTTATATCACAAATATACATTATCACAATTTTTATGTCTCGCAAATGGGATAAAATTTATTCTATTCTTCACTGATAATGTATTTTTAAAACATAAAAAATAGACAAATAACATTGCCTTCTGCAAAATAAATGGAAAAGATAATGGAGATTTTGTTAAGCTTATAAATGGCTATACATTAATTCACATTTCTTGTTCTCCAGTTCCTGGCTGTTAATGGCAATGTACAATGTAATAGAGCAGCAGGGAATGCTAGCAGAATGCTTGGTTGCATAGGGAGAAGCGTTCCATATAGGGGGAGGTATTAGCAGTAGGAAGAGGGAAATGCTCATGCCATTGTACAGAACACTGGTGGGACCTCACTTAGAGTACTGGATACAGTACTGGAGACCATATCTTCAGAAGGATATGGATACCTTAGAGAGAGTTCAAAGAAGGGCTACTAAACTGGTTCATGGATTGCAGGATAAAATTCACCAGGAAAGGTTAAAGGATCTTAACAGGTATAGCTTGGTGAAAAGACGAGACAGGGGAAATATGATAAAAGCATTTTAAATACATAAAGGGAAACAACACAGTAAAAGTGGAGACTATATTTAAAAGAAGGAAAACTACCATAACAAGAGGACATAGTCTCAAAAATAGAGGGACCAAGGTTTAAAAATAATATCAGGAAGTATTACATTACTGAGAGGGTAGTGGATGCATGGAATAGCCTTCCAACTGGAGTGGTAGAGGTTAACTCAGTAGAAGTGTTTTAAGCATGCGTGGGATAGGCACTTGCTGCTAGTAACAGATCTAGAATTAATATACTATAATGCCCAAAGTCTCAATTCATATGCATATGCAATAATAAAATATCTGGGCTTACAACAAAAATTATGTTAGTCAGTCTTTAAACTTGGCTTATTCATTTGTTAATAGTTATGCTTATAATGTTAACTGGTTCCTTTTCAATTCGATCAAAACATTTTGAAATCAATCCCTAATTGTATTACCATTTGTTCAAGAGATCTTGGTTTATTAGAACTTTCTTTTAGTAAATGTTCTTTAAGATAACCCTTCTTTCAGCATGTTATCAATCTTTGTACACAAAGTTAAAACACACTTGTTACTTATACGTGAAACGATAGACATATATATTCTATCTACATATTAACCATTACTTGTCACAGACACTTTCCTGATATAGGAAAACTAATAGTAGGATAATTTTAGTAATTGTAACTTTTTTGTTCATAATATATGGGAATTAAGGAAGACAGCATGTCTTTAAGATAGGATGAGCATGACACAATACACGGGCGGATATGACCTCACTGATATGGTAAGGGCAGAGTGAGGGCAGGAGGAGGCGTGGGTACTAAGGACAACCTTCTTTTGTTCTAGGGGCCATTTTCTTTTAGGGCATTTCAGCTGACAAATGAAAGCATTATACATTTAACAGCCCGTGAAGCTTTGAAATAACATGGTGCAAAAAATAAACTCACGGGATGCAACCAACCTCCCCCATCATTCACCAGCTATTAATCACTCAACACGTCCAAATACATATACAACGCCACGGAACCTGCTGGCGTCGCACAAATGGCAGCAGCAACAACACACAAACCCTAGAAACCTCCCATACGACACATCACTCCTATGTAAGTAGCAAAATACACAATTAGAATATTTTCTAGCAAAAATTCCATTGCTAAGTCTTATCAGTAATAACTCTACGAAACACAAATCTGAATCGCACTGAGTCGCAACCACGCCCCCCCCTCCTCCTCCCTCCCTTGTCTCACAGAAGGCAAAAAGGGAAGGGTAGGAGGAGAGAGGGAGAGAAACAAGAGGTAGGGGGGGCTGCAAGCATGACATTTTAACCATGTCAGTGCTGGAAAGACAGTTACGTCACAATTATTGCAAAAGCAAAGAGACTCAGTGAAACTGAATACAAAACCCCCACCCTCTACCAGGGTAATGGCTAACACAAAATACAAAAACAATTATTATAATATACATATATTCCTAACCCTTTGTGATTTAGTTCTTCCTCAACCCAACCTTCCTGCTGAATAGCATTGCTACTCTGTACCAGTAAGCTTGCTTTCTTCTCTGTCAGTAATCTACCACATGAAGGCACAGCAATTTTACATACTTTTGCAATCTTTTCAACACCTTTAACCATCTCCTCACCCTCTCTGTCATCAACTAAATCACATACTAACCAGCCCTCACTGGCAGGGCCGGATTAACATAGGGGCTGATGGAGCTGCAGCTCCAGGCCCAGGCCCATGGAATAGGCCCATTTAAAAAAAAAAATTTTTTTTTTTTTTTTTTTTACACACACTACTCTTAGGTTTGCCACCTGACTGGTATTTTACTGGTTTGCCACCTGACTGGTATTTGAGGCTGCCTGGCCGTGCCAGTATTGCAGTAATACCGGCAATACAAATGCAGGTATTTTTCTCATAATAAATGGAGATTACTCTGCAATACCAGCACCGGCCAGTAGGGGTCACTGTGTGTGGAGAGAGGCAGGGATAGGAAGTTACAGCATATCCCTGCCTCTCTCTACTACTTACTGATCCGTGGGGGAGCAGCAACACAGCACAGAGTCCAGACAGCAGCTCTACAGCTCAGGTAAGAGAGGGATGGGGGGAAAGGCAGCAGGGACACATGGGGACACTGAGAAACTAGGGGACACATGTGGACACTGAGACACTAGGGGACACTGAGACACTAGGTGACATATGGGGACACTGAGACACTAGGGGACACAGACACTAGAGAACAAATGGGGACACAGACACTAGGGGACACTGAGACACTAGGACACATGGGGACACAGACACTGGGAGACCTGGAAACATTGAGACACTTGGGGACATTGGAAAACATGGGGACACTGAGACACATGGGGATGCTGAGACACATGGGGATGCCGAGACACATGGGGATGCTGTGAGACATAGGGACATTGGGAGACAATGAGACATTGGGACACATAGACACTATGTCCCCATTTCTCCCAGTGTCCCCATGTCCCCCATCCAGTGTTGCTAGTGTCTCAGTGTCCCCAAGTCTCCCAGTGTCTGTGTCCCATGTCTCTCAGTGTGCCTAGTGTCCCCATGTGTCCCAGTGTCCTTATATGTCCCAGTGTCCCCATGTCTATGTCCACAACTGTCCCCATGTCTCCCAGTGTCCCCAAGTGTCTGTCTCCCAGCCAGTGTCCCCTAGTCTCCCAGTGTCCCCATGTCTGTGTCCCTAGTGTCTTAGTGTCCCCAAATGTTTCAGTGTCCCCATGTCTCCCAGTGTCTGTGTTCCTAGTGTCTCAGTGTGCCGTGTCCCCATGTCTCCCAGTGTCCCTATATGTCCCAGTGCCCCCATGTCTATGTCCACAACTGTCCCCATGTCTCCCAGTGTCCCCAAGTGTCTGCCTCCCAGCCAGTGCCCCCAGGTCTCCCAGTGTCCCCTAGTCTACCAGTGTCTGTGTTCCCATGTCTCTGTGTCCCTAGTGTCTTAGTGTCCCCAAATGTTGCAGTGTCCCCATATCTCACAGTGTCTGTGTCCCTAGTGTCTCAGTGTCCCCATTTCTCCCAGTTTCCCTAAATATTTCAGTGTCCCCCGGTCTCTCTGTGTCCCCATGTCTCACTGTGTCCCCATGTCTCACTGTGTCCCCATGTCTCACTGTGTCCCCATGTCTCACTGTGTCCCCATGTCTCACTGTGTCCCCAGTATCCTAGTGACATGGGGACACACTGAGACATTGGGACACTGGGATAAATGGGGACACTGAGACACTGGGAGACTAGGGGACTGGGCGACATGGGGACAATGACACTGTGATACATAGGGACACTGAGACACTGGGTGACTTGCGAGACTGAGATACTGGGAGCAATCCATCTATACAGCAGAATCAAACTGTGAGTAGTTTGTTGGTGATTTTACAGAATTTTCTCTGATGTCACTCCTTGTGATTATACAAATGATTAAGGCTGGTATTTTTTTTCCAAGAAAGGTGGCAACCCTAACTACTCTTCACATACTCTTGCTTAAAGGAGCACTATAGGGTCAGGAACACAATCATGTATTTCTGACCCTATTATGTTAAAACCACCACCCTGGCCCCTTCTTGCCTCCCTAAGTATGGTAAAATATAACTTGTATTCAAGTCTGCAGCTGCTAGCTCTGCCGCTGAACTGACTGTCTGCTGACATCATCAGAAGTGGTGGTCTGAGCAAATTACAATAATTCCACATATTATTGGCTGAGACTGTCAACTAGGCAGATCAGGGGCAGAGGCAGCACAAAGTCATCTCCTCATAAAGATAAATTGAATCAATGCATCTGTATGAGGGAAGTTCAGTGTCTGCATGCAGAGGGTGGAGACACTGAATGACAGTGCTGCACACTAGGCAGTACTGTCCCAGGAAGCACCTCTAGCAGCCATCTAAGTGGAGTTATTTTCTCTGAAAAGACAGTGTTTACTGCAAAAGGCCTGAATGGAATGATTCTACTTAACAGAACAAATACAATAAGCTGTAGTTGTTATGGTGATTATAGTGTCCCTTTAAGTTTGGAAGCTTAAGAGGGATGTAAGGGAACAAAACTTGTGTGGACTGGCTGACAATAAAATTAGTTTAGGTAATGCAGACGCTTGTCTCTTTTAACATGTCCCCTTTCTTCTACACTCACTACATACACCTTTTCTCTGTCCCAGACTATATACCAGGAACTTCTGCCTGCTAGTAAGAAAGTAAGGAGACAAGTGGACCAGTGAGTGCTAGGGGACTGTCCTTAGAAAGCATGGAGTGAGCGCATCATTAGACGCATTTATGTAAATCTCAGGGTGCTGCCTGCATAGTATGCCCTTAGTTGGACAGCCTGCATGATTGGCGGGCAGCCTGACATGCATTCATGCCAGGCTGTCCTTCAAATTATTTGGACAGACATGCCCCCTTTTTGGGCATGTTCTCCCCTTTTAGCAGGTCTGGTCACGTGATTCGCACCAATGGCCCACCCTTTTACCCCGCCCATTGACTTCCTGCTTCACTGGACACTGCTGTTAGGGGTTATGGATTTACTTGAAAGATGAAAGCATAAATTAGAGAGAGATTAGCATAGAGTATGTGTTTTCTTATAGCCGCATCCATCAGATACATGACGCTTGGGAGGTATGACTGTTTTAGTGTTTTTGGTCAATAAGATTTCGTAATTAGGCCTATCATAATTGTCAGCACCAGGCCCAGTGTGCTCTTAATCCGCCCCTGCTCACTGGGCTTACTTAAATCCTGCCCCATAATCCCTTTTCCCCTACACCAGCGTCCTAGATATAGGGAAAGACAAGGAAAATTGAACAGGAGCTCGACTGCCACTTGAGAATTGTGGGCCCTTCTCAAGTGCGTCTTCCCAAAACGTAGACTAGTCACTGAATCCGCCTACCCGGGGTGGTAGACACGGATTGGAGCGAGGTGAGAAGTGTGTGACCAATCACTTCTCTTTTAAGAGGAATGGGAGTGGATAGTATAATAGTACAGGAAGTGTAGAAAAGGTAAAGAGTAAGGAAAAAATCCTTAGGGACAGACACAGGAGTTTGAATGACTCCTCATTAAACAAACAAGACAACAATACAGTTGAAATACAGTGCATGCATCACAGTTCAAATGAAATCAACAGTAATCCCTTTCCTTTAATCATGTGCTTACTCCAAAGTCACCTCCCTCAATCTCGTAGTGTCCACGCTCGGAAGAATGACTTTCGTAAGTCTCACTACCAGCGGCCAAGGATAACAGCTAACACCGGTCCGAAATCCATATGCCTCCCTCGTTACAGCAGTCCACTTAACAGTGGCCGCGCCACCCTCACCCTCGTAGTGCCCCTATAAACCCACTTATAAGTCTCACTACCACGTGATGCGGAAAACAAGCAATGCCTACTTGAATCCCCCCAAGAAAACAGAGTCCCCTGCCACAAGACTAAGTCCCCTACCACAATTAAATAATCAGGGAACCTTCAACTCAACTAGAGCCGAAGGGTCCGGGTCAGGAAGCCCCCAACTCAACTAGAGCTGGAGGGTCCGGGTCAGGATGCCCCCAACTCAACTAGAGCTGGAGGGTCCGGGTCAGGATGCCCCCAACTCAACTAGAGCTGGAGGGTCCGGGTCAGGATGCCCCCAACTCAACTAGAGCTGGAGGGTCCGGGTCAGGATGCCCCCAACTCAACTAGAGCTGGAGGGTCCGGGTCAGGATGCCCCCAACTCAACTAGAGCTGGAGGGTCCGAAAGCGCACAGTGAAGCTAGCTAGGCTATCAAAGTGACACAAAATTGGATCACAGGAAACTATGATTCTACACAGATCCCACAGTTCCACAAACTTCTTTTTCCATACAGCCACAGCCACGAGGCTCCTAAAAGAAGTAAACAGGCAAAGAAGACCCCCAGGAAACTTCCACAGGTCAACCCCCCCTTTTCCCTACAGCCACAAACACGTGGCTCCTAAAAGGAGTAAAACAGGCAACAGGACTCCAGGCAAATCCCCCGGGTCCACCCCCCCCCCCTTTATCCCAAAAGGGGTAAACAAGCAAACAGTCAAAACAGAGAACCCCAGGCAAAACCCCCGCAGGTCCACCCCCCTTTATCTCAAAAAGGGGAAAACAGGCAAAACAGAGAACCCCAGGCAAAACCCCCGCAGGTCCACCCCCCTTTATCTCAAAAAGGGGAAAAGAAGCAAACAGACACTCAACCCGGGCACTTAAGCTAAAATAGGCCAATACAAACACACCCAGGCAACAGATAGACTAAATGCAGGTAAACAAGTGAGTAACGAGACACCGGGCAAGATATTACCTGTCTTTGATGTCTTCCCGGGAAGCAGTCACAGACACGTGGACGGGTCAATCAAAGGGGCCGGAACATACCGGTGGCTCTGCAGAAGTCTCTACCGTGTACCTGGAGGTGATCAGTCTCCTTTCCTACCCCCAGGATTCCCCCGTCCAACAGTATCTTCCTTAGGACGGCTCACCGGCCAGACATAGCCCGATGCCCCACGTTGGAAAGCGCCAAATTGATGTAGATTAATTTAGAAATAAACAAATATGTTTAAATGTCTATCTGTTCCTGTCCAAATCTGAGATGATTAAATTGCGTATACGCAGAAGTAAGCTCACACTGACACATGGAGTTCAGGTTAAAAGCACTTCAGAAAATTTAATGCCATCTGGTTGGAAAACAGTTATGCAGGCCTTTTTAAATGCAAAATGACATCATTATTGAATATCAGATAATAACAAATAAACATCATCAATTGGATTAAATGTTATGTGACTATATCAGTGTCCACCCATCAATATTATTAATTGGCTCAGGGGTTTGAGTGACTAGCTGGGTGTCCTCCCACCGGGAGGTGGTATTGTTCTG
This sequence comes from Pelobates fuscus, assembly GCF_036172605.1. Lineage (NCBI taxonomy): Eukaryota > Metazoa > Chordata > Amphibia > Anura > Pelobatidae > Pelobates > Pelobates fuscus. The sequence continues at coordinate 261,189,922 of NC_086319.1, read as the reverse complement.
GACAAGGGTGTGGACAGAAGGCTCAGGCGCCATTTTTCCCAGCATGAGTTTTACTCGGTGGAAAGGGGGGCTTGAGCGTCATTTTACACAGTCAGTGATGTCAATCTTGTGGTCAGGTGCAAAGTTCTTTTATGAATAGAACATTTCATTAGTACAGTGTTCTCATGGCCTTGGCTCTGGCCTTGGTTATACTTTGTTGCATGTTACAGGAGATTCAATAATTCCGGAGTCAGCTATGTCTTTATAGAAAATACAGTCTCTGTTCATTGTATTGAATGTTGCTGGGAAATTCTGTCATGTAATGTAGTTTAAGATGGAGAATCTGTCAGGTAATGAGGACAAAATGGAGGGTTTGTTACAGTGTGAGGTTAAAATGGAGTTAGTACAATAATTCAGTACAAGTTCAATAAAGATTTTTAATAATTCTACATCAATGGTGTATATGTCGGAAGGTGAAAGGCTGTTACTAGGGGACTGATCAATGCTGCTTTATAGTACCTTTCTTTTTTTTTTTTTTTTTCAATTTAAATTTTATTGAAATTTTTCTTGAAAATAGCTTTTCCAATGTATAAGTAATGGAGTTATATTACATCATTTTAACACGGTTTAACTGAACATGGGTTAATAAGCATTGTGTGTAGACCCAGTGTTAGTTTAAGTAAGTCATGGGAACATTATCGCATAAGGAAACAATAGTGCGTAAAGAAGCAATATTACATAAGGAAAACAATATGTCAGAGGGAAAACAGTATGAATATGTATGTGTCTGGGGGGTGCAGAGCAGGGGAGAGCTTAGATGCAGCAAAACACTCTAATGTGCGTTTGATGGCAGTCTCGTGTCTGCTTCTCCCTCTATCTCCCATATTAAACTCAGCATATTAACCAATTTGGTTCTAGTCCCTTTTAGCGAGTCTCTGGATTTTGAGGTGTCCAACTGAGTGCCTGGGTGCGTTTGTGCTCGTCTCTTTATTTCTCTGCGAAGGCTGTCCCTTTTGGTTCGGGGATGTAGCCTGCTGTTTAGACTCAAAGGCGTTGTTGGGTGTAGACTCCCGATCTCTTTTGGGTGTCCCTAGGGGTGTCTCTGATGTGTTTGCACGTGTGCGGGTCGGGATTCCGAGTTTCTGCATCAACGGTTCTGGGTCTTCTGTTGACGTCAGCATTGCTGTCGTGTCTCCGCTGGTTATCACTAGGGACCCCCCTGGCCCCCAGCGGTACCTTATAGAGTGTTCTCGGAGCTGCCGGGCAGTGGAGGCTAGCTTCCTCCTCTCCGCTAGGGCAGAGAATGGTATGTCCGCATAGATAGAGATCGTCTGACCTTTATATAGTACCGATCCCTGTTCTCTGGATCGCTGCATGACCGCCGCCTTCACTGCAATATCGCGGGTCATGGCAATTATGTCTCTGGGCGCGTCTTTTGGGGCCGCAGCTGACTTTCTCACTCTGAATGTTGAGGTGATAAGGGGCTGGGAAGCGTTGTCCCTAATGCCCATGGTGTCTATTAGGTCCCGCACAAAGGTGAGTATCGTCTCATCAGGTATCTGTTCTGATATGCCCCTGAGGCGCAGGTTTTTTCTTCTGTGACGTATTTCTAGAGTAGTCACCTTTTGGGTCAGTTGTAGCACCTGAGAAGAGAGGCTGTCCAGTCTGGTGTCAGTGGCTTGTATATGCTCATTCCTGGAGGCCTCTCTGCTTTCTATCTCCTGTACCCTGTGACGGATCTCTCCTATTTCTGCCTGGGCTGCTCGGAGGTCTTCCTTCCATACTTTCCGGAGGTCTGTCAGTAGCCTCCTAATATCCCCTTTTGTAGAGGGCGTCGCATCCTCGTCTGTTTCTGACCACTCCGATTCCGCTCCCGAGCAGGGGGAGCTCATCGGGTCGTCCTCGTCCTGGGAGGCCCCCGATGGCTCTGGTGTCCCATGCTCCTCCGGCGCCATTTTGGGCAGATGCCGCGCTGCCGGCCTCTCAAATGAGAGCCGAATATCTGGCTGTAGGGGAGCTCCTTGGAGGTGAGACTTCTTATGTTTGCGCCCCATAACTTCTGTATGTGGGGGGTGTCGTTGTGGTCGTTGTGATTGCTCGTTTTTTCGGCTTTTTCGTCGATTTTCCCCCTGGCTCTAACGGAGCTTAAGGGAGATGCGTCTGTTCACTAGCGCTGTAGGCCACGCCCCCCTTTATAGTACCTTTCTATATTTGGCATTCCCATTCCCCCTTTCTTCTGGGGCATGTACATTATGTGTGCAGCTACTCTGGGTCTTTTTTTTGCCCAGATAAAGGAATTGAGTATTTGTAGTGCTTCTTTAATATATGTTGTTGGCAGATGTATAGGAAGGGTTCTAAATAAATATTGGAGTTTTGGGAGGACCATCATTTTCACGGCGGCTATTCTACCTGTCCATGAAATATATTTGTTTTTCCATTGCAAAAGCTGCTGTTTAATTGTTTGGAGAAGGGAAGTATAATTGGTCTTGATTAGTCTGTGCTCGGACTTTGTAAATTTGATGCCTAAGAAAGTCAGGTGATCCTGTCTCCACTCAAAGGCATTCATATCTTGTAACTGTTTGGCTTCCGCTGCGGGTATGTTGAACCACGTAGCTTGGGTTTTTGTTTCATTTAATTTGTAATAGGAGCATGCACTAAATTATTTTAATGCTGCTTTAAAAGCTGGGATAGATACTTGCGGGTTAGAGAATGTCAGCATGACATCGTCTGCGAATGCTGTAAGTTTGTACTCTGTGTTACCGATGTTAATGCCAATGATTTGGGTATTGTCTCTAATCGCTTGTAATAGTGGCTCTAACGCTAAGATATATAGTAATGGGGACAGTGGACAACCTTGCCGTGTTCCATTAGTTATGCTGAATGGTTGCGATGCGAAGCCCCCATTTGTTACTCTCGCGGTGGGTTTTGAGTATAGTGCTCGGATTACAAATCAAGTTTGTGCAGTACCTCATGAGATAGTCCCAGTGCAACCTGTCAAATGCTTTTTCAGCGTTGAGTGACAGGAATACCCTAGGTCCACCCTGGTGTGTTTTGGTGTACATTAAATCGTAAAGTTTTCTCATTCCATCTGTCCCTTGTCTTCCTTTAACAAAGCTCACTTGGTCCGAGTTTATCACTGTGGGTATCAAGGCTGATAGTCGTGTGGCATATATTTTGGCTAATATTTTGGTGTCTAAATTTAGTAATGATATGGGCTGTAGGTTTTGTGGTTTGTTGGATGGTTTCCCAGGTTTTGGAAGTGTCGCAATATGTGCCATCAACATGTCTTGTGGCATGGAGCCTGTGGTTACTATCATGTTGAGTGTGTCTGTTAGATGAGGTCCTATGGGGTGGCTAAAGGCTTTGTAGTATGCCGCAGTGAGACCATCAGGTCCCGGTGTTTTGCCAATCGGTAATGAGTTTATAACTTGTATTAACTCCGTTAGTGTGATTGGGTTAATTAGTGTTTCTCTTTGGTCATGGGATTAACTAGGTAGGGTTAATTTGGACAAAAATCGTTGGATTTCTGTAGTGGTCGGTTGGTGGGTATTTTTGTCGGATCGTAGGTTATATAATGATGTGTAGAAGCTCGCCATTTCTGCAAGAATGTTGTGTGGATTGTATGTTTTCCCTCCTTCTCTTTTGTGGATGTACTGAATTTTAGCTTGAGCTCGCCTTTGTCTCAACAGGGATGCCAGGGCTTTCCTGGCTTTATTCCCTTGAGTGTAGTTCCGTATTTTTAGTCTCTGAAGTGCTTGTGCTGTGTCTTCAATATGTAGCTCATTGAGTAGCTTAGTGATTCTAGCTATTTTGTGTGTTTTGTCTAAAGAGGGGTTTGTTTGCTGCATTTTATGGGTGTTTTGCAGTTCTAGATAAGTTTTAGTTCTGGAAGCGTATTACTTTGAAAGTAGTCACTGAGTTCTGCTTCTATCTGTTTACGGAATCCCTCGTTTTGTAGCAAGGTATCATTCAACCTCCATGGGGTTTTACCCCTGTGGCCAAAGTTAGATTGCAATGTTATTGATAGTGGTGCATGGTCTGACCATACTATATTGCCTAATTGGCTGGCCGTTACCTTTTGTAGAATGGTGTTGGCTACTAGAATCATGTCTATCCTTGAGTATGATTTGTTCACTTGTGAATAATATGTGTATCCTTTGTCCGTGGGGTGTTGCGTTCTCCATACGTCATATAGGTTATGTTCCAACACTAATTTGGCTAATGCGTAGCGTTTTTGTTTTTTTTAGGGATTGGGCTCTAGGTGTGCTAGGACCAAGGGATGTGTCAGCCAATGGGTGCATGACATGGTTTAGATCCCCACATATGATTAATGAAGCTCGTTGTGGGGGTGGTATCCTATTAAGAACTTTGAGTAAAACGTTTCTTTGGTTCGTGTTGGGACTATATAGGCCGACCAGAGTGTATATGGCTGTATTACTAGTACAGTGTAGAATGATGTATCTTCCGCTTGGGTCTTTGTTCATTTGCAATAGTTCGAAGGTGATGGATTTGTGAAAGAGGAACGAGACTCCTCTTGACTTAGATGAATGCGTAGCGTGGTATTGGGTCGGGTAGTCCTTTAGGCCAAATTCTGGTACTTTGTTATGTTTAAAATGTGTTTCTTGTATGCACATTATGTCAATTTGTTCTTTTTTCATCATCTCCATGAGTAGTCTCCTTTTATGTGGGGTGTTAAGGCCCCTTACATTGTGAGTTTGTAATTTCATATCAGGTGTGGCATATAAGGAGATTTGTGTGACAGTGCCTTGTGCCCTTGTGGCGTGTTGTGTTGGAACTCTGTAGAGTTCGACCCACTATTGTGTCTGCCCTTGTGTTTTGCGTTTGTTGGATATATTTAGTTTTTGGGTACCTCGTTTGTCTGTGATGGTCCCGTGTGTGTCTTATTTGTTTAGCTTGTGGCTCCATGGAGCTCATTATGGTGGTAGTGGTCAGTGGTTGTTTATGTGGTGGTGCCTGCCGTGTTCCTTTGTCCCTGCATGGTTCTGTTGGGGGGGTAGTGGGGTTGGGATCAACTGGGGTAAACAGTGAAAAAAAAAACATATATGCATAGCCTCTGTAGTTGAGGCAGGGTACCTGCTGTTGGTACCTCGGGGGTAAGAACTTTTATGTTCCAGGTAGTGGCAGCGGGTCTGCTTATTTAGGTCTTATATCAGTGGTTATAGTGCTCAGGAGTGTTAACTGCGCCATTGATATGTATAGAACCGGGATTCTCTTAGAATGTGGTTAAATGTTTTTTTTTTTTTAGTCCATGTAATCCCTAACGTGGGGAGAGCTGGCATATTCCCTCTCAGTTCCTGATTTTATGGACGTGACCGTTTGTAACCTTGTCAAATACTGTCTCTATATAGGCGTTTGCATTAGTTAGTATTGTCCTCTATATGTATCACCTGAGTGAATCACTCACTAGCACCATCATTAACCTGAAAGAAAGTCTGTAAGACCCATACAACTAAAATAATAAAAAGTCCATCCTGTTTACATATGTTAGTTATAAGATGATAAATTAGTAGTTTAAATTGTGTTAAGATAGCATGTATGAAATGTCTTGAGCCGGCATGAACCGTCTGATTGTCGTGTGAGTGAAGCTTTATACTTGCGGGCTTAGTGATCTCCCTGTCTCGTCGAGATGGTGCTCCATTCCAGCGGTAAGCGCTCCGCCGGTGATGCCCCATGTTCCGGCTTTTGGTCGGTGAGGCCCCATGTGTTGAGTTAGCTTAGGCCCTCCTCAGGTGAATTAAAAATTTGAGTGGCCGATGGAAGGGAATTGTAGTTCTTGAGACTAAACTGTGAGTCGAGCCAACCTCGGACCCTAGAGTGAACGAATGCACATCGTATATTCATAGCCATTCTGTGATGATTATCTGTTCGGTGCTGTACGAACATGCTGTGTGAAATATACAAAACGTTATTCTGCTACCTCCCCCCCTCCCTCCTCTCTTCTGTACCCCCCTCCTATCCCCAACTTATGTTGTCGTTATGACAGAAAATGCCAATAAAAATTGTCAAATTTCAACAACAAAAAAAATTTGAGTGGCTCCATCTTTGGTTACAATCATTTTGGTAGGGAAGCCCCACCTGAAGCGCAGTCCATTTGCCCTCACTAGGTCAGCAACCCGGGCGAAGTCTTTTCGTCTGCGTAGCGTGGATGGTAAGATGTCAGCAAAGATTTTAACTCCAGGATATTCAGCTGGTTTTGTAGCTCTGTTGCGGCAGGCTCGTAGAATATGTTCGTTTTTATGGTAATAATGAGCTCTGAGCAGGATATACCTTGGTGCTGTCTCCGGTAGAAAGCGCGGTCGCTGTAGTCGGTGAATCGGTGAATCCTGTCAATCAGTAGCATTTCTGTGGCAATGTCCGGTGCGTAGGCCTTGAAGAGGCCTCTAGCGTAAGCCTGCAAGTTATCTAGTGTTATTGTCTCAGGTACCCCTCGTAAGCGCAAGTTGTTCCTGCGGGCCCTGTCTTCTAAGTCAGTAATTTTGATTTCAGTTGCTGTTATTTTCTTTTCTAGCTGTTCAACATGGGAAGCTAGATCGTTGTGGGCTGAGGCAAAGCTCTCCATTTTAGTCTCCACATGTGCCGTGCGTTTCCCTAGTTCCTGGACGTCTTTTCTGAGTCCATCGAGTGTTGCCAGGTACTGATTAGAAGAAAAGAAGAAAAGGTGGAAGCTACAGGAAAGACACTCAGATTAATTTGTGAGGTACTGATTAATTTGTGAGATAGCGCATCCAGCGCTGTTTGTAGGTAACTTTTGGTGATTCTGTCCGGGTGTGGGTCCGGCTCTGTGACCACCGGGGTATTTGGGCCTTCACGGTCTGTGTCGCCTTCCTGCATGGGGGCTCGTGATATTTGTTGGTCCGTTGCTTTGTTGCCAAAAAATGTAGTTTTTCCGCCTTGCTGGCGTTCTTCTTGGTTTTCTGTTGTGCCATATCAGTTTTGTTTGTGTTTACTTTGCTTTTGTTCGTTGGATGGAGGTAGATTGCAGACCCGTGTAGCCGGAGCAAGGATTTATGCGTCCATTACTCTCGGCTGCTGGCCACGCCCCCCATCTAGCAAGCGTTTTAACAATGCAGGAGATAAGAATTCCTAAATTAAACAGAATTTGCAATAAAGGAAATGTAAAGATTAGAGGAATCTTTACAGGAAGTGTTTAGTAAGGCTGTGCAGGTCACATGCAGGTAGGTGTGTCTAGGGCTGTATAAACAAAGTGATTAACTCCAAAATGGCAGAGAATTGAACAGTGAGATTGCAGGGGCATCATCTACAGTTGTGTTCAAAAGTATGCATACCATGGCAGCAAGTGTGAAAATTTGGCATTGATTTTGAAAATATGACTGATCATGCAAAAAAATATATTTTATTGAAGGCTAGTGATCATATGAAGCCATTTCTTATTACATAGTTGTTTGGCTCCTTTTAAAATCATAATGATAACAGAAATCACTCAAATGGTCCTGCTCATACCCTTGAATGTTTGGCCTTGTTACAGACTCACAAGGTGACACACACCGGTTAAAAAGATAATTAAAAGGTTAAATTCCCACATCTGTTGATTTTTAAATTGCAATTAGTGTCTGTGTATAAATAGTCCATAACCTTTCCAATCCACCAAGTACCGCAAAGTGCCCCGAGAAAACCTGGAATCTATTATGGAAGAGACCTCACACTCTTCCTGTCCAGAAACCAGCAAGGGAGGAGGAGGGACACTTGGGACAGTTTGTCAACAATGATGTAGATGCACTGAGCAGGCTAGATAGTAGATACTGAGTAATGGGGATCAGAAAAGAACTATCAAAAGGTCTACAAGGTTACAAGGTAATGGAACTTTATGTCATGGTACCTGTGGTGTCTACCTCAGAGGAGGTTAGACACCTAGGTGTGTTTCCTCAAAAGGGGGCTGGTATGCCCGGTCTCTTCAGCCTCTCCGGCCGTTTACACGCCGGCCGCGATAGCTCCGCCTCCTTTTATGACGCGGCGCTCATTAGCCGACGTCATGACGTCAATCACGTCATGACCCGCCAGAAACCACAAATCAGGACATTTTGGGGGCGTGGCCAACAATTAAAGAACCAAGGTATAAAAGAGTTTGCAATGATTCATTGCCCTGTCGTGGTTCTAGCTAGTCTGGTCACTCAGTGCTCTTACTTCTCTTGTGTATTTGGTTATTGATTCAGCTTTGTATTTTCGACCCTGCTTACTTCTCTTATCCTTTTGACTCGGCTTGTCTCTCTCTTACCTGTTCTCTCGTTCCCTCGACCTCGGCTTGTCTCTGACCATTCTTTACCTACTCCTTACGTTAGTCCAGCCATTCTAAGGTCCGGTATATGTACCTACTCCTGTTTGCATTCTGCGTGTTGGATCCCTGTCACGATCCTGACACTTTATAAAGATGGAAAATTTTATAAAAAGATATCCAAAGCCTTGAAAATGCCAGTCAGTACTGTTCAATTACTTATTAAAGTGGAAAATTCGGGGAACTCTTGATACCAAGCCAAGGCCAGGTAGACCAAGAAAGATTTCAGCCACAACTCCCAGAAGAATTGTTCGGGATACAAAGAAAAACCAACCTCGGGAGAAATATAGGCTGCTCTGGAAAAAGATAGTATGGTTATTTCAAGGAGCACAAAACAACGATACTTGAACAAAAAGGAGCTGCATGGTCGAGTTGCCAGAAAGAATCCTTTACTGCGCCAATGCCACAAAAAGCCCGGTTACAATATGCCTGACAACACCTTGACACGCTTCACAGCTTCTGGCACACTGTAATTTGGACTGACGAGACCAAAATAGAGCTTTAGACTGGGACCCAGTATGCCTGATCTTGATAGTAGGAGTCACTGTGTGGAAATGGATTATCAGGGCCTGGTGCAGGGTAACCGCACGCCCCCTGGTGTTGAGCACCAGTGTTTGTGCGGCCACATACCAGGGCCGTGATGCAGCTTCTGCGGATCCCAGGAGACAGATGACAATAAGCAGACCTCTCAGGATCTGAAAAGGGAGGCTCTGCAGCAGATATGTATCCAGTACTAGAAAGAAGGCAAGACTAGAACAGGCACCAAAGAAGACAGCAAGACAAGACTAGAAAAACCCAGAACCGGAGAGGGACAGAAAGCAGAACCCAGAACATGTACACAATACATAAGGAAAACATGAACAGGACATGGACATGACAGATGTCAGGATTACAGTATGATCCAGCACGTAGAAGTGTGTAACACAGAGGATTGATAGGTAACGTATACCGGACCTTAGAATGGCCGGACTAACGTACCAAAGAATAGTCAGGAATAGCCGAGGTCAAGGGATACAGAAAGAGACACAACGATAAGGAAAAGCCAGGGGTCAGGGAAGTCAAAAACAATGCCAAAGTCAAATAACCAGAATTACCAGAATCAATAATGCGCTCTCGGACAACCACGACAGGGCACTGAGCAGGATGAGAACTGGGCCTAAATACCCCTCCTCTGGATCTGATAGGCTGTAATCGGCCTTTGACCCCAAAGGCAGTTACCAGGTTCCCATTTGCATAATTGCTGCTCAGCACAAACCCTCCTGTGGATTTGATTGATGTTCGGCACTTTTTCTGTCAGGACAGTAATATTGTTCGGCACAAGTTTTCCTGTCTGAACAATAAATTCCATTAATCACATTTTCATGTGGATGAATACGTGACATTACCCCCCACCTGAAGAACGCCCACCAGACGGGCAGGACCAGGCGTGAAAATAGCGAATCTTGCAGCCAGCATGTATATCAGATGCTGGAACCCAAGAACGACCGGCCGGTCCATAACCTTTCCAATCCACCCAGTACCGCAAAGTGCCCCGATAAAACATGGAATCAATTATGGAAGAGACCTCACACTCTTCCTGTCCAGAAACAACCAAGGGAGGTTGGGACAGTATACTTATTGCAAATAAGAGGTTTGAGTAAGGAGACATGAAATGTGTTAGGAATTTTCAATGAGGCCGGAAGGGCCAAAGAGTATGAAACGGGATTGAGTCTTCTAAGGACACAAAAAGGCCCAATGAACCTGGGAGCAAATTTCATGCTAGGGACTTTAAGCCTGATGTTGCGTGACGATAACCAAACCCTCTCACCCACCTAGTAAACAGGGTTGGAAACTCGTTGTTTATCAGCATAATGCTTAAAACGGTCAGCAGCAGTCCCTAGTGCAGAGTGAACATTGACCCAGGTATCACGAATAAAAGCTAGATGGTCATCCAAAGCAGGAATAGCCGTGTCAGAAAAAACAGCCTGGAGGACAGTAGGATGTCGTCCATTATTAACCAAAAATGGACTATGTCCAGAGGAGTCATGGTCAGCATTGTTCCTAGCAAACTCGGCCCATGGTAGTAATTCGGACCAATTGTCTTGAGTGCTATTAACGAAACAACGCAAATATAATTCCAAGGACTGGTTAGCCCTCTCAGCTGTACCATTAGTCTGGGGGTGGTAAGAAGATGAAAAAGACAATTCAATCCCTAATTGTTTATTGAAAGCCCTCTAAAACCGGGACACAAACTGAGAACCTCTATCTGATACTATATTGTGAGGAATGCCATGCAGACGGACAATTTCTCGTATAAAGATTAGTACCAGGTCTTGAGATGATGGTAATTTCTTGAGTGGGATAAAATGAGCCATTTTAGAAAAACGGTCCACAACCATGAGAATCGTGGTATAACCTTTAGAATTAGGAAGTTCGACAATGAAGTCCATTGACAAGTGGGACCACGGAACCTCAGGAATGGGAAGAGGTTGCAACAAGCCACAAGGGAGTTTATGAGGAACTTTAGAAACCGCACAAACAGAACAGGCCTGCACATACTCCTTAACATCCTTCCTGAGGGAATCCCACCAAAATGATCTCATAATAGCAGAAGTAGACTTATTAACACCCGGGTGGCCGGCAGATACGTTGTCGTGAAACACCTTCATGATATTAACCCTTTCCCCTAATGGAACGAATAATCTGTCCTGAGGTTTACCGTAGGGCACCTGAGACCGAGCCTCCATGATGGAGCCAAGCAGCGGAGAGGACAATGAAAGGATAGTGGAAGCAATGATACATTCCAGGGGAATGATGTGGGACTTTTCTTGCTCTTGTATAGACTCAGTATCAAATTGTCTGGATAAGGCCTCAGCCTTGACATTCTTAGAACCAGTGGAGAGAAAAAAACGGGTCGCAAGAGTATTCTGAGAACGGACAGCAGCTGAAATAGCCTGCCCTTCGGTGGGTCCCCGCTCAGAACTCAAGCTGGTTTTAGCTCATCTTGTGCCATTACAGAGAGAACATATCTAAAGCATATCAGACTGGTCCCACCCATACGGGCAGTCCAGATCCGAAATGCCAGCAAGTTCTCTCTGCACGAGAGATACAGCAACCCCAGACGATCGTTCCATCCTTGTTAGGCATCATCAGTGAGGCATAGCTGATATCTCTCTAGGCACCGTGAGCAAGGGGTCCCTGTCTGGATTACCCTTTAAACTTATGGAGAGAAAAAAACGGGTCGCAAGAGTATTCTGAGAATGGACAGCAGCTGAAATAGCCTGCCCTTCGGTGGGTCCCCGCTCAGAACTCAAATGGTTTTAGCTCATCTTGTGCCATTACAGAGAGAACATATCTGAAGCATATCAGACTGGTCCCACCCATACGGTGCAAGGCACCAATGGAAATATTAATGGGTAAGATTTCATGCGTTATCAAGGGTTGTGAGAGTGGTCTCCCATCAATAGCTTCAATAGCTCGGGGTGATAGTCTCTCCTTGATAGGTATAGTATTACCTTTAACAAATTGAACGTCAATTAAGTTTCCAGCGGCACCTGAATCCATCAGGGCTTTGCATGAAAAGTTCTTCTTTTCAAAGGCAATAGAAATATCAAGGAGAAACCTATTTTTATCCTTTCCAGAGGATGTTTCCAATACACATAAGACCTGTCCCCTTAAGGTGCGGTAGTTTTCGGGACATATGGGACAATTGATTCTCATATGTCCCTTCCTACCGCAGTATAGACATAGGCCTTCTTTTCTCCTATATTGTCTTTCTGCTTCCGACAGTCTAGTCGCCCCCAACTGCATGGGTTTGGGTTCGGACTGTACAGGAAATTCAGGGACAATAGGTTTGGAGAAGTGGGGTGCTGAAGGCATATTCATGTGTCTGGTCTTGTTTCTAGTAGCTTCTCTGGTTCTCAATCTATTATCAATATGCATGACAAAAGTGATAAATTCATTAAACTTTTTGGGTAAGTCTTTGGCGGCAATCTCATCAAGCATAGTTGCAGATAGTCCCTTTTTAAATGTAGAGATTAATCCACTGTTAGTCCAGTCTACCTCGGAAGCTAGAGTACGAAATTCTATGGCATAATCCGAGATAGACCGGTTCCCTTGTCTGATATGCATCAGGGCAGTAGAGGCGTCATCCTCTCTGCCTAAAGGTTCAAACTTAAGTTTAAATTCCGTAATAAAGTCCTGGTAATTGTGTGCCACACCTCTATTACTCTCCAATAATGGATTGGCCCAAGCTAAAGCTTTAACTTTTAATTGATTCATCAGGTTACCAATTTTAGCTCTGTCTGTGGGATCCCGGTGAGGCCTCAAAATGATACTCTATTTGGTTAAGGAATCCCCGGCATTCTTGGAAATTACCATCAAAATGCAGAGGAGGAGATAGAGAGATAGTTGGTGCCTTGTATACTATAGGCAGAGGTACATAAGGCGGGGGTAAGACAGTAGGAGCAGCCGCAGGTTGCAGATGCGCTGTACAGGTAAGAAGCGTACTGAAAGCCTGGGCAAATTGATTCATGTGGTGATCATTCTCCTCTAGTTTTCTTTTGCAAGCAGCTATGTGCTTACACAATTCTACAGGATCTATGGCCCTGTCGTACTGTCAGGATTACAGTATGATCCAGCACGTAGAATTGTGTAACACAAAGGACTGATAGGTAACGTATACCAGACCTTAGAATGGTCGGACTAACGAACCAAAGAATAGTCAGGAAAAACCGAGGTCAAGGGATACAGAAAAGACACAACGATAAGGAAAAGCCAGGGGTCAGAGTTGCCAGAAAACAGGGAAGTAAAAAACAATGCCAAAGTCAAATAACCAGAATTACCAGAATCAATAAAGAGCTCTCAGACAACCACAAGGGAAATCACGACAGGGCACTGAGCAGGATGAGAACTGGGCCTAAATACCCCCTCGTCTGGATCTGATAGGCTGTAATCGGCCTTTGACCCCAAAGGCAGTTACCAGGTTCCCATTTGCATAATTGCTGCTCAGCACAAATCCTCCTGTGGATTTGATTGATGCTCGGCACAACTTTTCCTATCAGGACAGTAATATTTTTCGGCACAACTTTTCCTGTATGAACATTAACTTCCATTAATCACATTTTCATAAGTGGAGGAATGCGTGACAACAGGACTGTACATGAACTGGGAATACAAGACAAAATAAAACAAGACAAGAGCTACAAGGCAAAACAAGAGAAGACATAACTAAGTACTAATATGTGCAATAAACATTGGAGATTTAGACATACAAAAATGGCCAAGATGTATGCAGTCCACCACTGCGTGAAAGTACTCCAATTACGGTGGGTCCTAGACTGCCTAGATATGCATGACTAAATAAACAATAATAAAACACACACAGCACTAACCTGCAAGAAAGGGTCAGAGGACTTAGAGCAACTGCCTGCAGGAACCAACTGAAACAGAAGGATTAATGGAAAAGGAACGGTTGTGGCAACATGAAAAAAACATTTAAAGGAATCCAAGAGACTGGGAATTCCAGGAACGGAATACAGGAATGAACCCAGAAAACCCAGCATAAAGAAAACCAGACATGGAATAGAGAACCAGAAAAACCAAGAAAAACTAAACAAGAATTGTAAAAAGAGTACTGGATACCAGAAGCCATTGTCAGAAATGATCCCCAGCCAGGAACAGTATGTGACAAGGGGTCAACAAGGCCTATAATGAAAAGAATACCATCCCCACTGTGAAGCATGGTGGTGGCTCACTGATGTTTTGGGGGTGCATGAGCTCTAAAGGCACGGGGACATTTTGTGAAAACTGATGGCAAGGTGAATGCAGCATCTTATCAGAAAACACTAGCAGACAATTTGCATTCTTCTGCACAAAGTCTGCACATGGGATGCTTTTGGACTTTCCAGCATGACAATGATCCTAAGCCCAAGGTCAAGTTGACCATCCATTGGTTACAGCAGGAAGAAGATTAAGGTTCTGGAGTGGCCATCACAGTCTCCTGCCTTTAATATCATCGAGCCACTCTGGGGAGATCTCAAACGTGCGGTTCATGCAAGACGAACAAAGACTTTGCATAACCTGGAGGCATTTTGACAAGACAAATAGACAGCTATACCACCTTCAAGAATTAGGGGCCTCATAGACAAATATTACAAAAGACTGCACGCTGTCATTGATGCTAAAAGGGGTAATACACAGTATTAAGATCTAAGGGTATGCAGACTTTTGAACAGGGCTCATTTCATTTTTTTCTTTATTGCCATTTTTGTTTTATGACTGTGACATTCCGTTAGAACCTACAGTTAAATATGTATCCCATAAGAAATTTAAAAAAAAAATGTGTTTTGCCTGCTCACTCATGTTTTCTTTAAAAATGGTAGATAGAGGGGCGGAGCCGAGCAGGCGAACCAACAAGTTGCATATACCATGAGCTCCGGCCGCGGGGGCTTAACTGAGCCAATAACTCAGGGCACAACGACGCGACCTACCCGAAACCAAGCCCATCGGAAAGATGCAGCGTCTGTGCACCCGGCGATACCCAAATCGAGACCCGGCATGCCCGGGAACCGCCGTGACCGGCTTGGGCCTACCGGAGGAGGTGAGGGGGAAGGACGGCCACCTTCCCGCCCGACTCTGCGACCCACAAGCGAATGGAAAAGGCCCCCCCCTATGGACCGGTGGGGGATATCCCGGTCCCCGCCAGACGGGAGATCCCGCACGCCACACCAAGCGATGGCCCCTGCAAGCCCCCCAAGTAAAGTGGTGGCGAGGGCCTCCAAGATGGCGGCGCAAGACGACCCAGCCACGCGAGACCCGCAACAACATTGCTTCACCCCAGCACCTACGACCAAGCTAGAGACCCCATCTCCGAACTCTTTGACTGCTTCTGGGCTAAATGGATGGAGCGACTGAAACCAGTGAAGACTCTCTCCATAATGCCCACACAAGACAGAGTCTATGGTGGGAAGAGGCCGGGGCCTCCACCTCAGGGCACAAAGAAGTCCCAAGCTACAAACCCCCATAAAATATGCCCTCCCGGGCTGGGAGCAACAAGGGGTACACCCCACAAGTGCCGACCACACCGGCGGAGAGCTGCCAAGCGGCGAACCAAGCAGGGCAACACCGCTCACCGCTATATCCCAAAAGGGATGACCCAGGACCTCATCGGACCCCAGGTCAGTGGCAGGAGGGCACCAGCTCCAAAGCAGTCCCGGGGCGGAGGGTACCCCCCATTTGCACCTCAGAATGGAGACTACCAACAGTGGCAGCCCACGTGGCACTCTGCACCGGCGAAATTCCAGCAGCGGAAAATCACCTACCGAGAGCCTCGCATCCTCAACCCAAGCTGGGAATTGGATGAGGGCGACATGTGTCCCCAGAAGCTGCGAGGCACTTGCATTGTACTGGACTCCTGTACTAACCCTCACTTCCACGAATTAGCACATTAAGTTTAGTTAGTCTGTTCTCAATCTATTATTTACATGCCAAGTAACCGACAAGAGTAGCCTATATTGTTGCATGTTTTAACTTTATCTCTTGTTCTCACTCCTTGCTCTCCTCCTGTACTCTCTCATTTCTTAGAACGATTATTGAATAGAGCAACGCAAACCTCTCACCTGTATAAGCTGAGTAATTTAGTTCGAGATATGTGACCTAACTGCTAATCGACTGTGGGATATGACTAGTTAGTCAGCCTGTTTAAGCGTAATCATACATAGGGCCCGAAGCTAAAGCGACAACGGTTACTGCACTTAATAACCTTAAGCTACTGTTACCATACGTATGTGTAATTCATTTTAGGCAGCCAGCATGTACCCAGCCTGTTTTTTAATTATATCTATTTAATTTTTTCCTTCTCTCGAACTCGAAAATCAGCATGTTTCAATCATACTTATCAATGTGATTGAGGCAGGCAGAACTAGGCACTGTCTAAACATAAGATGTAATCTTACTCGCTCTCTAAACATTATGGCAGAATGTATAACTTGACATAATCACTTACCTGCCTTTAGCACGAAGTCTAAGCTAAAGTACAGCACCACATAGATTAATCCTGCAAAACTTAGCTAATAAGCCTATATCTGTTAAAGTTGTAACTCATCTTCATAAAATTAGCCTGTATTCATAAACCAAAAAATGCACTATTGTCAATGCCACTGTTTAGCCTGTTTAATATGCGTATATACGCTGTTGTGGCGTGTGTCGTTGTTAATGTACTCAACTGTGCAACAAAAATAAAGAATTTAAAAAAAAAATGGTAGATATATTACCAATTCTCCAAGGGTATGCAATTTTTTTTAGCACAACTGTATACTTAAAAACTGCTTCATTAAGCTAAAGTTGTTTTGGTGACTATAGTGTCCCTTTAATATATTAATGTATGGCTGGTTTTAGATAATGTGTCAGGAAAATCTTCAAGCATGTTGACCTTTTCAATCCGCTGATATAGTAGAATTGCTGGCATACTGCAATCACTGTATTCATCCAATACAGTACTTCTATATGGAAAAACATATCTAATTGCTTTCTGTAGAAAGAGGGTAATTAGAACAAGGGACATATATTGAAGCTGGTAGAAGGGAAAGTCATGAGCACCATATGGAAATACATTTTACCAGATACAACTTTTGCATGTAATAACTTATTTCTGGAAATTGTCAGGAATAACACTGAATGGCAACACCCAAATGTAGGTCAATAGAGACAAACAGAATTGTATTACCGATCCTTAGAGGTTGCCAGGCTTATCATATGAGACAAAAGTAAGAATGGTTAAACAATCAAGAATAATAAGTTTAGGATACGTGAGCACGTGAACTCTGTCAGGAGACACCTAGAGACACCCGTGTCAAGACATCTGCATTTACACCATAACCACTCCTCTGCTGGTATTCGGTTCATGGGCCTTGAACATGTTCCACAACCGCCACGCAAAGGGAACTGGGATTTGAAATTGAGACAGAGAGAAGCCTTTTGGATTTACCAATTAAAAACCCTGTCACCATCAGGGTTAAATGAAGGCTTCTCCTATTCCCCATTTATTTGACTAACTGATTACCAATGATATTTCTAGTTAAGTTTATTCACACATGTATATATCACTTTAACACTGATACCTTAAAATTCTCTTTTTTATACCCTTTTCTTAAGGAGCATTGACCTGTTTAAACCTGCCCCACAATTATATATACTGCGTATGCCATTTGTAATTGGTACATGTACAGTTAGCTATGTACGTTATACAGGCATAATTTGTCTGCCTACTACTCTATATATGTACAGTCTGCTATGTACATTTTACTGGCATACTGTGTTTAACCTGTTTTTTTTTTTTTTTTTACTATTATATACACTGTCCATACCGTGTGTAATTGATACATGTACAACTTGTTACACCAATACTGGCATAACTTGTGTAATCTGGTTATTCACAATCATATACAGTATATATACTATTTGAAACTGTTGTAGGTACAGGCTGTTATTTACACCAGTATAAGCATAACACTATATAATTAGTTGGATATATAGCTCCATTTGCTATCTTTTCCTCTGTGTTATTCTTGCAGATACATTGTGTACTTCACATTCTCTATGTTGGTGTGTATAATTGCACACTCTATGGGTTAATCCTGGACCTCAATTGGGTACCCAAACGGTTAATGCTATTATGCTTTCAGTCCCACCTGATCGCCGAATGAGTCACGCAACGGAGCTTCTAGACACGCCCCGTTTGCGTCATTAGCGGGACGATCGGTGATTGGTGGACTCACCGATACAGGGTATAAAACAGACTGCTGGGCTAGCTGCATTAGCGTTACCCCTGATGACGGCGTGTGGAACACGCTGAAACGCGCGTCGGGTTTTTAGCCATTTTTTCACTCACGATTTGAGCACTCTGCACAGATGATTTGACACTTATTTAAACTCTTGGAACCTTTTCTTATGTTAGTTTGAGCTGAGATTAGAACACCCTCGAAGGTGTTTCTTTAGGAGTATAGGATTTAGCATAGAGAGTGTTTGCTTGCTGGGAGTCTATAAGTGGGGGGAGAGGTTTATATCATATGGTTGTTTTTTTGATACCTTACCTAAATGTCTATATATGCTTATGCATCTACCTCTCTCCTCTATCTTTCCCCTCCTCTCTTATTGCTTGTACACCCTTAGCCAGAGCACTATTTAGTTAACCTCCTTTCTATTTCAGAAAGGTAGCTCTCTTAGTAGGCTATTATTTAGCCACTTTTATTTCGTGCCTGGCCTCTCCCCTTTCCTCTCTGTCTCTCTCTATTTAGACTGGTTACCATTAGTTTTTTATTTTATTTTAAGTTTGGTGTATTTTTCTATTATAGATAAGTCTGGATTGGAACACCCTTGAAGGTGTTTCCCAGGAGTATAGGGTTAGAACACTAAGGGTGACTATCTGTGGAGGAGTTTACTATATGTGGGGCTATGTGAATGTGAGATTATGATTTTTTTCAGATTTAATCCACACATTCTATTACCCACCACTCTCCACTTAGTCTCTCCACCCATATGAGTGTTTCTATACCCTCAGCCCAAGCATCATTTAGTTATTTTTCTTTTCTTTTTAGAAGGATTATATACAGTAGGCTACTATTTAGCCACCTATCTCGATTTTTGATGGTGGGTTATTCCTCTTAGCTGACTCTATCTATTTAGATTGGAACTTATGTATACATTGTATTATATACCTTAATAAAGTTATTTATTATTTTTTCCTTTTAACATTTACTCTTAGTTAGACCACCTTTGGATTTACTTTTTTTGTTTTGTTTCATTACCCTAGGGTTACCCCCTTTCTACCCAGTCTAGGTGACCATCCTTTACCTAAGAGACGGTAATAGGGTAGGGTTTTGTCCTCCCTGTTTTCCGGTCCCTCAAGGTTTCATCTATACTTACAGTCACAAGTGTTTTATGTAATGTTATTAGTTGTTTTGTTTGGTAATAGTGTTTTATTAATTAAATCATGTGGTTTAGCACTGTTTTTAAGTCTCGTACACCAACCAGGAATAATGGTCAATGCCTAGCAGAGAATTGATCATTTACCTGTGGGAAGATTCTATTTTGTTGTAAACTACTCTCCTGTCTGCTCCTCTTCTACCTTCATGTACATAATTGTGGTCATAGGGCCCATGAAACGTTGGTGTTACATGGTTCATCTTGCATGCTTGATGTGGATTGCTGTTTCATGACACTAAGAATACATGAAATAGTAGGGATGTGCATGGGCAAAAAATTTGGTTCGGATCGGTAATTCTGGTAAGTAAAAAAAATGTGTCTGCTTCAGCAATTCAGACCAATGGCATTCGGTTTGGCACATTCGAAATTCGGAAATTCGGACATTTATAAGCATACCTCTCTTGTTTTGCCACTTTTCAGAAATAATAAGCACTTTGCCACCACAACCACTTGCACATCTGTAGGGCTCCCTAACCACTAACCCTAACCACTAAAACCACTTACACATCTATAGGGCTCCCATTGCCTGGACTGCCACCACAACCACTTAAACATCCATAGGGCTCCCAGTGCTGGGAATTAGCTTATTGGTCAAAATTCCTGTCATCATTCACGTAATTTTCCCTCCCTCTCTTGTTTTGCCACTTTTTAGAAATCTGAAGCACTTTGGCACTTCTGCAATTCGGCAATTAGAACTTCAGACATTCGTAAGCATCTGAATTGCACGAAATTCGTCCGAATATACATTCGGAACAAAACAAATTGCACATGTCTATGAAATAGTACAAAAAGACAAACAGAGCAGAGAGACAGTGAGATAGAGATAGATAAAGGACTGACAAGAAAATTGACTCGGATTGAAGAAAGGAAAGATAACATCCTACATGTGCTTATATATTGAGATCCAATTTCTCATGAAGCTGATAAATCTGATTGGTTCCCTTATTTTTCTTTTAATTATTGAGCAGCCAATTGGTAGGAGAAGCGAGAAGACAATATGTATGCCAAGAAGATTTTGTAGATCTGGTGACAAATTCTTCTTTCATATCTTTCTGGATATCATATCAACAGAGGTTCATGGGGTTTAGGGTTTGGTAAAAATATTCTATCACTTATCCAAAAATAATGGAGCGCAGATGTCCTCTTTAATAAGTAAGAGTTTGTGGGCAGGCAGATGGTGTGGGTTTGGCAACAAGCACATCTATACACATGGCAAGCTTTTTGATTTCCAAAAATACAAATATATTTCATCGCAGTCTAGACAGGAAGTTATTATGTAAAAAAAAAAAAGTAAAGAAGAAAAGAAAATAGAATAAGACTGACACATTAAGAGACAGCTTACAGGGAGACAGGGACCATGTCATATGGAAAGACAACTCAGTAGTAGACAAAGCAACAGAGATACTGAGACATGTTAAGAAAGGATGATAAATGGTTAAGATAAAGCACAGGGACAAATACAAAAACTAGAATTAAATATATACCGACACAAGGAAGAAAAACAAACAGGGACAAAATACAGTAATTCTATGGAGTGTAAACTAAATTTTGAAACTAATGGAAAGGAAATTTGTTTTGGTATATAATTGTAAGAGTATGACATGGAAACATTTCACTTATTAAGCATTTACACACATAGTAAAGAGAGCTTTGTCCGTGCCAATGTCAGTGCATTACTCACCTTTGTGTTACTGCTTTCTATGCCTGAATCTCCAAGTAACATCATGTTCCAATGTTTGCAAAGAGCTATTTTAGGATTTCCAGCTTCCTATACCTATTCTAACCACTCTCTCTCCCTCTCTGAAGATAATACAATGGCGAAAGTCTCCATTACTGAAACAGAAGCAGGTAATTTTTGGTTCTGTAATTATATCCTGTGCAATGATAAAAGCAGCTTTAATTCACCACTAAATGAGGATGCAGAATATGCTATTATAGGATTATAATAGGAATAGTACTGTACAGTAGCACTGGTGCTCCGTGGCCTGTGTTTCAAGAAACAATTCCAATTGCCCATTCAATTGGTCTTTGAGACCCAGTGCTGGAAAAATGCATAAAATAAATACAAACTTAGAATACGAACGTCCCTATTGCTTAAATTAAAAATAATAAAAAAAATAATTCTGCATCAAAAATCCGGTAGAGGAAGGAACTTCCAATAAATTCTTTTTTTTACTCTATATAATTTCTTCCTATAACTGATTCTTGCTCTTTATAACTTAACCCATCCTATTGTTTCATGTTAACGCTCTCTATAAATCATTCTATATCTTAATTTAAGGGCACGGAATGTCCTCTGGAGATAGCTATTTACAAAAGAGCACAAAGATATGTCCAAGAAATAGTTGTAAAATTACAGTCTACTGAATGCAGGCAGATACTTATCCAGTAAGATTTGTATGCTGCAGACTCTGTTGGGAAGATGACATTTTATAGCAATATGTTTAAATTGCCTGTACAAGTGACAGGTTAATTCACAAAATTCGGTATTACCGTACCAAATGTAGCAAAACAATCCAGTGCTCTACGAGGCATTTCAAAGTGCAAAATCCAGAAACTGCAGAGCAGTTCAGGTTCCAAACTAGTTTGGTTCGGATTTCAGCTGGACTGAAAACAGTCAGCCAACTGAAATCTGGACCCATATTGTTAAAGTCCAGGCCCGGATGCTTCAAGTCCATTGGCAGCACTAGCATAAAGTGATTATGGTGCCCTTGGCAGTGTGGCACCGCTAATAAAGGCCATCCAGGTTCAGGTACATAGCTTTCAGTAGTTATGGGGTTCTGTACCACATGGTTAGGACCTTGTAGGCTGTTTCCTATTGGTGAGAGAGCAGTAATACTAAGTCGCATATGTTAAGCCACTGCACGTGGATGAAAGTTTTGCTGATGGCAGTTTTCCATTTGCTCTTGAATGGAGGGGGAAATGTTTTGTCACATAGGAGATCAAAATGCTTTAGGTCTCGATGTATGTCTGGTTGCTGGGGTAGTGTGGGGAGAAACCTACTTAGTTGTTCATACCTAAAGCTCTGCAAGATCGTGGTATTTGTGTCAGTTAGGAGGGTTTTTCTTTTTTTTTAATTCTTTATTTTTGTTGTGCGTTGCGGAATTCACATAGTAACAAATACATTGCATAGTAAAACTTAAGTGAATGTTAACACGAGTACATTATGCCTGTCTGAGATACTGCACAATTTTTTTTAATTATAATGGGAGATAGCGAGGCGTGGTAACAAATAAGGGTGGCTCATAGTAAAGATAATTATTCCACTGTGCATGGAATTGATACCTACTACAAATATAAGGATTAATTATATAAAGCTTTTCCTATGCACTGGTGGGGGTTACAGCAATGGTAAAACTCAGAAGTGTATAGAGCAAGAGAGAATTATCAGGCTATTAGTGCCACTGGAGGCAATTGATTAGGCTACTGCAAACACTGTATGTGATTCGGTTTGTAGGGTAAGACAAAAGGAATAGTTAAGCTAGTGTCGCGGTAGAGATTGTCTTTAGCTCACTCAGCTGATGCCCTTTTAGGGTGAGGCGCAGCCACTGGGCCACCAGAGTCCAGCAAACTTGAGCAGGTTGCTCCAATGATCCACAGCCGCTGCCTGCTCTGATAGGGTGTTTTTCAAAGGCCAGTCCTGACCGGTCGCTGGTGCTGTAGCGTTTGGCCTTTCAGGTTCAGGCATCCGGCACCGCTTATTCAGATTCCTCCATCTGCGGGATAATTGCCAACAGGGCGATCCAGGTAAGAGGCAGCTGGCTTGGGGGTTGTGCCGTCGAGATTAGTGCGCAGTTTGCGCCGTCCATCTGCATCTACACCTCCACGACACCACGTGGGGGACATACAGTAGAGGTCGCTCCACGCAGCTTCCTTCAGCAGTTTGATAGGCATGAGGTTGTCTGCTTAATTGTAGCTTCGCCCAAAGTTGTGAGCACAAGTTTTCACAAGGGGAGTAGGCTGTGAGGCAGCCATCTTGATTTGGGCCTTGGGCCTATGTAGTGGCATGGTGTTGCGTCCGAGTGTGGCCTTGGGGTGAGGACCGGGATCACCCCCCCGGTCCAGGGGGGGGGGGGATCAGGACCGGGTCCGCAAAGGTTCAGCGTGTCTGTCGGCCACCGATAGGCAGGATAGTGGAGCAGCGGCCATCCACTCCACTCACCGCCGGGCAAGGTCTCGTCTGAGGCAGCAGAGATCTCTCCTCCGAGGGACTAGAACTCTGGGAGCAAGCCTCTCCTCGGTACCAGTGGCCCTTTCACACCAAGGGTCGCAGTTGGTGGTCATTTAAGTTATTGAAAGTCACGATTTCCAGGCTTATTAGATCGTGGTTTGCAGGAGCTGATCTGTCCTGCGACCGTTCAGCTCGGTGGCCCGGCCCTGGCCCCCCAGTTAGGAAAGTTTTTCACTTGCCATTACTGACTACATGGCTCAACTGTGGTGCTTTGTTTTGTAGAAGCAGCTCCGCACCCCTGCATAAGTCCCAGGGGGGAATAGGGATTGCAAGTCAACAGGTGTAAGGAAGAGTGAAAGGAGGAGAGACCCATTTTGGCCACCATACCATGGCCTATCAGTAGGATGGAGTGTATGAATGGTTGGTGGCTCGAAGGGTACCCACTGATGGCAGGGTTAATCCACAACAAAGTGGAAAGTGGCCTAGCAACCTGGGCACTCTCAACGGTCTTCCACAATTTGTACATGCCATCCACAGATTTTGGTCTAGTACCGCCAATCCCCCCTTCCATTTTGGCATGGTGAATATTGACTGTTTCAGTCTTGGCTTTCCAGCTCCCCAGATATACCCAATCAGCATAGAGTGTAAGGAAGAAACGTTTGCTGGGGGGATGTGAATGGGAAGAGTTTGGAAGAGGTAGAGGATGCCTGGCAGAAAATTAATTCAAATGGCAGTAATTTGGTCCAGTCAGGATATATGTGGTATGGACCATGTGACAGAAACTCCCATTTTAGGGTCTTTTACAGAGGCTTGAAGACCAGCCTTTTACCTACTATGACTATGGACCTGGTCCTAGGAGTCCCTTAAAGAGGTGTGTGACAGCAGCAATCAATGTACAAACTATACAATGTTACTTTGATAACTCTGCAGTGCCCTCTCCTGGCTGACTAGAAGTGTGGATATTTGCATAATGATGGTATGCAAATGAGGGCAACCAAATATGTGAATGCATATATTTTAGAATTTTATTCTGTTGTAAAATGTTATTTGTGTTATATAGTTCATGCATAATTATAATTGTTCATTCTCTAATGTTCTATATACGTGTATTTTCATTTATAATGATTTTGCATTCATTTGAAATTATAAAGGGGAATAAAAAGGGGTGGGGGAGCATAAAATCATATACAGTTCTTTACAAAAGTGTGATACTTGCATAACATGACATTAAACATGGGTCTTGTAAGTCTACCGAAACAAGAATCAGTGTTATGTTATACATATCTGTATGTGTATTTTTATGGTTGTCACCACATGTTTAAGGACTATTTCCCAAAGGCTAGGACTAGTTCAAAATAAAGTTTTGTATGTTAGTTCCTTTTGGAACTGTATGTCCTGTGTGGATTTTTAGGGATCCCAGTAACAGAGTGTAACGGACACCTTCCGTTGACGGATGCTCCTAGAAGAAGAAGGTACGGGTCAGCGGTGTTAATGCAATTGGGTAGCCGCGAATAGTTCCATAGATTTGGCTGCACACACCGCTGACCGCGTTCGAATAAGTTAAAATGGCCGCCGCCACGTGTTCGCTTATCGAATGGCGGCCACTTCAACGACTTCGGCACTTCGACGACTTCAGCACTTCGACTGCATTCGAAGTGCCAGTTTAAAAGTTTCAACCCTGCTCCAAAGCATTTAAAGGCCCAGGAACAGCATTAAAAAATCCATTATGCCCAAATGTAATTCTTAAAGGGCAATACATCCCAGGGCAATAGTCGCAGGGCAGGAGGCTAGCAATCAGTCCTCTCCAATGCCCAGTGGCAAATGGCAGTTTGTCACACAGAGTTTGCCCGGGGGCAAAAAGTGAGCTAGTCTTTATAAAGACAGGAGCTATCTAATTGCAGGCAGAGGCACATACTTGCGTGGAAGAAGAACTGCAGAGGAATAGTTAGAGGGGATGATACCTGCCTGGAAGGAAAGCTGCAGAGGAATAAGCAGAGGGGACGATACCTGCCTTGGTATAGTCTATTCCAGTGATGGAGATTGTCATGTCTCTGGTGTTAGTCTCCTACAGGGTTTGTACACTGAGATAGGTATGTCCAATAGGGCATCTGAGAACTAGTCTAGGTAAATGGCATGTAATGAAGGTGAGTGATGGATGCAGTAGCTAACTATGCCTAGGGTCTCCAATAGTGCAGGGAAATGTGAGCAATCAGGCATAGTGACCTTGGGTCGCCAGGTATAATCAGACAAAGTATGAAACTAACAACAACAAAACAAATATATATATATATATATCAATAACATATACAAAATATTGAAATAAAATATTTCAAAATATTAAATCATTTGAAAAACATACAAAAATCTTAAATTAATGCTACGAACGTTGACATACTACATATATCTCTACTGATCCTAGTACCATTATGTAATATTTCACCTCTTTTTAAAGCTCAATTAAAGGCTAAGGCAAAATTATAGAGATCCTTGATCAATAAAAACTCTGGAAAACAGTATTCTGTATCCTCAGCTGCTTAAAAAAAAAAACCTGAAAAGTGTTCTAATCTACATTCAAGCCACAGTGTTTGTAGTTTTACTTATTCCTGGAAATGGATAGGAACTTAAACTTCAAAATAAAAGAATCCCAAGTGTCCCATAACCATTATGTGAAGAATTTGTTTTCTAGTTCACAAAGCTAATAAATCTCTCTGTAGCAGGCAGTGCACTATCATGGTTGGGTAAGCCATCCCTCATCAGTTCATCAGTTAGAATACGTTGCATGCCTAAATATGCTAAAGGCACACCAAAGAGAGACACTAAAACACACCATATAAATGGTTAAAATTGAATACAGTTTATCAAGCAAAAACGTTAGACACATGCAAGCAGTGATGGACCTGATGCTAAGAGGGACGTGGTGCATGACATTGTGCCCCAACCTCCAGCAAAAGGGTGACAAACGTAGATCCTCAACTGCTGTACAACTCCTTTGATGTTTGCCATATCAGGATGTACCATTTGCTCATCCTTGCAGGGTTGTATTTGTGTGTGTAGCAGAGTCTGTGTCTTTGAATGTGCTGAATGCAAGACAAATTTTGTGTTTGTGTAAAGTTTTGGTGTTTGAATGCAGGTGTGCATCTGAATAGTGTATGTGTGTATAAATGCAGTGGTGTATTTGTTTGGAACTTTGGCATTTCAATGCACTAGTGTGTTTACGTGTAGTGTTGGCTTTTGAATACAGGGGTGTGTTTGTATGTAGCGTTGGCATTCTTTAGCTATATTGATCACACAGAATCTACACTCCTCTATCTCTAATATCATCCAATCAAATCTGAATAGTGATGACTGGTTGAAAGCAGATACCTACACATGCTTTGAAAAAGATACATATTGGGTACTGCCTACCAACCATTATTGATATTTCAAAACCTTACAGGCACCTTGACGTGGTATATTACAAATCGGAAGTACCAGTAACTCTGTCTTAGATATTTGTCAGTTTCCGGCTTCTCGTAGCCAACCAAGGCAATATGCTAGACATGTGCAATTTGTTTCGTTACGAATGTACATTTGGACGAATTTCATGAAATTTGGACATTCGGATGCTTACGAATGTCCGAATTGCCGAAGTTCCGAATTTTGGAAGTGCCGAACCGAAACGAATTGCCGAAGTCCCGAATTGCTGAATTTTGGAAGTGCCTCCACCTATATTTTATTGTCCTCATACACACATACATAAACAAAAAACTAAGAATCATCTAGTAACACAATCACTCACACAGTCACATACTTGCATTGTCCCATTGGGTCTATCTGTTTTTTACTGTGTGCCTGTGCATGCCCGTTAGTGTGTGTCTATGTATACTTGTATACGTTTTTTTTAACATGATCCTTGTGTGTGTGTATATGTTTAACAGGGAGCCATAATGTAGTTCACTGTTATAAAGGGCCTTTTAAAGCACCAGAAATAGTACAGCTAATTATAGTGATTCTGGTGCAAAGAGACTGTCCCTTTAGTCTGACAATTGCAATCTGAGAAAAGGAAATGTTTATGTTTAGTTCTAAGGCCACCTCTAGTGGCTATCACTGCAACAGCCACTAAAGGACCTTCCTGAAGCAGTCCTGAACTCTTTGCAGGACTGACATTCGGCATCCTCACACTCAGCATGAAGACATTGAACTCTGCCCATACAGATACATTGATCCAATTAAGAGGCAATGCTGATTGGTGCAGTTCAGCAACTGCTCTGCATGCACACTAGCACCCAACTGCTTCATTATTGGGAAGCATCTGTAATGATGATCTCAGCTAGGGGTGCAGCGATGGCCACACGAGACCTGCACGCCAGGTATACTATTGGTTTATATTCAACAGAAAATACTTTAATATTAGGCTTGTATTACTAATGTCAGATTGTTCCTTTAATAAAGTAAGGGACAGTTTCCCCAGGCTGTTGCCTTATATTGTTGTTTTGTGCAGTACAACCTGTGATGTACCATGTTCAGAGATCTTGCAATTAATTCTCACAGTTCTGTACCAGTTCCTGTCTGAGACCTTTATTGTTCTAGTTTGAACCTCTTTTCTGTCTATCTCAGTTGTTCTTCATTGCTATCAGAGCTGGCTGCTCCTGTTAGGGTATTATCAGTCGTAGCGTACTCTTACTATAAAGTCCCATTGAAGGCAACAATCCTTTTCCTATAGCATAGCATTACCAGACCAGGCCTGCACAGGGCCATCTATAATATTAATAGGACCCTGGGCAAAACATTTTCTTGGGCCCCCTCCTGGATCCCCCCTCCTAATCACGCCTTACATCCCAACGCAGTGGGTGAACTAAAGTAGAGAGATTCAAGGCATACTTACACAGACATATACACTGACAAACACATTGACACATACACACGCAGACATATATTCACTGACAGACATTGTGATGGAGCTCTTGTACTCCGTCCGAGTACCTCTGTCCAGTCCGCTTCCTAGCCACTTGCAGGGACCCTGGAATGCTTCGCCGAAGTTTGACTGGGGTCCCTCTGGAGCTTTTTCACCTGACCATGCTGCAGCTCTTCTTCCAGGCAGGTATCATCCCCTCTGCCTAATTCTCTGCAGCCCTTCTTCCAGGCAGGTATGCAAATCCACCTGCAATGTTATAGCTCTTGTCTTTAAAAAGACCCTTGCGGCTCTCAGGCCTAGCTATTTTGCTTTATCCCAGGTCTAGAGGGATCCTGCAGCCAACAAACAGGTCTGAGGACTCTGTCACTGGGATTCCAACATATCCATAAAATTCTGAAATTCAGCAATTTGGTTCGGTTCGGCACTTCCGAAATTTGGACTTCGGCACTTCGTAAATTCAGCACTTCGACACTTTGGAACTATCCGAATGTCCGAATTGCCTGAAATTCATCTAAATTTACATTTGGAACAGAACAAATTGCACATGTCTAATGTTCATAACAAAAAGCTTACTGTGACAACTCAATAAAAATACAAACACTCAAATCACATTAGGCAACATAAAGGAACGTATAATAACATAATGACATATTTATAAAGGGGTGGGAAAGACAATAATTAACTCAAAACATCCATTCTGCTTGCAGAAATAGCAATCTGCAAATCTACCTAAATATGCAAATTAGCAATCCTTGCGATTCAGGTAGTGCATACAGCGGTTGCTAGATCCTTGCAACCAACAGGTGGCGCTGTACAGTGTCCACAGCCCAATCCACCTTATTGATTGCAAGCATTAGCAATACAGGAGAGCACACTAACATTTAACATTAAACAATTACATTACACATTACACTATAATGGGTACAGGGTGACTAACACATAAGACATAAAACATAAGAAAAGTCCAGCAACCTACATAAATAGTCTGAAGGTCCAGGTGATGGTGACTACCGTCACAGACATACTGACACATTCACAGATATATACTGACACACACTGACAAACATACTGGCACACACACATACACTGACACACAAATATGTACTGACAGACATATTGACACATATTTAGACATACTGACACACACAGACACACATACTGACACACACACAGACATACACTGACAGAAATACTGACACACACAGACACATACACTGACAGACATACTGACACACATGTGCTTACAGACATACTGACACACACAGACTCATGCACTGACACACACACAGACATACAGACATACACACACACACAAAATGTACACTATCAAACCCACCTCCCGTTTCCTGCTTTGGAGGGTGACTTCCCTGGTGTCCAGAGTGGTGGCTGAGGATGTTGGAGGTTAGCATCTGGCTCTACCGGTCCAGCCCCGCTCCTCTCTGCCTCCTTGGTGTCTCCCGTGCGGCTCTGTTCTCTGTGGGAGGAAGTGATTTGTGGCTGTCACTTCCTCCTAGCTGTTGAAGGGCCACAGCGCTCGACCGAGCCCCTGCTTACAAATGCCCACCAGTGGCCCATGAGGGAAAAAATAAATAGTTAAGGGCAGCGGGACAACGGGACAGCTGCTTTGGGACCCACAGGAGTAACGGGAATGGGAACGGGAATGGGAAGCCTGTGTGGATACCTGTTACATCTTTAAACAGGAGATGCCCAGGTAGGAGATATAACTAGAGCGTGGTACCAAAAAGGGATAAATGAGAGCATAGTCAGGGAAATCCAAAGGTTAGGACAGCAGCACAGGTTTATGAACAATATAACAGGCAGAGGGTAAGGTACAGAGTAAGCAATTAACACAGGATGGGTATACTGAAGTGCACACCACAGTAGCACAGTAGAATTGAACACAGGAGACTGGGTTAGCTGTGGTTATATATTGGAGAGGATCACACCTCCCAAATAGCACTAGGGATGCTGTTTTCACATGTTAAAAATAACCAGCCTCCTGTCCCTTTAAGAGGTGGTCCTCTAGGCGTGTGCGCACCTAGTGCATATACATTGTGTGGGGATTCCCCATTTGTTGCGTGTAGTGCTGCCCACAGTTCCACGCAGACGATGGTCAACGGGGAGGAAAGAAAAGCCACAGCACCGCTTCTTTGCAGGGAGAGAATACAGGCCTTCCCTCCGAAGAAGGATTGAGGAGTGAGGCACGCTGTGGGAGCTGCAGGTGAGTGAGCCGAGACTCCTGTCAATACCATTTTTACAAAGACCAAAGGCCTAAGTGCGCTTTCAATGTAGTGAATTGGGAGTGAAGCACCATGGTCAAACTATAAAATACCTTTATCTCGGCTTTTTCGTCTGTTTGACTATTTTGGCATACATGTTACAATTTACTTACTTAAATCCCATAATTCACTATTTACCACTATTTATTTATTTTTTTCCAACTTTTGAAATGGACAAAGCGGAACACTTTCCCTTTAGTGGTGTAAGTAGCGGTGTGCACAGCCGTCTTTAAGGCGGGGCAAACGGGGCAGCTGCCCTGGGCCCACTTACTCCTGGGGGGCCCAAAGCAGCTACCCCGTGGGCCCCGCTGTCCGCCAAATTTTTTATTATTTTTTTGTCCCCTGGGCCCGCCGGTGCTACCATTGCACCGAGAGCCCACACACTAAGAGGGCCCGGTCGGGCGCTGTGGCCTTTTAACAGCGCGACCAGTCCCCCTTGTTTTACCGCAGCAGGCTGGGAGGAAGTGACTGCCGTGAGTCACTTCCTCCCAGATTGAATGAAGCCGTGCGGGAGGATGGAGGAGGAGACCGTCAGGAGGGAGCTGGAGTGCAGGAGCCTCACTCCCAACCACCTCAGCCTGCCACTGGACCCCAGGGAACCCATAAGGTAGGCTGGAGGGTGGCTTTATAAATGTAAACTTTACATGTGTGTGTGTTTGTGTGTCAGTATGTCTGTGTGTCTTACTATGTGTGTATGTGTGTGAGTGTGTCTGTGTGTGTGTGTCACTATGTCTGTGTGTCACTATGTCTATGTGTGTGTCAGTATGTCTGTCAGGGCCTTTGTGTGTGTCAGTATGTCTGTCTGTGCGTGTCAGTATGTCTGTCTGTGCATGTCAGTATGTCTGTCGGTGCGTGTCAGTATGTCCGTCAGTGTGCGTGTCAGTTTGTCTGTCAGTATGCCAGTGTGTCAGTATGTCTGTCAGTGTGTAAAAATTTAAACTTTGCATGTGTGTCAGTATGTATGAGTGTGTCAGTATTTGTGTGTGTCAGTATATCTGTGTATGTGTGTGAGTATGTCTGTCAGGTGTCTGTGTGTGTGTCACTATTTCTGTGTGTGTGTGTATCAGTATGTCTGTCAGTGTGTGTCGGTATGTATCTCTGTTGTCAGTATGTATATCTGTGTATCTGTATTTAGTATATCTATGTTTCTCTATGTGGTCTGTGTGTATCTGCATGTGTGTCAGGTTGTGTATCTGCGTGTCTGTATGTGTGTCAGTGTGTGTATCTGTATGTTATCATTGTATGTATTTGTATGTTGTCAGTGTGTACCTGCGTGTGTATATCTGTGTGTGTATCTGTATATAGTCAGTGTTTTTATTTGTGTATGCATGTGTGTCAGTATATGCATCAGTGTGTCTGAGTATCCATATGTGTCAGTGTTTGTATATATGTCTATGTATGTGTACTTGTGTCAGGTTGTGTATCTGTGTGTCTGTATGTGTTAGTGTGTGTATCTGTGTCAGTCTGTATCTGCATGTGTGTTAGTGTGAGTGTCAGTGTTTATGTCTGTGTATCTGCATGTGTTTCTGTGTGTGTGCGTGTATCACAGTGTGTGTGTGGCACTCTATGTGTACATGTGCATACATCTCATCATTCAAATCGCCAACACTACACACAAGTACACACCTGCATTCAACCCTCAACACTACATACAACCATAGTCCTGCATTGAAACGTCAACAATATATAAATACCAAAAATATATATAAACACACCCCAGCATTTAAAAAAACAAGCAAAAAACTACACATAGATGCATGCTTGCATTCAAACACCAACACCACAAACAAACACACCCCTACATTTACACAAACATACTCCATACACAAACATGCTTCCATTCAAACACACAAACACAACTCAGTGCTAAATACGACTCTGCAAGCATGGAAAAATGGTTGCGCTACTGCGTTGGGAAGTGAAGAGCGTGATTGCATGTCAGGGAGTGGGGGTCAGGGGGCCCCATCAAATTCTTGCCCAGGGCCAAATCAATTTTAAAGACGGCCCTGGCAGTGTGGTCATCCGTGATTCTGTTCTGAGAAATCTTAGGTGACTTACAAATAACAATTTATGGAGCAAAAATTTAATTTAGAACAAGAACAATGTGTCTTATTTACACAGATTGATTTCTAAACACATTTATAGTAGTTTAAATATATTACTGTGAGTATCATTGCTTTGGAGCTCTGTTATACACTCAAATACACACACAATATGCAGCTCCTAAAAATGAGGGACTTTAGGATATAAAAGAGAGACAGAAGGATTTGAGTCCAAAATATGGACTGTCCTTACTAAATAGGGACAGTTGAGAAATATGTTTTAACAGAGAATGACCAAACCAAAATAGGAAATACATATACAGATAGATATATTAATCAGTGTGTACTTATTTTCCATAGGGCTCATGTACAGTACCAAGTACACCGTCAGTTTGTGAACAATGCCAAGTAAACCTAAAATGTTATAAATAGTCTGTTTTTGTTTTCTCCAGACTGTGGACATCAACAGTCAAAAACACATCAAAACAAGATCCTTGTTTTACAGAGTTCTACATAAATTTCGTTCACATATCTGTCAGCTTGACAATTTATTTGTTCATCAAACCCCAGCAATGGTTTCTTATTGAGCACAACAGAGTTGTCAGCATTCTTTTAAAGTTCATTTTGGAAGCCTTAGCATTTCCAAGCAATTCCTAGTGCCTTTAAATGGGGAAACAAACTGGATTCTTAAGGAGTTAAAGGGACACTATAGGTACTATAGGAATTGCAATGTTTACATTGCAGGGTTAAAATTATTGTTTGTCCTCATGAAAGCTCAGTTTTGGAGCTGAAACATTGACACAATTTATGGAATAAATAAAAGCTAAGTGTTATTTATAGAATAAAAGTCATTTGAGTGCGGTTCTTTCTTTCTATATGACTTGCCAGACCAGCACCGGGCAATATATATATATATATATATATTTTTTTTTAATATATATATATATATTTTTCCCAATGTTTATATTTACCAAATGTTTTCAGAATATAACAAGGATTACACAGGCAGAAAAAGTAATTTGTGGTGCAAATACAAAGTTGAACACAATTACATACTACATACAGTAGACTATGTACATAACACAAGTAAGAGACTCAGGAAATGACTTCAATGCCGAGCTGGCTAGGAAGGTATAGGAGTAGCTAACAGGGGTGGACCATGGAATATGAAAAAGGTACAATCAGTTTTGGTCTGAAAGCAGTCCAAGGCTTTCCAAATTTGATAAAACCGGTCTGAGGAACACAATATTTGATGAGACAATTTGGACATTCGGATGCTTACGAATGTCTGAATTGCCGAAGTTCCAAATTGCAGAGAGAGGGGAAATTATGTGAATGATGACCGTAATCTTGACCTATAAGCTAATTCCTGGCACTGGGAGCCCTATAGATGTGTAAGTGGTTGTGGTGGCAATCCTGGCACTAGGAGCCCTACAGATGTGTAAGTGGTTAGGGTTAGGGGTGCCCAGGATTGCCACCACAACCACTTACTATAAATGTGCAATTAGTTTCATACAATTCAGACATTCGGATGTTTACGAATGTCCGAAGTGCCGAAGTTCCAAATTGCCGAAGTTTGGTAGTTCGGAAGTGCTGAACCGAATGCCATTTGTCCGAATTGCCAAAGCTGACAAATTATTTTACTTACCTGAATTTCCGAACTGAACTGAACCAATTTTTTTGCCCATGCACATCCCTACAATGGGCCTCCACCTATATTTTATTGTCCTCATACACACATACATAAACAAAAAAACTAAAAATCACCTAGTAAAACAATCACTCACACAGTCTGAGGAACACAATATTTGATTAAACATTTCTTCATAGTTATCGGTAGACTGTAAAGAGGCTAGTAGTGGTTGAAGGATGGCATTGTCATGCCAAATAGGTTTTGCAGATATAAATATGAGTAGGATTAGGTGTTTATCTGGTTTTCTAATATCAGAAGGTAGCATACCTACTAAAAAGATGTTTGGGAGCCTCAAAAGGATATGGTCTGTGATATCATAACAGCCTTCCAGTAACTCGTAATCCTATCGCATTTCCAAAAAACTGGATCAAGGGTTGAGACACCAGCAAGTTAATGATGTACTCAGATAAATGCCTGCTAATCAGGTCGGCATATACCGTCTGAACAATTTGTGAACCATGTGAACTAGACCACTGCTTGTGACACTGATTTAATGTACTGTACCTATGCTACGAGAGCATATATGAGTGCATTCCCAGAGCATTATGAATGACATCTGGATTTAGCTTTGAATCATATGGGGCCTATGGAATGAAATTATATTAACCAGGCGATTGAAAAGGTGAATGTCTCAGAGCTTCGATCTCTGCTGATATCTATTCATAGTCCATCAAATCGTTATTTCACTAGCTAATGGCCACTGATTATGACCCTTTACTCTGCCACAGAAACAACAAACTAAACACATTGTGACATGGGCAAATTTGTATAGATTTTACATTTGAAGTTGTACCTATTCAATTTTTTAAACTTGGCAGAGAGGCTTTTTTCAGAAGATTTTTTTTTTAAAATAATTGATTGATTCATCATATAGTGCTTCTCACACAAAAGATAATAAAGCTGATAGTGGTTCTTGTTTTGTGCCAACAAAATATTACAGATTGCTTTTATGGCGTATAAGAAAATTACATTGAGCTATGTAAATAGAGTAAGCTTTATGCATCTTCCTGCCAAGGCTAAATGTTGCCAAAGACAAAACCTTAGGATTATAAGAGAATTTTTGGTTGGTTGTGATAATGATAAACTCAGGAATATTAGAGAAAAATGAAGCAGTTGGAATGTCTGAAAAGGCTTTATTCATTATATTGGTGGCAACACAGCTGTGTGTGTGTTTTAAGGAATGGGTGTTTGGATTAATAATTGACTGCTTTTACCATACAATCAAAGGTACAGACAACATTCCAAAAAAGTTGTTGTTGTTTTTTAAATTAATTTGTACTTATCACAGTACACACAAGTTATTTTGTTGTCTTTAAAGCAATTTTAATTCCATCTTTACATTGGGCTAGCAGAATTGCTTGCAAATGGGGAAACTATTTAAAAATAGATCCATCACCCACCTTTAATAATTTTTTTTTACATAGACCTGTAAGCCAAAAACTGACTGACAGGGAGAGCAGGAGAACTCTCCTTCATATGGTTCTTCAGTTCTTCAGCAGGGCAACCACGGCTCTTCTAGCACTGGCTAAGGAGTATAAGAACTAAGTGACTATGTCACTCCATTGAGACTCTGGTATGTTAGCAATGAAGCAAGTGGAAGGAGGATTGCCCTGCTTAAGCTAGTATACCAAAGCAAGAAAAAAAAAAAAAAACAGGACATATGGGATAAAGGACTGATCGGGAGGGTATTACAATAGTGACAAGAAGGTTATGGAGTGAAGATAAGTTAGGTCTATACTCAAAATTGCCAACTGAATACATTTGATATCTCCAAAATAAATTATATATGCTTTACCTGTGGAGGAGAGCTTTCAGCTAAATTGAATTTGTCATGACAGGTTCAATTTAGGGAGATGCTGCGATTGTAGATTCTACCACTCATTTCTGAAGGTGTCATGTAAAAGAGGTTCTACAAACATGCATTCATGAAAAACAAAGTTGTAACAAAGCTGATACCTATGGAGTGATCTGTCTGAATGACACATTTTACCAAATTCTGAACATCCTCCAGAGACATTCACTTCAATTAAACTCTGGCTATTGCGACTCAATGTGAAACCAACTAGAGCAGGGGTAGGCAACGTTTGACACGCTACATCTCCCCTGATGCTCATCCAACATCATGGCTGTAGGAGCTTTATGGGAGATGTATCCCATATCTAGAGTGTGCCAAAGGTTGCCTACCCTTTGGATGATGTTATATTGTATAAATCAATAGGAGCTGTGTATGCATATGAATTACCATCACTATAGTTTGCAGTTAAATGAATTGGAGACAAAGCTCTCTGTACTGTGTATGCATTATACAGTCACAATTAGTTTCTTTGGTAAAAATGTAATATTATTATTATATATATAATTATAATTATTAGTATTACACACAGACATATCTTTCTCTCTCTCTCTCTCTCTCTCTCTCTCTCTCTCTCTCTCTCTCTCTCTATATATATATATATATATATATATATATATATATATATATAGTGCCAACTAATTGCGCAGCTCTTTACAATCATAAAATGGGGATAACTGACAACATGTAGTTGACACACAAAATCTTTACAGGGACAAGAGGCAAAGTAGGCCCTGCTCAAACGATCTTACAATCTATACATATGTAATTGGCAGAGCAAAGCTCTCACTGAAACATCTAGCCCATGCTAGTAAATATGGCATTTAGAGTGCTAATATTGCAATTATCTACTTTCTGCCATCCAATTTGTCAGATCCATCAATTACGTGATTTTGCTATTTCATGACAATGTTATGATTTTTATAAGACACGGAGGCGAGTATTGCTTAACCCTTTCTTTACTGTCCAC
The DNA here is from genome assembly GCF_036172605.1 of Pelobates fuscus. Classification (NCBI taxonomy): domain Eukaryota; kingdom Metazoa; phylum Chordata; class Amphibia; order Anura; family Pelobatidae; genus Pelobates; species Pelobates fuscus. The sequence goes on along the minus strand of NC_086319.1, from coordinate 261,152,769 downwards.
CAATAGCAGCAAAGAAAAATACACAAGTTGAAAAAGGATATCAATACAAGATGGCCCAGACAATCCATAGTCAGGTCCCTGTATAATACAAAGAACCATCCTCATCACACCTCTTGTTTTTGATATTTGAAAATGTTGAAATTATTTTAAAAGTTAATTCCAAACATATTAATTTATTTGGAAAGTTTATCCAACAATATTAAATCAAACTTACAAAACTGTAGCAGATTAAAAAAATAAAAAATAAATTTGCATAATTGTTCTAAATAAGATATTTTGGCCTGAGAATGTACTGTTCAATAAAGACCTCTATGTTCTTTTAATTTATATAGTCTAGCTGCTGGCTACTAAGTCACATAAAGGAATGGTTTTAACTGTCTTGATCAATGTTTATTTTACAGAAACACAGCAACTACATAAGTATTTTTTTATATACCCCCAAAGAAGGAGTTTAAATACTAAATTGTTAAAAAAAAAATACAAAAAAAATAAGGATATCTATTTATTGGCATGGAGTGTTCTTCTAATATTTTAATGCCAAAGAAACATTATACCAGTATTAAATTATATCAATAAACAATAAAAATATAGAAATATTGGGCACTCATCATATGTCACCCCTTAGATATATTTTGCTTAGAAGTTAATATATGCAGTTATTCGCTGTAGGGTTATTCACTCGAGTGAGTATTCAAGGTGAATTTCAAATGTAAGCTCAAAATAGCCAAACTTAAAAAATGCTATGCTCTCATTTCGGCTACGCTGGCCTTAAATTTAAAAAAATGATTTTGATTTCCCACTTTAGTAAATCAATTGTTGGTAATTCCCTAGGCAATTGCAAATTTAAAGGGAATTTGTCATGACTCCCCTCTCATTCCGCTCCTGTTCCATCATGTCTACACAGAGGTGGGTATAACACCCACCTCCAGTCTGCCCATATTCATGTTTGACTTGCCCTGTTTTGGGATACTTCACCAAGCAAGGAGAACCTCCACCTCAACATGTCAGTCACTCTATTCCTATACTATCTAGCAAATGCTAGCAGTGCTGACTAGGGAGTTATCACATGCTGTGGTTGCTATGCTTGGAAGAGCAGAAGGACCAGCTGTAGGAGATCTCTTCTGCTCTCCCTTGTCAATCAATTCTTTGGCAGAGAGTGATTGGCAGGTGAGAGAAAACTATTTTTAAATAGGCTTTTTTTCCCAATCTATACATTAGCTAGCACATCAGCTTGCACGGTGTATAGATATAACTGAATGTTCTTTTAAAAGAGCATTCATTATGAACAACAGAACAGGTACCTTATAAAGTCAAAGTAGCAGCGCTGAAAACATATCTGAGAAGAATATGTTATAGGTTTGCTTTTTTGGCCTAAAATGTTAAAATCATTGGTCAATTCCAAACAATTCATACATTGCAGAATAACCCTATCAGTGTTTTATTTTTTTTAAATAACAATCGGTCATGAAAGAGGTCAACATTGGAATACATCTGGGGAAGACAAATCACTAAGGAAATTTGATTTATTCCTACAGTTTATAAAACCACAAGCAATTTACTTAAACTCCACAAATTTCTGACTAAAAAAAATCACATTTCATACAAGTATGTAATTTGTGGGTAGGACATGTTCTTAAGTAAATGAAATTTGCTTGATTTAAAAAAAAAAAAAAGGGAAAAGGCAAAAGTGAGCTGAGTTCATTTATTAACTTAGACTGTTCGCTGAGCAATTTACCTTATTGATATCTTCATGGACGTGATTTATGAGTGGATAAACTAACACTTGATATAATTTGTAGGTTTCTAGTAATGTGTTAGGTATGACATTTTGTCTCTTACTATAAATGGTGCCCTTAACAATTTACAAGCATTTTGTACCAGTCCAATTATAATGGACATATAGCATGGTATGGTGGAATGGTAAACTGGGTTATTCACAAAAGTGAGAATTCAAAGTGAAATTCACAAAGACAAACTTAAAGCATAGCTGACACAGAGAATTTTTTCAATTCAGCTGCTTTTGTCCTCTTATACATGTTTCGTTCCGAATGTAAATTCGGATGAATTTCGGGCAATTCGGACATGCGTATGCTTCCGAATGTCCGAATTGCCGAAGTCCAAATTTCGGAAGTGCCGAACCGAAACAAATTGCCGAAGTCCCGAATTGCTGAATTTTGGAAGTGCCGCATTTTGGAAGTGCCAAAGTGTTTCGGATTTCTGAAAAGTGGCAAAACAAGAGAAGGAGGGAAGATTACGTGAATGATGATAGGAATCTTGACCAATAAGCTAATTCCTGGCACTGAGAGCCCTATAGATGTGTAAGTGGTTGTGGTTACGATCCTGTTACTGGGAGCCCTACAGATGTGTAACTGGTTGTGGTGCCAGTCCGGGCACTGAGAGCCCTATAGATGTGTAAGTGGTTGTGGTGGTTAGGGGTAGGGTTTGGGTTACGGGTAGGGTAGGGGTAAGGGTAGGGTTAGGGGTAGGGTTAGCGAGCCCTACAGATGTTCCAAATTCCAAAGGTCCGAATTGCCGAAGTCCCAAATTGTCGAAGTTCCGAATGACCGAATACTGGAAAATGACTCAGGGGATTATAAACCAGGAACACCGGAACAAGGAGTTGGTGCTCAGAAGAATCCAATAACTGAGAAATGCACTTAAGAATGCCAGAGGTTTATGAAATATGATCAGAATGAAAATGACACTTCTGTAGTGATCCATCCACTCTCATATGCCTGGTATATTAGTTTCATACGTGTTTATTTAGAATATTTGCACATGTACAGAAACAGTCGTACATCTATTAATATGTCTTAATCCACCGACATGAATAGGGTTAGGGTGCCCTACAAATGTTCAGAATTCCAAAGTTCTGAATTGCCAAAGTCCCGAATCGCCAAAGTTCCGAATTTCGGAAGTGCCGAACCGAACCAAATTGGCGAATTGCTGAAGTGCCGAATTATTTTACTTACCCGAATTTCCAAACCGAACCACATTTTTTTGCCCATGCACATCCCTAGACTTTGAATTCATTTTGAATTCTCGCTTTAGATAATAACAAAATTACTAATGAGGGAAAGATTCTCTTCGGGAGCAGGGAGGTTGCAAAACATGATCATACATGTTATTCAAATTCGATCATAGATATGAACCCAAAAAGTCAAACTGCTCTGGGAAACTGTCATTCTGAAATTTTGACTGCATTGTCAAATTCAGCAGTGTGATGGCCATGTATTGATGTATTCCAGCTGAATGCATTTCTCCCAAACATATTTTTATAATAGCATAAGGATGCAAAGTCAACAAAGAAAATTGGGTTGATGTTTGAAATACTTGCTACTCCTCGCTGCCTGCAAATGTAGGGGCAGTGTGTGCTGACGACAGACATACATTTTGCACAGAATTGACATTTGCCAGGTGGAACAGAATTCCAGGCTGTCTACGTCATATGTCCTGGGGGAGTAACTAACCCCCGGCACACAATTGCCAATATCCCTAAATGTGTAGAATTTCAAACAGAAATGCTGAACTCCTACCACCATGAGCACTTCTAAAGACAGAAGTGATTATTGTGGTCAGAGTAACTATTTCATGTTAATAGCCTCTATTTTATTAAGAATTCTTCATATATTTATATAACCATTTTTAATTCAATGTTCTGCTATAGCTGACTTCATCAATTACTCACTCTGAGTTTGCTGATTAAAGCAGCCGTTCCCAAACTGGGGTACCACAGAATGTTTCCCTGGTGCTATGATTTTAGCACCAGGGAAACATTACTGCTATACAGGGGCCTGGTCGGGTGCTGCGATCCTTTAAAACCGCGACTGGTCCCTTGTAATGTCGGCTGGCTGGGAGGAAGTGACAGCCTGTCACTTCCTCCCAGCATCCTGCAGCTGCAGCATCAGGGGATAGGAGCACGAAGAGCTACAGATCCCTCACTCCCACCACCAGCAGGACTCCAAGCCACCCTCCTGGCACATAAGGTAAGCTAACAGGAGGGTGGCTGGAGATATTTTTAAAAATCACTTGTAGGAGTTTGAGTTTGTGTGAGTATGAGTGTGTGTATGAGTGTATTATGTATAATTGTGTGTGTGAGTGTGTGTGTGTATGTGCGTGAGTGAGTGTGTATGAGTATGGGTGTATGTGTATGAGTGTATGTATGAGTTTGTGTGTGCCAGGTGGTTTGTGAGTGTGTGTGTCAGGGTGTGCATCTGTGTGTGTATATATATTTATATATATATGTGTCAGTGTGCTTCTGTGTCTGTGTACACATCTTTGTATGTGCATCTGTGTGTCAGGATGTGTGTTTTTTTGTCTGTGTGTGTATCTGTGTCATGGTGTGGGCATGTATCAATGTTTGTGTGTGTGTCAGGGTGCATGTGTGTATATGTCGGTGTGTATCTATGTGTGTGTATGTGTCTGTATGTATCTCTATGTGTGTATTTGTCGGTGTCTATATGAATTTGTGTACGTGTCGGCGTTTTTATATGCATCTGTGTGTTAATGTGCATGAATATCTGTGTAAGTATGTATATATGTGGTAGTGTATTTGCATACTTTCAAGCATTCAAACATCAGCACAACATACAAGAACACCCCTGCACTCAAACACAAATACTTCACACAAATGTACATCCGCATTTAAAAGTGAACATTAAATTCAGACACCCCCCTGCAATCAAACGCAAACATTACATACATACACACCCCTGTATTAAAACTCAATAACTATATAGAAGCACTACTTCAAACACCAACACTGTACATTACACTATAGCCCCCTAAAAGCCGCAGCGCTGTACAGATATACAACCTAGACATTTTGACTTGGGGTTCCTTGGAAAAATACTGAAATATTAAGGGCGCCTTGAACCTAAAAAGTTTGGTAACCTCTGGTGTACAGGATTGTTTTGCTTTAGGAGGGCAGGGGATACTGAAGAATGAGCAGGCCATGTTAGCTTGGGCATTATTGTGACACCAAATGTCAGTATATAAGATAAGTACAATGTAATTTAAGATGGGAGCTTTTACTGAGGTAATTTACTGAGGTAATCATCAGATACAAACACAATGTGGTGTACACATGTTTCTTCATATTCATGGTCACTGGACAAGTACATTTTGTCTTAAGCCAGGTGGTCATTTTTTATTTATTATTTTATTTATTTTACATATAAAACATTTACATATTGACCATACTATAACATATACATGAGCATTCACTACTACAGTTAAAGGGACACTATAGTGGTCTTGGTGCTATGTCCCTCAGGTTTTAACCCTTTAGATGCCCGGCGCTGGAATAAGGTAAGTGGCTGAAGGGGTTTTAACCCTTTCAGCACCACGGGAGGGGGACCCTGAGGGTGGGGGCACCCTCAGGGCACTATAGTGTCAGGAAAACCACTATGTTTTCCTGACACTACAGTGATCCTTTAAATACATACTTTTTCATACATAACTTAACATAACATAACATTCTATATAAGCTTTTGGTTAAGGAATAAATGTATAGCTTTTTTTTTTTACTTAATTTGCCCCTTACTTATACTGAGACATGTATCGGTCAGTTTCTTTTTCCCCTTTCTTTTCCTTTTTTTTTCCCCCTATTATGCTTGTAGGGTGTCTATAAGTGTTTTCCATTTATTTATTTTTGTCAAACTATAGGAATTATTTCTATTTATACCCATTTCCACTTTACATTGATATAGCACCTGAGCCTTAGCTACATTCCATTCTAGGATCTTACTACTTCTCCAGTTTCTTGCTAGTGCCAATTTTGAGGCCATCAAAATATGTGTTATCATCATATTGCACTCTTTAGGCATTTAGGCCAGTCTAAATGTAATAAGAAACTCCCCGGTGTAAAAGGTAGTATAACCCCCAATAATGTACATATCTGATTTCTAATATCTATCCATGCCTTTTTAATTAGCTCACAACCCCACCAAATATGTAGATAATTGCCTTTTGCACTGCCACATTTCCAACAACAATCCTGTCGGTCTTTATACATTTTAGCTAGTTTTTCCGGGACAATATACCAACGGTTCATTAATTTATAGAAATTCTCCACAATATTTAAACAATGTACCGTTGCATTGACATTTTTTTTTTTTTTTATGATTCTTTATTTTGTTAGTGCATAGGTTATACATACATGCTTGTATCGCCCTAACAGCTGGTACAGGAAGATCAACAAGAATAGGTTAACAGTTGCGTTGCGGTGAAGGACAATGCACCTTTTTTTATTTAGTATGTAAGACTGGAAGTGTAGGTTCACGCTTACGTGATTGTGGCAGGGGTGCGTGGATCTGTCAAGTGGTGAAGTTGGATGACTTTGTTGCCACGGAGTGTGTGTAGTGAGTCACGTTGAACCGTGTAGGTTCACAGGCATCTATCTAGCATGTGTGGGGTTACGGCTATTGGCATACCGAATGGGGTAGGTTCCGACTCAGCGGTACTTTTGTATGGTGTAGTTGGATCCCATGGTGAAGTTACTGCCGTTGGAAGTAATGCCTTAGCCCGGTGTCCATGTGTGTTAATTCCTGTTGTGCGGCCCCTAACCTAAGGACGCTAGGGGGTTAAAAACTGGATAACATAATGTTGTTATGTATGTATGTCTTATGGTGTAACATAGTGTGTCATATTTAAGTGAGGTAGGGAAATAAAATAAAAGTAAAAAATCAAGGAAAAACAAAAATACACTTAAATGCAAAACATTGAGAACAAACACATTTGTTTAAGGAAGTGGAATAACTTGGGAGATTCCGCTGCATTGACATTTTTAATAGCCTTTATCCATTCTTCCTCTGTTATCTCTGTGTTCAGATCTTTTCCCCATGCTCTTTTTGATTTAAAATTATTTTCTGTTTTTATTTCTTTTTGGTTTCTAAACAGGAAGAAATCAGTCCCCTTGTATTCTGACCTCTAAGAATTGTTCTCAATCTTTTGTTTTCATCTTTTTTGTTAGGTAGTAAGTACTTTTCCAATAAACTTTTAATTCTTAAATATGTGAAGATTTCTCTGTTTGGCAATCTATATTCCTCTAGCATTTGACTGAAGGTTTTAATTGCCGTTCCCAATATACGTACATTCGCTGAGTTTCCTAATTCCTGCCTCCTTCCAGCTTCTTACACTTATATCTACAATATTTCCTGATATTAATTCTACAGGCAATCTAGCAATCGGTTTTCTATTTTTAGATCCTTTTAAAGTCTTTGAAACATACTCAGAATATTTCCTATAACCAACGATTTTTTAGGATCTGCTTTGTTGCTGTACTTGATACCCATTGCCCAAAAGACCGTAATCATATAATCACGTTCTATTGTTTCTGATTCTAACTAATACCACGATTCTTCTCTCGGATTCTCCCTCTGAGTGATAATAGCATGGTAAGTCATACAGGCTTTATGATAATCTACTATAGCTGGGATAGCTAAACCTCCTTCATTTTTCTTTTTTGACAATAGCTTTAGATGAATTCTGCTTTTTTTTTTTGCCATATAAATTTTGAAAATGCTGTCTGGATCATTTTTAGCCATACCAACGGCACTTGAACTTGTATCATTTCAAATATATAGCTCCTCTATGCAAGTGAAACAGGCTGCAAAAAAAAATCTATCAGGGAGATAGCGGAAATATTAGGAGTGGCCAAATCAACAGTTTGGTACATTCTGGGAAAAAGGAACACACTGTTGAGCTCTACAACACAAAAGGGCCTGGACATCCACAGAAAACAACAGTGGTGGATGATCATAGGATCCTTTCCTTGTTTATAAAAAAAAAAAAACTTTACAATCCAGCCAAGTGAAGAACACTCTTAATGTCTGGTATGGTATCTATGTCTACCATAAAGAGAAGACTTCAAAATAGCAAATACAGGGGTTCACCACAAGGTGCAAATCATTAATAACCCTCAATAATAGAAAGCCAAATTAGACTTTGCCAAAAAACACCTAAAAAAGTCAGCCCATACACTGATGTTCTGCTATTTATATATATTAGAAGCGCAAAAATCTTCTTTTTTTTCTTTTCTCTCCCACCATCCCTTTCTTCTTACTCTTTGTCGTCCTTATACTCTCCTTATCACATGTTATGTGTGAGCATCATGTATGCTATATAGACAACTTTTCTATTATAAGACTTTACCGGCCAGGCGATGAGTACTTAACACTGTTTTTTTTCTTGTCCATTGGTTTGGACAATGCTTACTAAGTGTCATTCACTAACGCACAGCTGCTTATGCACTTATGATATATTAATAGGTTGGTTTATTTATACACATTTAAATAAGGAAATTACTGAATCTTCTAAAGAAGTTGTATCACTATGGTTTCTATTGACTTTTATTCTTTTGTGCTTTATTGTAGTTTATACTTTGTATACCTGCAGACCTCTAACCTTGAAGTAATGAAACTTTCAATAAACATGTATTGAATACAAAAAAAGCCAGCCCAGCTCTGAAACAGCATTTTTGAACAGATGAAATTAAGATCAACCTGTTATAGAATGATGGGAAGAAAAAAGTATGGAGAAGACTTGGAACAGCTCATGATCTGAAGCATACCACATCATTTGTAAAACATGGTAGAACAGTGTGATGGCATGGTCATGCATGGCTTCCAATGGTATTGGGTCGCTAGTGTTTATTGATGTTGAGACAGAAGACAGATTTAGCCGGATTAATTCTGAAGTGTATAGGGATTCTCGAAATAGTATTACAAATTTACATTTTATTTATGATTGTGTTTATTTATTCAATTACCTTTGAGCCCCTGAAATAAGGGGACTGTGTATGAAAATCATTTCAATTCCTAAACGTTTTGTACGATAATTTTGGACAACCCTTTGAATTAAAGGTGAAAGTTTGCACTTCAATTGCAAACATCTCTGTTGTTTCATTTCAAATCCATGCTGGTGGCGTACAGAGCCAAAATTCTGAAAGTTGTGTCAGTGACCAAATATTTCCAGACCTATCTTATATTTAGCAGTTGATACTGCATGTGGACATTACGCTAATTGCAGATTTGCTACTTACAGTCTGTTGCCATTTTTGACAAATGTACCACTAGTAGTGTCATCAGGGTCCTTACAAATACATTTAAACAGGGTATGTGACAATTCAAATGTATTTATTTTAATTTAATTTACCTACAATGTGTGATAAAACAAATGTATAAAAATATTTTTTTGTTTTATATTAATATGAAAGACCCTGTGTGAAATATTTCAAGATAAAGGATATTGTCTACGGTTTTTCATTTACCAATATTTCTATCAAGGATGAACAAATAAAAGAAGTAAAAAAATAGCATTTACATAATTTATGTTTTATGTTTTTGTAAACAGCAATCTGTGGTTTTAGCGTACATTTTTGTGCTTGCTATGCTCCCCATGATTCAAATGAATGTTATGTTAATACTTCTGCAACAAAAAGTGCTTGGTAGTGAAGGTGTTAACGATAATTCAAATAAAAAATACAGAGTTCCTATCAGCTAGATGACACTATCCATTTCGGAAACTATACAAATCCCATTAGCAATAAGGAAAGAAAAATGGAATAATGTATTATTACTGAGGGAGCCAAGTTGGATTTGCTGCTTGGCCACGGAACAGCTTCAGGGATTATTCATTATTTTTACCAACCAGAAATGTCTCATTTAACATAGACTGCATTATTTTTACATAGTAATACCACAGTATATATAATGAAAACTTTGTGATTGAGACGCCAAGCAGTAATTGCTGTTTTGCAGGTGGCAATCCTCTGACAATGCCATCACAGTAAAAGGAACTTCATGGTTGTTTACGGAACCAAGTAAATTGCTGTTTAAGACACAAAAACAGCAATTCAAAGGGTTGCGGCTATAAACTAAAGACGTATTAATACTGATCACACAGTCAACAAAAATATTAATAATAAACACAACATTAAATCTGTTCTTGCTTTTTCAGTTATTGTGTTGTTTTCTTTTTTTTCTATTATTTGTTTCTATGTTTTAAGTCAAATTGGAAGGAAGCCATTCTCAGACAGTAGTGCTGATTTTAAGTTATCAAGCAGCTGGAACTAAAGATTTCAGTGGGTTTAATACTAGAACCTTAACTGGACATTCAAGACATATACAGTCATCTTTACTTAACAAAATCTCTGAACGCATACTTTAAACGCTTTATTACATTGTCCATGCATATATGTACTGTACAGGACCCGTCTCCATGCCTGTATATAATAGTGAAAAAAATAGCCAGGACTCCCAGGAATTTCTTTATCTTCTTTATTTATAATCCACAATAAGGGAGAAAAAAACTTTACATCATGTAGTCGATGTTTCAGTTTGGCTAGCAAGGTTTCATCAGGACCTGGTGAAAGATTGCTAACCAAACTGAAACATCGACTACATGATGTAAAGTTTTTTTCTCTCTTATTGTGGATTATAAATAAAGAAGATAAAGAAATTCCTGGGAGTGATGGCCCTTTTTCGTTCACTATTATATTACTTGTAGATCAAGCACCGGGTAATTATTTATATTTATATATTCGTGCAAAGCCTTTTCAATATATGTATATATATATATATATATATATATATGAAAAATTATGAAGAGAGCACTCCAGAGGATATTTTCAATCAAATTTTATATGTGATGAAGAGGATCAACGTTTCGACCCAAGAGGTCTTTGTCAAGATGTAATTATAAGTGAAGCAATTGCATATATAGCACAAAAATAATTAAAAGGTAATCACTTACCCAGTGTAGGTGTGCGGGCCCCAGATCCGTGTGTGGACGCAGTGAAGTGATCAGGTGATCGCGTATGAAATTCATGAAGACGTAATGACGTCATATTAATGCGACCAGAAAAGGTCGTGAAAAAGCGTCTGGTTACTATGGTGACGCTGAATTTCAATGGTATAAGTGATCGTGAATCGTGCGGTGCGTGAATAATAAAGTAAAACCAACTAGGAGGATGTATATAAAATTCATATATAGTTGACAGTAAATACGCCTCTAGAAATATACTAAAATAATAACTTGTAGCCCAGATTATAAGAAGACAGATAGATGAGTGAGGGAGAAGTGGATAGAGTGTGAGTGACATGCAAAGAATAGAATAGGTGAAAAGCAAAATGAAGTGAAAAGAGAGCAAGGACCAAATAATTGATCAAGAGACAGAGAAAAAAGTAAAGGGCAAACATAGGAATAAAATATCACAGAATAGTGTGATGCAATAAAAAATAATAAATAAAAGTGAAGTGAGGATGATAAGTGAATAAGAGGAAAATAAAATACGATGTGTAACATGAAGAAAGTGTCAAAAAAGTGTGGAATATATACAAATAGGTATACACAAATATACAAGAATACACAAAAAAAGTGTCTATAAGCAATGTGCATAATAGACACTATAATAAAGAATAGCATATCAGAACTACTGATACATAGTGTAGCGGTACTTACCTTATCCGGGGGCCGGCCGCGGTCCTCTCTTCAAGCCGCGCGCGGTCCTGCGGCTGCACGAGCCGCGCGCGGCTCATCCGACTGCTCAAACAGGAAGGCGGGCAGTGACCGCGAGAAGCGGTCACGTGTCCCGCCTGCAGCTAAGAGCGCGCCGCGAATCTCGGGCGCGCTCTTAAAGAGACAGTGGGAGCCTAAATTGCAAAAAGGCTCCCATTGGCTCCTGTCACGCCAATCACCCCATACACTTACCTGTTGGGGGAGTGGAAGTGACAGGAGCCAATCACGTTAGTTTGAAGGCTACTTATACTTACCCTTTTCCCTTAGTTCCTTGCCCTATCGTGGTTTCTGCTACAGTTCCCTTTAGTGCTTGTTGTATTCAGTTGTGTTTCTCCGTACTTGACCTTGGCTTTGTATTCTGACTTCGTTTTCGTTTTATCCTTGTCTGTACTGTTTGCCGGCTTGCTGATTCCTGTGTACCAGACCCCGGCTAGTTCTCGTTTACGCTGTCTCTTTGTGCCCTTGACCTCGGATCGCTCCTGACTCTGTACTTCTCCTTTACGTCGAGTCCGGCCACTCTAAGGTCCGGTAGACGTATCTCTCCTCTGTGCTGTCTTCTGTTTTGCTGGATCCTGCGTGTAGGGGTATATACTCGTTACATTACGATAGGGCCATGGACCCCGCAGATTTAGCTCAACAGATGGCGACCCATGAGGCTAGATTTGTAGAGCAGGATCACCGTATGGATCAAATAGCTCAGGCTCTCCAGACGCTCTTAGCTAGAACCATTCCAGCAACCGCACCTAACCCTCCTGCACCCCTGCTTCCTGAAGTATCGACTATGCCTAATGCTACAGCACATTTAACGCCTCCTCCTAGGTATGGAGGGGATTCTAAGACATGCAGAGGGTTCATTAACCAAATAGAGTTTCATTTTGAAATGTATCCACGTTCATTTCCCACAGAGAGGTCCAAAGTTGGGTTCTTTATGCACCAACTTACCGACAAAGCACTTGAATGGGCAAACCCTATTTGGGAGGCTAATGGACCTATGGTGCATAACTTTCACAGTTTCCTAACAGCTTTTCGCAGAACTTTTGACACTATGAAAAGGTCTAAGAATGCCGCTAGAGCATTAATGAGGGTTAAACAGGGTTCTAGGTCTGTGGCTGATTACGCTATACAGTTTCGTACCCTTGCCTCACAGGTCGATTGGACCAATAATGGGTTAACTACTGCCTTCATGGAAGGCTTATCAGATTCTATATTGGATGAGGTAGCGGCTAAGGAACTTCCTGTTGCCTTAGAGGACCTTATTGACTACCTCATCGATATAGATAATAGGATTCGGGACAGGCTCTATACCAAGAACAGGAATAGAAGTTTTGTTACGCCTATTCACCCCAGAGTTAATCCACCGGAGAGTGTAAAAGTATCTGAAGAGGAGCCAATGCAATTAGGGGTTGCCAAACTCTCTGATAATGAAAAATTACATAGGAGAAGAGAGGGACTCTGCCTATATTGTGGTAGGAGAGAACATATGGTAAAGGAGTGTCCTCTGCTCCCGGAAAACTCTCGCACCTAAGACCTTATAGGGGACTGGCCTTGGGTGTGATTTATAAGTCTCCTACATTGCCTCCTAACCGACTGCTTCTCCCTGTTTCTTTACATATGGGAGAGAGTTGTATAGTTGAAAACATATACGCCCTGGTTGACTCTGGGGCAGCTGAGAATTTTATAGACTCTGGTTTTGTAAAGAAAAACAATATTCCCATCAGGGAGAAGGAGATACCCTTGGCCGTTGAGGCCATAGATGGTAGACCATTGATATCTCCAGTTGTTACTCACGAGACTGCACCGCTACACATGTACACAGGGGTTCTACACTATGAAACCATTCGGTTCCAGGTCATCACCTCTCCCTCTTCACAGTTGGTATTAGGGTATCCATGGTTACGTGCCCACAATCCCATTTTTGACTGGGAGACAGGGCAGATAAAATCATGGAGTGAAGCCTGCCATGAGTCATGTACTATTGAAGTCACGCCTGTGAATTCTATTAACGTTCCTACTGTTCCTCCTTTATCTACGGCTATACCCTCTCAGTATTTAACTTTAAAGACTGTCTTTGATAAAAGAGAGGCTGACAAATTACCGCCTCACAGACCCTACGATTGTGCTATTGATTTGTTGCCTGGTACTATACCTCCCAAGGGCAGGGTGTACCCCCTATCGGTTCAAGAAAACCGTGTCATGGAGGAGTACATTAAAGAATCATTAGAAAAGGGATTTATTAGGAGATCCTCTTCTCCGGCTGGAGCGGGGTTCTTCTTTGTATCGAAGAAAGAAGGTGATTTAAGACCTTGCATTGATTATAGAGGTCTTAATAAAATCACCATCAAAAATGCTTACCCTATACCGTTAATAACAGAATTGTTTGACAGGCTCAAACATGCTACGGTATTCACCAAATTAGATCTTAGAGGAGCATACAATTTGATACGTATAAAAAAGGACCACGAATGGAAGACAGCCTTTAACACTCGGTCAGGTCATTATGAGTATACCGTCATGCCATTTGGGCTTTGCAATGCCCCAGCAGTGTTCCAAGAATTTATTAATGATGTCTTAAGGGACTTTATTCACTCATTTGTTATTGTGTACTTGGATGACATTTTAATATATTCTACAGACATTCACACTCATCACAGACATGTTACGACAGTTCTGAAGACCCTTCTTGCTAATGGTCTTTATTGCAAATTAGAAAAATGTCTATTCGACCAATCCGAGGTCCAGTTTTTAGGGTATTTGATTTCCGCTGAGGGTTTTCGGATGGATCCCCAGAAACTCGCTGCGGTCATAGAATGGCCTCTGCCGCAAGGTCTGAAAGCCATCCAGCGTTTTCTGGGTTTCTCTAATTATTATAGACGTTTTATCAAAGGTTTTTCGTCTATAGTAGCGCCTATTACTCGTATGACTAAAAAGGATGGCAATACACGTGTCTGGTCTACTGAGGCACTTCAGGCTTTTGACTTTCTTAAGACTACGTTCGCCTCTGCCCCTATTTTACAGCATCCTGTCCCCTCATTGCCATATATACTTGAGGTTGATGCTTCCGATATAGGGGTAGGTGCTGTCTTATCCCAAAGAGAGTCTCCTGACAAGCCATTGCATCCTTGTGGCTTCTTTTCTAAACAAATGTCCAAAGCAGAAAGGAATTATGATGTGGGTAATCGCGAACTCCTTGCTATCATTTTAGCACTCAAAGAATGGAGACATTTGTTAGAAGGCACTAAGGATCCCATCCTCATATTTACGGATCATAAGAACCTGTCCTACCTTAGCGAAGCTAAAAGATTGTCTTCCAGGCAGGCTAGGTGGTCACTGTTCTTGTCTCATTTTAATTATATAATAACCTATAGGCCAGGCGACCGGAACACTAAAGCGGACGCTCTGTCCAGACAATTCGAGACTATTGACAAACAGGAGATTGATGTCACTCCTGTCATTCCCCCAGACAGGATAATAGCAACTACTATATTGTCTATTTCCTCGTCCCTCTTGCAGGCCATACAAGCGAAACAGAGCATGGCACCTGGCGAGAGGCCTAATGATAAATTGTTCGTTGACGTTCCCGAGAGACGGGATATTCTGTCACTGTATCACGATACTAAGACTGCTGGACATCCTGGTATTTCCAAAACAGTGTCAGCCGTTTCTCGGTATTTCTGGTGGGATACCTTACGTAAGGATGTTACTGACTATATAAGTGCTTGTTCTACTTGTGCATGTATGAAAACCTCTCGTAGAGTTCCTTGTGGGCTGTTGCACCCGTTGCCCGTTCCCGAGAGACCTTGGTCTAATCTATCAATGGATTTTATTGTTGAATTACCCCCTTCGAATGGTAACACAGTCATCCTAATGATAGTAGATCGGTTTTCCAAAATGGCTCACTTTGTGTCTCTTCGCAAGTTGCCCACTTCCAAGGAACTGGCTCTTATCTTCGCTAAAGAAGTGTTTCGATTACATGGTATTCCCTTATCTATTGTATCCGATAGGGGTAGCCAATTTATTTCCAGGTTCTGGAAAGCCTTTTGTTCGGAGATGGGTATTTCCCTCTCATTTTCTTCCGCTTACCATCCCCAGTCTAATGGAGCTGCTGAACGTGCCAACCAGTCTCTGGAGCAGTACCTCCGTTGTTTTGTGTCTCACCATCAGGACAATTGGTCTGACCTGCTTCCTTGGGCTGAATTTGCTCGGAATAACGCCACTCATGATTCTTCCGGCAAAAGCCCTTTTTACGTTGTCTATGGCCAGCATCCCGTTGTTCTTCCGGCTGCATTCTCCTCACAGGGCATGCCAGTTCTGGATGAGCATTTGGCTGGTTTGCGTAATACTTGGGAGCAGGTTCAGCGTTCTTTGGTGGACTCTGCTGCCCGCCAGAAGGCTCAGGCTGACAAGCATCGCAGAGCGGCTCCTTCCTATGTTGTGGGGGACAGGGTTTTGCTTTCCACACGGAATATTCGCCTCCGGGTGCCTTCTATGAAATTGGCTCCCCGCTTCATTGGTCCTTATCGCATTATACATAAGGTTAATCCCGTTTCTTATGCCTTGGGTCTGCCTAAAAATCTGCGTATACCCAATGTATTTCACACCTCGTTGTTGAAGCCTTACGTACGCAACCGCTATACCCGGAGTACACCCCCTCCCCCTCCTGTCTCTGTGGAGGGTCATGAGGAGTTCGAAGTGTCTGCTGTTATTGACTCTCGTTTCCTCAGGGGTCGGCTTCAGTACTTGGTACATTGGAAGGGTTATGGGCCTGAGGAGCGCAGTTGGATTTCTGCGGATGCTGTTCATGCTCCCCGCCTTGTACGTTCTTTCCATTCGCGTTTTCCTGCCAGACCTGGTCCTGCCCGCCCGGAGGGCGTGTCCTCAGGGGGGGGTACTGTAGCGGTACTTACCTTATCCGGGGGCCGGCCGCGGTCCTCTCTTCAAGCCGCGCGCGGTCCTGCGGCTGCACGAGCCGCGCGCGGCTCATCCGACTGCTCAAACAGGAAGGCGGGCAGTGACCGCGAGAAGCGGTCACGTGTCCCGCCTGCAGCTAAGAGCGCGCCGCGAATCTCGGGCGCGCTCTTAAAGAGACAGTGGGAGCCTAAATTGCAAAAAGGCTCCCATTGGCTCCTGTCACGCCAATCACCCCATACACTTACCTGTTGGGGGAGTGGAAGTGACAGGAGCCAATCACGTTAGTTTGAAGGCTACTTATACTTACCCTTTTCCCTTAGTTCCTTGCCCTATCGTGGTTTCTGCTACAGTTCCCTTTAGTGCTTGTTGTATTCAGTTGTGTTTCTCCGTACTTGACCTTGGCTTTGTATTCTGACTTCGTTTTCGTTTTATCCTTGTCTGTACTGTTTGCCGGCTTGCTGATTCCTGTGTACCAGACCCCGGCTAGTTCTCGTTTACGCTGTCTCTTTGTGCCCTTGACCTCGGATCGCTCCTGACTCTGTACTTCTCCTTTACGTCGAGTCCGGCCACTCTAAGGTCCGGTAGACGTATCTCTCCTCTGTGCTGTCTTCTGTTTTGCTGGATCCTGCGTGTAGGGGTATATACTCGTTACACATAGGCAGAAGAACAATCGAAGCAGAATGATAAATATTTAAATCATAATCAAACACATTTGTCACAAGGATTCTTTGTTATAGAGATTTAAGTTAGAGAACAGGGGGACAGCCTGGACGTGGTTGTCACCCCCTGATGGCTGCCCTGGCACTGTATGTGTGAATGTACATGCATGTGTGTGATGGAAATGCACGTGTTTCCATGTATGATGTGCGTGTGGTTGATATTTATAGAGCATGATGTATATATGTAGAGTGTGTTTAAAATATACAATGGATTAGAAGGCCTGAGTAATTCATATGTACTTGTTAACTGAATATGTGCATGAGTGACCTTTATTAATTAAATGCTAAAAATGTCTTATCTAATACACAAACATGTGTGTGTACGTGTGTGTGCGCACCTAGGTACTTCATATTCTACTCCCTTTTGCTTACAAATCTCTTAATTTCTCTCTACCAAGCCTGTTTCCCACCTCTCAGCAAATCTTCATTAATTTTTAGTAAATGTAGAATGCAATACCATATATAATACAGATGTTTTCTGTAACTATATGCCCACAAACAGCCATTATTTGTATATTCTGGTAATATTTTTAGGACCCTTAATACAAAAAAATCCTATAGGCTTCATACAAATACAGGTAAGTATCGGTATTTGACTGTATTCGCTGATGTATAATTGATAACCTTCATCAAGTACCCTGAATATGGACACTACATAAAATGGAAAAAAAGGAAATAATTAAAATGTGTCTCCTATTTTATATTTCTTATTTTGTGCCCTATACATAAACCAGACTAGTTTAAAAACACCAGGATGGTGGCCATATAAATTCATGAGCAAGATTTACCAAGGCCAGCCAACAAAAAAATGGGCTTGTAAAAGATAAATCCTAGCATACAAACATATGGTATGGCTCAAAATTTTATCAGGATATGTCAAACACATCCTGTATATCTTTATCCCACTACATACATATCCCATCTGTGTATTTATAGTTATGTGAACATTAATTAGTAGTAAGGAGAGCTATCTGCTGTGCATTGTATTTATTTGTTTATTTATAAAATATTTTACCAGAATGGATACATTGAGATTTCTCGTTATCAAGTATGTCCTGGGTCCACAAAACATCTTTATATATATATATATATATATATATATATATATATATATATATATATATATATATAATCTGCCAAATGAAGCCATTAATGTCCTGATGAAAGTTTGCTGATGCAAACTGAAACATTGACAAGTTCTATGGATTAATCCCCTTTTATTTTTTTACAAGTCCTTGAGTGCTGGCTTCATTTGGCAGATTGTATTTTTTTGCAGCTGAGCACCAGGCATTTAACCCCTTAAGGACACATGACATGTGTGACATGTCATGATTGCCTTTTATTCCAGAAGTTTGGTCCTTAAGGGGTTAAAGGACCATTATAGTGCCAGGAAAACATACTCGTTTTCCGTGCCCCGATGGTGCCCCCACCCTCAGGGTCCCCCTCCCGCCGGGCTCTAGGGTGAGAAAGGGGTTTAACACATACCTTTTCTCCACCGCCGGGCTCCCTCAGGGGTGGAGACTCTCCACCTCCTTTCCCGTCATTCTCAATGCTTTCCTATGGACGCTGGCGTCTTCTCACTGTGAAAATCACAGTGAGAAGCGTGGAAGCGCCTCAAGCGGCTGTCAATGAGACAGCCACTAGAGGCTGGATTAACCCATAGGTAAACATAGCAGTTTCTCTGAAACTGCTATGTTTACAGCAGGCAGGGTTAAAGGGACACTATAGTCACCTGAACAACTTTAGCTTAATGAAGCAGTTTTGGTGTGTAGAACATGCCCCTGCAGCCTCACTGCTCAATCCTCTGCCATTTAAGAGTTAAATCCCGTTTGTTTATGAACCCTAGTCACACCTCCCTGCATGTGACTTGCACAGCCTTTCATAAACACTTCCTGTAAAGAGGGCCCTATTTAGGCTTTCTTTATTGCAAGTTCTGTTTAATTAAGATTTTCTTATCCCCTGCTATGTTAATAGCTTGCTAGACCCTGCAAGAGCCTCCTGTATGTGATTAAAGTTCAATTTAGAGATTGAGATCCAATTATTTAAGGTAAATTACATCTGTTTGAAAGTGAAACGTGTTTTTTTTTATGCAGGCTCTGTCAATCATAGCCAGGGGAGGTGTGGCTAGGGCTGCATAAACAGAAACAAAGGGATTTAACTCCTAAATGACAGTGAATTTAGCAGTGAAATTGCAGGGGAATTTTCTATACACTAAAACTGCTTTATTTAGCTAAAGTAATTTAGGTGACTATAGTGTCCCTTTAACCCTAAATGGACCTGGCACCCAGACCACTTCATGAAGCTGAAGTGGTCTGGGTGCCTATAGTGGTCCTTTAACCAAGAGGAAAGCAGGAGTGCAAAACACCAACAAATTGTATATAGATATACTGTGTATATATATATATATATATATATATATATATATATATATATATATATATATATATATATATATATATATATATATATATATATATATATATATACATACATATATATATTCAACCATAACAGGTGCATTCTGTGCTGAGGTATATTGCCATAGATCTCTTAAAAGATTTTAGATTAAAGGGCAATGTGTTATGATCCTTAATAAGATGTTGAAATTGTTGAAATAGAGTTGTATTAGCACAGCAGCAGCATTAAAGTCTAGGCAGGATACACATGGCAAAATGGCTGTATTGCCATATAGACACCTCCTCTCTCTTGCTAATACTTTAAATGATTAAGTGGTAGGCAGAATTAAACTGTAGCTATACTTTAAAGGCGTCTCCCCCCGCATATGACATGGTAAAGGAGGCATCTGGGAGATTAAATCACTAGGAATCCAAGTGTAAACACCAGCTAGTCTAGCTCACACCTTTCCCAGTGAATCTTCTTTAAGTTGGCGATGTAAGAGAGACACAGGCTCGTTACTACATATATTCTGGTTCTGTCCTTCCCTCCCCATTTTGAAGGGTTCTGGGTAACTATTAAGAGTATAATTTTGTCTTATCATGGGCTAAAGCCTACCTGGCACTGAAGACTGTGAGAGCACTGGGAGTTGTAGTTGTTATTCTCTAGCCTCTTCCTACTGGCGAGGTTAGCAGCTTGTGTATGAAGGTGAGGCTTGTGTGTGGGGGTGGAGCTTGTGTGGGGGTGGAGCTTGTGTGGGGGTGGAGCTTGTGTGTGGGAGGTGGGGCTTGAGCACAAGGGTGGAGCATGTGGCACCGAATTGCTGGGAGTTGTGAAGGGAGACTCACAGTGCTCCCTCTGGCTGTCGACAGCCTAAATGCGGCTGCACCAGTCTCCAGCACCTCCTATTTAAATTCCTTTGGACTGTTACAGTCCAAGGGGAAAATAATATGCAGGGCACTTGCCTATTGATTACGGCTGTCTGCCTGGCCCCAGGTGCTAAGTGCCAGGAGATTTCCGGTATTTCGGTGGACCAGTTCAGCCCTGCATGTGGATGTTGCTTCGAGATTGCTGCAAACCACATACACCCCTTCATGGTAATGATTTTACCTGATAGCAGTGGCCTCTTTCAACAGGATAATGTTCAGGAATAGTTTGATGAACATGACAAAAAGTTAAAGGTGTTGACTTGGGCTCCAAATTCCACAGATTTCTATTCAATTGAGCATCTGTGGCTTGTGCTGGAACAACAAATCCGAAACATGGATGCCCCAGCTCGCAACTTGCAGGACTTAAAGGATCTGCGGCTAATATCTTGGTGCCAGATACCACAGGACACATGCAGATGTTTGTGGAGTCCATGGCTCGACTCATCAGATCTTTTTTGACTGCGTGAGGGGTACCTACATCATATTACCCAGGTGGTTTTAATGTTGTGGCTGATCAGTGTATATAAAGTACCAAAATAAAATTCAGAAAAATTATTATTCATAGATATACATGTATTTATGCTACATGTTTTGAAAATAAATATTTTGCAAAAAGAAACACATTTAATGATAGATTTCCAATGAATTAACTTTTGACCGTTGGTTATCTAACCATTACATATAATTTACTTTTTACAAGTTAACATTTTCTCAGGACAATATGGACTCATCTATCAGGAGAGGTTCTAAGTATAATCACTCACCCCATAGAATACTGCCTTGAATAAGGAATGTCAGAAATGGGACATGTATCAAATCTCTGTGAGCGGCTTTGTACTGCAGGAACAGAACGAAAGGAAAGTAATTGGTCATTTCTCTGACTGGACAAGCTCATCTATTAATCATTTAATAATATAGGAAAAAAATGTAAGATGCTGGACAGAAGTTGCTGCAATATAAGTGCATTAGCACTAGAGATCTTGATGAAATGCAATTGCCTTGATGCTTAGGCTTCATCTTTGCCTATCTAATATAACTTTGATATTTTAAAATATTTCATTCTCCAATAAGGAGAGGCAACTACATTCTGCATCTTAAGAGTCTAAACCTGCGGAGAGAGGGGTGTATCAATTCTAAATAACAAAAACATATTGAAAGACATAAACAACTATTCTAAAGTCTCAGGATACAAAATAATATTGGAGAAATCAACATTTATAGCTAAAAATATGAACAAAAGGATAATTACATTTCTTGTACAAGACATTGGGCTCCCCGAAAATAACGACAGGCTAAAATATTTGGGTATCACTATAACCTCAGACCTAAAAGATTTAATAGAAGCCAATTTCCTACCCCTACTAAAACAAACTAATAAAAACGTAATGGACTGGAAAGGCATGGGCTTTTTTTGGTCAGGTAGGATCAACATCGTAAAAGCATATATTTTGCCAAAATGGCTGTACTTGTGGAGAATGATTCCTATTAACTTCCCAGAAAATGCTATTAGGCTAGTAGACTTTTTTATATAATGCTCACACGAAGCAATGCGGCAACTTAAGAAATATGGTGCAAAATGGACAAAGCTAAAACTGGGGTTGGAAATTTATCTTCATTATTTTGGGTTGTAGACAGGGGTCAAGTACTGGGGGAAAAAGTGTGGGAAGTCACCCAAGATTCACCTCTCTACCTGAGATCCGATCATCCACGTTACATACACATTACATACAGTGACAGGCTTGAGGGGAGCCCGACCGTACCATACAACCTGGGTCTGCCCAAGACATGGTATTGCCTGGGTCCAAGACTCAGATGCTGCAATGCTTATGCTCTACTAGCATAGTATGTAAACCAAACATAACATCTCTATATAGCAAGTCGAGTGTCTTGAATCTAAACAATGCAAAGGCAGAAAATGCCCCCAAAATTGATTGTTTAGTTTCTTAACTACAACTCCCATAATGCTTAACCATCCTTGTCTAGCACAGCATCAAAATAATTGTAGCCCTGTTTTAAGCTATCCCTGAACCAGTAAGGGGGTTTCCCCACCCCTTCCTGTCAAGACAGCACTTTGACTGACAGACACTCACTCACTGACAGACGCACACTCACTGACAGACGCACACACTCACTGATAGACACACTCTCATATACACTGACAAACAATGACACACACACACTCACTGATTTGACACACAGATAGACAGACACACGCTATTATTCGGACACACACTAACAGACTTACATTCACAGACAGACTCACTGACAGATGCACACTCTCACTGACAGACGCACAAACTCACTGACCGACACACAGGCACATTCACTGACCGACACACACACAGATTCACTCACAGACACACACACACATTTACTTAGACACACACACTTACAAACACACACACACATTCACTTAGACACACACACACACACACACACTTACAGACACACTCATTCACTCACAGACACACACACATTCACTTAGACACACACTTTCAGACACACACATTTCCACCAACACTCACAAATTATTATGATTTTTAAAAATTTTAGTTTAAATCCACCCAGCCTCCCTGGGAGAGCTGGAATTGATTGCTTACCTGCGGTCAGGCATGGGGCGGACATGCTGAGTAGGCGGCAAGGGAGCAGTGATCTCCCTGGTCAGCTCCCTTAGTGATGCCGGGAGCCGGAGTGATGTCAGGTGAGCATGCTCCCCCGCTGCCGGCTGCCAGCCTCTGGGGGGGGGGGGCTCAAAAGTGCCACCCCCTGCAAAGTGCCGCCCAGGGCAAATGCCTTGTTTCCCTCGTGTAAAATACATCCCCGAATGAAGGTAATTTGATCCACATCTGGTGGCAGTGCACACTCATAAACAAATTTTGGAAAGAAGTAATTAAGACAATATATGAAATAACGGAAATTAAATGACTTCTTAAGCCTGAAGTGGTCTTACTAAACATGAACTGGCCAAATATGACATAAAGAACATTAATGTTAATATTACACATAATCTTCTCGACATCTAAAATAATCTTAGCACGAAATTGGAAAACAGGGATAATTCCATGCACCAATTAACTAATAAAACAAGTTATATGGCAAGCAAGAATGGAAAGGGGTATTCTGGTGAATTTAGGAAACAGATATAAGCAAATAGAAGACTGGGGCACATGGATAAACAAGATGGATAATATATCAGGCTTTCTCTGCTCTCCTTCAGTGATTTTTTTCCCCCTTCTTTCAGCATTTAGATCACAATAATCAACAGAGATACAGCGCATGCTCAGTCACAGTGAAGGGAAGTATTAGACCAGATGAGGAGAAAAAAAAGGAATAGAATACAACCCTAAACGAGCAGACAAATTGAATAATAAAACATCGAAACTATATAGGATATAAGAGGTTCTCTCTTTCTCCAAGACCAGATGAGTAAAGTAAACAGACAAAAACTTATACTAAAAATTAATAATTAATAGGGGGGATCCTGGTGGTAGGGATTAGTAAAATTAATAGAATTGCAAGATATATTTATGATATATTTATGATATTGATGATGACATTGTACCATGGCCTGAATTACATAAGCATCATCAAAACTTATATAAGGCAGGTACACGTCTGAAATAATAAAAATAAAATAAAACAATAATAAAAACATATGGCATACATTATATTTATTTTACATACCTGTGAGTATGGTTCAGTCATTTTGCTCCACTGAATTTGGATCATACTCAGGCTAGTAACAACCCCTGGATGTTGGGCTAAGGTAACATCCCCAGGCCGTACTTGAAAACCAGAGTATTCTGAATGTACCTTTCCTGGTGAAATACTTTATTATTATTAGTATTATTATTATTGCATTTATAGGGCAGTTTAGGCACCAGGACCACTAGTCCACTGTGGTTATGATGCCAGGATTCTTCTTCTGTTATCCCACAGTCAGAAGGCAAACTATTGATAATACTTTGAAACTTACACTGTTCCCCAGGATGCCTCCTTTTTGGCCTCCTCTTCATATATACCTAAAGGGGAAGTTCTCTTGCTGCAATAGATATATTAATTGTGGTCCAATTTGGACAAAATTCATTGACTGCAAGTGTCATCTTCTGCTCTTAGCCAGTGAGCACTATATCACATCTCATGCTTCCCTCTTCATACAAACATAAAAATACTTGTAGCATACACGTAACCTCAAGCTCCTCCAAAGAACCTCTTATACGTGGTGATCTACTAATTTATTACTGTAACAATTCTCATAAGCGGATTTTCTGGTGATTGATTAGAAGAGAAACAGATAACCAGCCGTGGTAATAAATTGAGCTTAAGCTCACTTGCGCCTGTTTTCCTGTGGTTCATCTCTACCATACTTGTCCGTCACAGGGGTCTGTCTTAACTTGGAGTTAATTTATTTACCACTTGGCTCTTGTTTTTTTGATGTGAAGCTTTCTTTTCTTGTACAAACTAAAAACATCACTCAACTGGATTTTAGCTCAATCGACAGGTTAAGTAAAGACCCATAAAGTTCTGTTTATCAGCACATATATCAGTTTGCACTAGTACAATTACTGCAAGGAAGGAGATCGTGGAATTAGCTTTAATAATGTATAGATAAATATGTATATGTCAAATTGTAACATCATAGCGTAACCTTATATTTTCCATGCTATCTGTCTTTTCACTAAGCAACGCATTATTTGGAAAGGGGAAAAATAATCACCTAAGCTACAAAGGAAGTTACAGACAGTGAAACACTTATCTCTCTCATTATATGCTGCTTAATTCTGCATTTCCGTCATACTAGTATTTGCAAGATAAGCAGTTCCTGCCGTTTAGAACATAACGATAACATAAATCCATCAAGGATCACGGGAGACTGTATTTATAATGTTATAAAAACAAAAGATATCTTCCACTTAGGACTTGTGTTTCTACTTTTATTGAAATATATGCACAATATCCTGTTTATGTCAACGATTTTCATGCTCATGTATGAATGATTACCCATTAAAAAAAAATGTAAATTAAAAAAAAAAATTAGGGTATTGAAAAACATTTTTGATTGTGAAACACAGCTGAGTTTTCGTAGTGCCCAATATACTCTGGCCAGAGAAGATTCATTTTATCAGGAATAGCTAAAACTCTGACCTCAATCTCTGTTTGAATTGTCTTCTTTGTTTCTTTTCCTTATAGTAAATTGGATGTATAGGTTATTTAAAAATATATATTTAAACGTTTGCATTGAGACCTTTATGTGTTATTTTAGGGATTTTCTTATTTTTTTTTATTTATTTTTTATTATTCATAAAACGTATCTTCAGTTGTCTACCCTCATACATTTAGGAAATAAAAAGTGCAGATCCTGTGTGCAAAGGAAAAATAGCCAGAGCCCAAGGTCAGTTTCCCCAGATTAATATAATTCCTCTGTGCTTGATGCAATGAATAGAGGGGATAATAACAAAACTTGGAGCATGACTGTGGTTGCTGAGGAAGCTTGGCCATCAGCACTGATTAAGCATGGTGTTCTGAAAATGCATGCAAGATGACTGGACACAGGTTAGAAAGAAAGAGAAACATACAGAGGGCAGGCCCAACACTACAAACCTTGACTTGACAGACAGTAACAAACTGATACAGTAGGTTTTAAAAACACTGATGGTAAGTTTACATGGATACATGGAGTTTTCTTGGATAAGAAGGTCCCCCATCTGAAAGGTAGTGATCCCATACATGGTGCACTGTGGGTTCTAGATGTTCTGCTCTAATCCTCTTTTCACAAATGCATGTCAGTTTATACACTGATCAGCCACAACATTAAAACCACCAGCCTGATATCGTGCTGCCAAACTCTGATGCGTCGAGGCATAGACTTCTCATGACCTCTGAACATGTCCTGTGGTATCTGTCACCAATACATTAGCAGCTGATTCTTTAGGTACTGCAAGTTTCAAGATGGGACCTCCATGGAGTGGATTTGTTGTACCAGCACATCCCACAGGTGATCTATCAGATTGAAATTCTGGGAATTTGGAGGCCAAGGCGACACCTTGTACTATGTCATGTTCCTTAAATCATTCCTGAACAATGTTTGCAGTGTGGCAGGATTCATTATCCTGATGAAAGAGGCCACCACCATCAGTGAACCCCATCTCTACTTTAAGATTGTCTGCAACAATCTTAAAGTAGGTGGTGCATGTTAAAATAACATCCACATGAATGCATCCATGAGCCTTGGGCATCCATGACCCTGACGCCAGTTCACTGATTGTACTATTATTGCACTATTCTTGGTAGGTAATAACCACTGAATGCCATGAACACCCCACAAGACTTTCCGTTTTGGAGATGCTCTGACTAGGTCATCTAACCATTTGGCCCTGGTCAAAGTCACTCAGATCTTTTCACCTGCCCGTTTTTTATGCTTTCAACACATGAAATTAAAGAACTGACTGTTCACTTGCTGCCTAAGAAAATCCACCCCTAGACAGGCGCTACTGTAACAATATAATCAATGTTATTCACTACACCTCTCAGTGGTTTTAATGTTGTGACTGTCGGTGTATGAGTCCTACAATAGTCACACTGCACTCATGTATAACGTCTGGTTCTTAATTTTACAGATTGTAAACAATAGGATCAGCCTTCCAAATATATCCATCTGGAATCTAATCACACATCTGGGTTGTAACCTTGAATGTGTATGTAAACGCTGTAAGGGTACCTGTAGCAACATTCAGGACATCTCAGTACATACATCCTTTCGACATCAAATTCTGATGCAAAACACAAAACACAACCGAATTAGTCATTTTATTGAAAGCTCAGATAGCCATGCATTATTCCAGTGACTATGCACACGGATGGGCGTGCAGAAGGAGGTAAGCTGTGTGAGATATGGCTTTACCCTATTTAGGAGTAGCAGTTCACTAAGTTAAATTGATCTTGATAAAGTATTACCTGTAACACAAAATGCATAGATCATTGACTTGTGTTGTCGACAAGGGGATCTCTGACTTGTTCAGGCAAATGTGGATATGAGGTGTCGTGTTAAATAACTTAATACCCTCGAATTGAATAAATGCTGACATTTTGCTTTTTAATATTCTGGATGGTTGTTACCTTGATTGAAATGATGAAACTGGAGTCCTCTTTCGCCATACTCAAGGTTTCTAAGTGCAGAGACAGACAATGGAAGTGAGTATCTATATTTTATCTTAGGTCTGTGCTAGTACAATGTCGCAACCAAGTGGTGTACTTCCTTTTTTGTACACCAGAGTACCAACACATGATAGAAGGAGAGGGCTGCAAAATTTAGACTATTCCCTGTTAATTCTGGACAGTTGGGAGTTCTGCATTCTTATTCTACAGGAGTGGAAACACTTACAGCTTTTCTTTTGGTGGTTTGTAAAATGTTTTCAGTCCTTCAGCATATGAATGTTATATACCTTTGAGAGTACTTGCACAGACTTACAGCATGAGGCACACATCCCACAAAAACACAGTGAAATGGCAACCCCTATTATTATTATTATTATTTTATTATTTATATAGCACCATCAGATTCCGTGTACAATGGGTGGACTAGCAGACATGTAATTGTAACCAGACAACTGGACGTATAGGAACAGATGGGTAGAGGGCCCTGCTGAATGAGCTTACATTCTAGAAGGAGTGGGGTATAGTGACACTAAGGGTAAAAGTAGGGGTACGAAGTAGGTTGTGAGAAAAGTATTCACTGTGGGCTTAGTAGGTAATTTTTGACAGTTGCAGGAGAGGAGTCATGGAGAGTGGGGGATAAAAACCTGCTAACAGTTTAACTGATATGCTTTCTTGAAGAAGTGAGTTTTCAATGATTTTGTCAATATGGGCAGCAAACAAGGAACAAGCTGAACCAGGACCAGAGAATCATTGAGACATAATATCCAACTAGCTATGTTTTACGTATGGCTATTTAGGTCTAAAATGTTACAATTACTTTGAACTCACCTTAAAGGGACACTATAGTCACCTGAACAACTTTATCTTAATGAAGCAGTTTTGGTGTATAGAACATGCCACTGCAGTCTCACTGCTCAATCCATTTAGGAGTTAAATCCCTTTGTTTATGAACCCTAGTCACACCTCCCTGCATGTGACTTGCACAGCCTTCCATAAACACTTCCTGTAAAGAGAGCCCTATTTAGGCTTTCTTTATTGCAAGTTCTGTTTAATTAAGATTGTATTATCCCCTGCTATGTTAATAGCTTGCTAGACCCTGCAAGAGCCTCCTGTATGTGATTAAAGTTCAATTTAGAGATTGAGATACAATTATTTAAGGTAAATTACATCTGTTTGAAAGTAAAACCAGTTCTTTTTTTTCATGCAGGCTCTGTCAATCATAGCCAGGGGAGGTGTGGCTAGGGCTGCATAAACAGAAAAAAAGTGATTTAACTCCTAAATGACAGTGAATTGAGCAGTGAAATTGCAGGGGAATGATCTATACACTAAAACTGCTTTATTTAGCTAAAGTAATTTAGGTGACTATAGTGTTCCTTTAAATACCTGACAACTCACACTAGTGAATAATCCACTAAGAATGTCCCCTTTGTTTTTACCCACTCAAATACAAAATGAGAAGCAGAAGAAACTCAGTCAAGGTGACAAAAAAACATTGGGTTAAAAAGTAAGGGAATAAACCGATCCCAGTTAGGAACAGACCAAAGCTTTTGCGCTGCAAAAAATGGCCGAAAACATCATACAAGACTGAGCCCGTGTTTACAGACATAACTTTCAGTCAATGTTTACTATTAAAGGGTGAGTGGCACCAGGGCTTAACATTTGAATTCCGATACTAAAAGCAAGATCTTGAAGGTTACTTGCCACTGCAACCCATAGCATACTCACCAGTGCTAAATTTTCAATTACCAATTACTAGTGGAAATTTTGAGCCCTGGGTGGCACGTTACGCGTACTAGGGATGAGTCATTCTATTCAGGGCTATAATAAGGAGGGTATAATGTGTCTGAGTCCAGTTCACATGGTGTTTCTGAACTTTATGCATCTTATAAGTGTCTCTTATTTTCTGCATAAAACAATATGAACGTAACACAAATTTACCTCTTTGTGAGACTCGTTTGGAAGTTTTAATGTTCCCAGGTACTGAACCTTCAAATATTTCTGAGATTTCTGGCAGGAAGAGTTAAAGATACGTGCTGATTCAGTTATATCCAAATTATATCCAGAGGGCTGTGATCCTGTTAATTTAATTAATACGTGCTTCTTGGCCAGCAGCCAGCAGGAAGCCTAATGTTAACACAATTAGGGCCAATTAGAACGTCAAAACTAAGGACAGGTGTCTTTATAACCATGATACCGCATAAAATGCTTCAATAATAAACAGAAAAGACCAGTCAGACAAAACCTTACCCAGTCTTTGTATCTTAGGAAAGAGAAACGTGGATTAGATTTGCTTTGATTATATTTCCTGTAAATTGAAAGAAACAGTGTGTATGGTGTATGGTACACATTCGAGGTGAATGTCTAGATTTACGTTTTGTTAACCTTTAGATATGTCATATGTAATAGCTCATCGGCATAACTGATATATGTTGGGCTGGACAAAAGGCCCAATAGTACACACTAAGCCATGCAGAACACAAAAATATAGCAAAATATTTTGTGTAGACAATAGATCTTAGTTAAGCGAAGTATATCCACTTTTTACGAATTGTGAAGCTTTTAATTTTCTCTTCACATTAAGCAAAGGAATTAAATGTGTCCACTGGATAATTTGTATCTCGGAAAAAAAAACAAATGATTGACTTTGAAGTCCCAGTAGTAGATACATGGGTAAAACCCTAGGGTTCCTGCACATCTTTTAGAAACATTAAATAAAGACAGGACCTATTTAATGCAAATTAGGAATGTAACATGTAAAAAAAACTAATTTCCTTTTTAATTTTATTATACAAAAATACTGTATGATAAATGTGTGCCAACGTCTATGCATTTATTGTTGGGAGCTCAATAATCCAATTATCATTAATATTGTGTTTGATTTGTCCTCCTAAATTGGTATCCTGCATACTATACTAGATTGTCCAGTTCAACTTGAAAAGTGCTAAGTGCTAACCTTGCTATGAAAGGCAAGATAATATATTGTTCTAACTGTACCTTGAACCATTTGCTTGCTAACGAGATGATGGTGCTTTCTCAAGGGAAAGCTGCTACACAAACAATCTGAGAAGCTATGACAGCAACACATCTAATTTGTAACAAAGGGCTCATCTACATACCAATGTAAAAGCGTTTCTTTGCTTCCCATGGTGCATCTTCCAGAATGGAATAGAGCACAATTTCCTATGTATTCGGCCTAATGGATTAAAAAATACTTCAATCAAGTTATTGAAACACAAGAAAAAAATGTTTAATGTTTGGCTTTTGAGAAGGGCAAAGTAAAATTATATGTATGGGACTGGCTTTCTACAAAAACAAATGCTGTTGTAACTGTTTAATAATAACCCTCCTGCCCATATCCTCCCCCCCCCCCCAAAAAAAATAATAACACATACAGGTGTGTTTATTAAAGTGAGACTCTATAGCACCCAATGTAATTTCATCTCAATAAAGTGATCTGCGTGCCAAGTTCCCTTAGTTTTAACCCTGCATCTAAAAAGCATTGTCATATTTCAGGAATGACAATGTTTTCATAGTAAGGTTAACTTTCCCCTAGTTGCTGTCATACTGAGTAAAACTCCACTATTTCAATCAGATGATCTCATAATGAAGATCTGATTGGTACACAGAGACCATATGATTTCCTATGGGAAAGTATTGGATTGGCTGAAATCTCGATGAGCTCAGCCGAAGAGGTGGAGGTTCCTGAAGAGACCGGTGCTGTGAGAGGGGAAAATTAAGTAAAGTACCTTTTTGATAATCCTTACAGTGGGGCCGATGACCAAAATGATGACTAGACACAATAGCATTAGGAATGCACGTTTGTATTCGTAACGCTATAGTGTTCCTTTAAATTGAATTAAAAGTGGATTTCAAATTTAAATACAAAATAGCCAAACTGAAGACCATTCTTTTTTTCCAAAGAAATCTTCCTCTCTCTGGAAGATAGACACTCCTCCATTTAGCTGGCCTGACTCCAAACACTCCAAACATGCACTACCCGTGCTAAATTTGTGGATACACTGTCAAGTCATCGTGTCATCATGTCAACGTCTGAGTTTAAACTGCCTAATAAAATTCTTAACTATACATTTATTTTATTTTCCATTGACATAATCTAATGCACCATAACAAGCACAACATCTACATATATTACTGCTCACAAGTCCTACAGGGTTCCGGAAACAAGATATTAGATATAATGACAATAATAACATCAAATATGACATTATTTTATAAAATAAGTATGTTTTAGAATTCACCACTTTTCAAGTATGTCCATGGTTCTTTACTTTCTACATTACTACATCCCTAATGACCTAATGAGGACCCAAAACTAATTAACAGGCATGTCTTTATATGGGACCCCTAACAAAGGACCAGAGACAAGTTAACGGGCATGTCTCTATATGAGACCAGGAAAAAACAGAGTGTCACAAAAGGCTAAGCTGGAATGACAGACGTAGGGAATGCCATATAAATAGATGGAAACCAGCATGGGTGCTATATGAGAACTAAAGGTAGCATAATGAGGTATTAAGGAGAGGAAATAAACAAAGAAGAAATGTGGCCAATGCATAAAATTAGGCTAAACTAGAATCATTCATGAGGTCAAAGAATTAGGACAGAATGGATGTCTAAAAATAAATGGAGCATCAACAAAACAAAAAGAAAGTCACACAAAAGGTTTTAGTTTACCACTGCCCAAAAGAGGAGCAAATTATCAAGGCTATAAATGCAGTGAAAGCTGCAGCTGGGGAGATTACAATTACTGGTTCTAAGGCTATGTATGAGCAACGCATCAAGAGCTTACAGGCAAGATTTCTTGGAGATCCGCCTCTAATGGCATGGGGGAGAACCTATAGCCCAGGAATTAGATGGCACATGCGATAGATATATTCACTAAACATCAAATTTTGTCTGGATGGACAAAATTCTATGAAAATGG
Organism: Pelobates fuscus; assembly: GCF_036172605.1. NCBI lineage: Eukaryota > Metazoa > Chordata > Amphibia > Anura > Pelobatidae > Pelobates > Pelobates fuscus. The sequence continues at coordinate 261,120,199 of NC_086319.1, read as the reverse complement.
CTGAATACCACCCAAAATGGATACATTCATATTTACTATAGTCAATTCGGGTCAGAATATGGTCAAAATTTGCACCAATCGTCAGGATGCATTTGGTGTCCAAATTAAAACTGATACAAAATATATTATTTTGAATATTCACAAAGCACCGGTTTTAATAAAATTCAGTGCCAAATGCCTCCAGCAGGATTGACATTCGCAAATTATCATTCCTTTGCTTTTTGTACGCAAACGATCATTTTAAGTACTATTTGCCAGCTGTCAGTGCAAGCAGCTAGCAGGCAAATAGTTAAATAACCATTGGCAGTGCACGGTAATTATATGGCAGCTAGTCAGCGCTTGCTAGCCAGTTGCCACATTAAAAATGTTGGGAAAAAAACAAACAAACAAAAACCTATGGTTGTCAATAAGTCAATAAGTGAAATATAATGCTTCCCTGTGCCATCGCTTGCCATTCATCAAGGAGGACATATCTCCTAAATATTTAAAATTAGCAACTGCAGCCATGGGATGTAGCTTGTAAATTAATGGGGTTAGATATTGTCCAGGTCTCATATCCCAACCTGTGGGCATTGGGTGGAGAACTTTAAAATATTTTATGCCCGCTACCCACACACCTGTGGCCAGTAGGAGGGGGTGGGCTATTTAATAAAACAAACAGGGTGGACATCCTGGTGCATCACCAGCAGACAGATCCAGATTTCAATAAATTGACTTGCGAAACGAAACAGCAAATTAATTTTTTTGCATGTCTCCAAGCTGGATATATTAGCTATCTTGGTAAATATAAGAATCTTATGTTTTATAGAGGATTCACATGTGAAATGTACTGATTTTGAATCCAACACTAAAAATGACCTGCATAATGCGGCTTATTTTGCTGGAATCACCACATTTTGACTGGAAATTCCTATAGTTAATATGAGAATTGTAAATTTGGTTAAAACCTGGCCAATTTTAAAGAATTCTGTCCACCTGAGCAAACTTCAATGCTTAATAATTATCCCCATTGGTAATGATTGTTAAATATATGGTTGCTGGGGGAAAAACAAGGTATTTTGATTGGGACCAGGCCCAGCAGCCTAAAAGATTCTATGAACTGAATAATTGTCAATGTGTGCTCAATAAGGATATAGAGCAATACAGTAAAGGAAGGGAACAGTTTTGTACAGAAACAGGATTAGTTCTTCTGCACACTCCACCAGCGCGATCAAACCTTCTGAGAAGGAACCTAGTCTAGGTCACTACGCACATTGAGTTGGGGAAGTCAAAATCTAGGAAAGGTATTTTATTCCTTTTTTTTTTTTTAGTACCTTTCTGAAAGTCTGGAGAGCAGAGGTATAATCATCTCTGAATGAAGACGTCTCTCTGCCTTGATTTTGTGGCACAGTTTCTCGGTCACTGCAGTGTTATAGCATGCTATTTTAAGAATTGGCAGGAACTCACGCCTGCACTGAAAATATTCACTTTTTTCTTTATTTATTCTTCAGTAAATATTAAACTGAGTATCTTTCCACCCGATTAACCATTGTGGACGTTATTCCCTTTTAGGAAAGTTTAAACATGTAGTTAAGCCATTGCTTGATAACCTAGCAGATAAAAAAGTTTTAATTCAAATTATAACCAACCAAGAAATTGACTGCAATAAGACAACTCTGGAGTTTGTGTCTCATACTGAATAAAAAAAGAAAAAAAAAGAAATCGATCTAGTTTGTAAATAATGGATTACATTGAGCAACTGCCTTAGTGACTGTCTGCCATAGCGAAATTGTAGCACCTACCTCATCCTATGATGGACTGGTTTAGATCTATTCTCCCACCTTCTGCTGACTAATTACTCCCAATATACTAAACCAGGCATAGGCAACCGTCGGCACTCCAGATGCTTTGGACTATACCTCCCATGATGCTTTGCCAGCATTATGGGTGTGAGAGCATTATGGGGGATGTAGTCCCCAGCATCTGGTGTGCCAAAGATTGCCTATCCCTGTACTAAACCCTCCTCTTCCACGGTATTTAGCCTAGATATCTCAAAGACCAACTTCCAAATGCATTAGCTATTCCATAAGGGCACTACACTAATTAGCCACAACATTAAAACCACTGACAGGTGAAGTGAATAACATTGATTCCAATGGCACCTGTCAGTGAGTGAGATATATGAGACAGCAAGTGAATAGTCAGTTCTTGAATTTTATGTGTTGGAAGCAGGAAAAATGGGCAAGCAAAAAAATCTGAATGACTTCAAAAGGGGCCAGATAGTGATGGTTGGCTCAGAGCATCTCCAAAATGGCAAGTCTTGTGGGGTGTTGCCAGTATGCAGTGGTTAGTACCTACCAAAAGTGGTGAAAAGAAAGGCAACCAGTAAACCGGCATCAGGTTCATGGGCGCCCAAGGTTCATTGATGCATGAGGGGAGCGAAGACTAGACAGTCTAATCTGATCACACAGAAGAACTACTGGAGCTCCAATTGCTGAAAAACTTATAGCTGGCCATGATTGAAAAATGTTAGAACACACAGTGCATTACAGTTTGCTGTGTATAGGTCTGCATAGCCGTAGACCAGTCAGAGTGCCTAGGGTGAACCCTGTCCACCACCAAAAGTGCCTTCAATGGTGACATGAGCATCTGAACTAGACCATAGAGCAATGGAAGAATGTTGCCTGGTTTCATGAATCATGTTTTCTTTTAGACCAGGTGGATGGCCGGGTGCATGTGCATCGTTTACCTAGGGAAGAGATGGCAGCATAAAGGCAGACCGGTAGTGACAGTGTTATGTTCTGGGCAATATTCCGCTGGGAAACCTTGGGTCTTGGCATTCATGTGGATTCATGACAGGTACCACCTACGTAGAGATTGTTGCAGGCCACATATACAGAGCATGTATTTGTGTTATACATTTAAATTGATTGATTGTCCCTGAGGAAGTCCACCTTGTGTGGAGGAAATGCATTCAAAAGCTTTTTACTTATATCACCGTTTCGTAATCTCCCGTCGGCCTTGGCCCATGGCTAGTGCAGCCCGGTATGCCTGATGGCCAGTCCGGGCCTGTGTGTATCTGTATTGGTGTGCCTGGTAGTGTATATTTGAACATGTGTGTGGCAATGTTTTTGCTTGTCTGCATCTGGCAGTGTGTATCTCTGTGTGAGAGTGTGTGTCTGCGGTAGTATTCTTGTGTGTTTTTGTATCTTGTGTATATATTTGTATTTGTCTCTCAACATGTATTTGTGTGCATCTCACAGTGTGTTCCTGTATTAGTGTGTGTCTATCAGTATGTATGTAAGTATTTGTGTTTGGAAGAGTGTGTGCATGGAAGCTCATGCATGTATTTTGAAAAGTGTCTGTCATATACAAAACAACTCAGTCAGTGTTTTGTATGAGTTGTGATAGCTTCTCGATCACCCCATTCATATCCCACCACGATTCAGAATACTGTAAGCATGACCCCTGACGAGAGCCAGGCATCTCTTCTACGTTGTACAAGCACAGACATCCCGGAGTAAAGTGAATGTGATGTTACAAAATGCTTCTAGGAGCGGACCGAGTGTGTCTGAAAGTTATCCTCAGATGGGCAAACTTAGCTTCAAGATCTTGACATGCCCAAAGGTCTTATTAGCTTATCCAGACTACCATTAACCAGAGGGAGGGGGATGGGTAGAACTGTTGTCATACAGTTTGACACAAACTTCTCCCTTTCCCTCTCCCCCAGAAAAAAACCAAAACTGCAGTAGCCTTTATCATTGCTAATACGTTTTTATTTTCTTGTACCAGTTTGGACCATTGCAACATCTTGAATAGAATGTGGGCTTCTTGAAGAGCCTCTTATGGTTCATTAGCTGAAATAAAACAAGTACAAATCACACTTGCTTCAATAATGATACCATTTAGACTCATAGTAAGAAGTTCACACTATAAACCACACCTATAATATAAATAAGCAGTACTATTAAAAGCAATGATTTTGCAAAGCAAGCATATGCAACTCCCATTATCATAAAGCAAATCATGTTTCTATTTTTTAAGGTCTGATTTGGATTAAACACCTGGAACATATCTTCCCTTTTGCATATACTGCATGTTGCCTTTTGTGTAAGCAGGGCCGCCATCAGGGGGTGACAACCATAATTACATTTTTCTATTTTTTTTTACCTGTGCAGAAGGCTATTTGTTACAATGTCTCTGCAATTCAAATTTAAACACATTTTACTGAGTGTTCTTCTACCAACACGCACCATATTTGATTGAATTAATCAGCCCCAAACACTAAAAGCTGAAGATTCTTACTCATTTAGTACCTTTGAGACCCCAAGGTTTGCTCACATCACGGCTCCACATATGTGTCTTTTTCCTTTTTTATTTAAATTTTATTTTTCACAGCAGAGAAATATACCCAGTGAGGAGAAGGTTAAAACTTGCAAGACAAAAGTCCTTCCCATCGAGTCACAATAGGTACAAACTATACTCATAAAATACATTTCCATGTGTCATCAGTCAACATACATACTAACTTTCATACCATGGGTCGGTGTCAAGATAGCACCTCTCGATCTATTGATCCAGAGAGACCAAAAATCGTGGTATACATAGATTTTTCCTTGTTTATATAGAAGTCTATCTCCATCGAGGCTTGATAATTTATCTGTGACTCTATTTTATCCCATGTTATAAAAATCGAAGATCTTCAATTTTTTGCTGTCTCACATTTTGCCACTAATATACATGTCTTCTTCCATCTTCCATCGGTTCCCGGATTCATCCATTGTCATCACCAGGCAGTGCAGTCTTTTTTTTTTCTTCATTTTTCCTTTACAAATTAGATTTCTACTATCTTTTTTCATCCAGTGCAGAAGGTTATTGAGTATGATGTGTCTGCAATTCAAATATAAACACATTTAGTAAGCTTCTGCCAAAATCTTCCATGTGTAATTGAATTAAAAAAACAATAAAAGCTAAAATATTCTTACTAATTTAGTATTTGTTAGACTCTTATGGTTACTCAGATCACATCTCCACATATGTCCCTGGATCCACCCATGGCCAATCAACAGGCTGTAAATTCTTCTTATGGCTGTGTACACCACCAGCTGAAGTTAGTGGTCTAAAAAAGATGGATGGTAAGCTGTTATAGAAAACAAACATTCTTAAGAAGATTTTCAAGCAAAATTAGTTATTCAGACTATCAATTACAGATATATGCAAATGACTGTGCAAAGCCTAATGAAGGGTTTTAGATCACTGACACACCTTCCTTAGGGATTAAGTAGGTAGCTGCCTATATTGTGAATCGGCAAAACTGTGATTGTATCTACAATAAAGCATTTTAATTCAAGTTGATTTGCCATCCAGGCCCACTTTATTTAAGTATAATAAAATTCATTCATTATATTGTGCAATTAAACACTGCAGAAAAACAAAGCAAAGTACCTGTGCACAATCCCTAATCCCAATGTTCACTTTCAAACAACAAAACTATTTAGCAGAACTGAAGGGCAGTAAAATGCAAGCTTATCTGTCAACATTATTGCAAAACACTTAGGTGCTGCTGGTAGCTCAAAGGCAAAGTCTCTAATGAGGCAAAAATGTTGGTTTTCTTATAAAATTGATCCTAATGAAAGAACACATGGATGGGAAGGTGCCATTTATGAAGGCCGAGTAATATTAAAGTGATTAAAAAGCATAAATTATGACACATGTAGGAAGTTTAAGGCCCATGCTGTATGTGTACTTTTCCAAGATGGATTCAATTTGGTGCTTGCATTGCGATGTCCATTGCTTGATCCCACCTTGCATATCAAACAGTGCTTAACACTGGGAATACACACTTAACCACTTCTTGGCAAAATCTTAATTTTATATTAGTGTAGTCAGACCTTGTATATTAAACCAAATTTCAGGTTAGAAGGCGGGGTATAGAAATTAAGTTAGTCAAGGCATATAGTATAAATTACCGCTCTCTGCTTGTAGAATACACTAACATTGAGAATTGCTGATTTTCAGAAGATAAAACTAATAGTAGAAAAAAAATCTTTATGGTAGCAGTGTCTGCTACGAACATTGTGAATGGATGAAATGAAAAGGACAGATTAGGAGTTATTTCATCTGAAACATTATGACATTAGTGCTGCATAAACAAACCAAACTGGAACTGACTTATCTCTTGGCTAAGAGTGATCAGCAGATGCTCTCAGCCAATGAGATAACCGTATACTGCATGGATTAGCTTGTTGGTTTGGCTAAGAGTGATCAACAGATGCTCTCAGCCAATGAGATAACCATATACTGCATGGATTAGCTAGTTGGCTAAGAGTGATCAGCAGATGCTCTCAGCCAATGAGATAGCCGTATACTGCATGGATTAGCTTGTTGGCTTGGCTAAGAGTGATCAACAGATGCTCTCAGCCAATGAGATAACCGTATACTGCATGGATTAGCTAGTTGGCTAAGAGTGATCAGTTGATGCTCTCACCCAATGAGGTAACACTACACTGCATGAATTAGCTCAGGGGAGTCTCCTAAACAAGAGCTTCTGGCTCTCTGGCTGAGGTAGCCCATATACGTGCACAATTCAATATGAAATAAGCTTCCACAACACTTTATTCTTAACCTCTCCCCAAAACACCCTGTAAATAAATAGAAATACAGTGAAGTGGAGCACTTTTATAGAACAAGCACAATACTGTAATCAAACTATACAGTCAGACACTATTATGTGTATTTATTTCTTCCAAAAGTCAATAGAAGTGTTTTATAAATAGAAATATGACACAGTGTAACAATTCCGAGCCGCTTCTGTGTAGAGGTCTACATCGCCTCTTTCCGACCATCTGTCATCCTCATTTCAATAAATGAAGCGATCAGGATGCTAGTTTTGTGGCAAAAACTTTATTCCAAAGTAATAGGTAAACATCAATACAAAAACGCCAAAACGCGTTTCACTAACACAATAGTTTCTTCGGTCTAGTAAAGCGATACCACATAACTACACTTGTCTTTATATATCTCCAGATGATGTCTGACATACTCTTAGCTGCGATCATGTGAGGTCCACTTCCACCAATACCAGATGTACGCCACGTTCCGAGCTTATAATTCTACACAGTCCTCACTATAACGTGACATCATGTTACATTGGTAGATGTGTTCCAACCACTTTATTTACTTATTTATTTTTTTATTGCCGGCATTTATAAAGCGCCAACAAATTCTGCAGCGCTGTACAACTGGGAAAAAGACAAGTAAGAACAGACCGATACAAAAGGTAGAGCGCCCTGTCTGTGAGTTTACAATCTAAAGGTTAAAATGGGGAGATGAGACAAGAAGTAGCATGCTATATAGTTAGAAGGAACCAGGGTGGGTGGGAGAAGGAGAGGGCGGGTGGGTACACCGGAGTAAAATTAAATGACCTTCATGTTGCAGGGATGGATGGTTTGGGTTTAACCCCTTAAGGACAGACGACGGATATATTCCGTCATGTTTCCCTTTTATTCCAGAAGTTGTGTCATTAAGGGGCTAAGGAAGAGAGATAAGACAGTTACTTTACTTAAAAGGAATTTACTGCTGGGTTTGGGAAGGGGGGGGGAGGGGGGGAAATGGAGCAGGCCAGCCATTTTAATTAATATTTGCTAAACAAAATTCTAACACCCAGATTATTATTAACTACATGTAACAGCAAGTTAAAAAAAATACAGTAGTAAACTATATGTAACAATGGTAGCATCATTATAGTAACATAATAATCTAGTAACAAAATAAAAGAAGTCCAGTTGAATATCTTCTGCATCTCTTTTTCTACATTTTAAAGCTGCAGTTTTCCAAATTAAATGGCTTTCATGTTGCCGGGATTGATGGTTTGGGTCTTTTATGAGCTACTTAGTGTGCCGATGCACTTATTCTTTTAGTTCACGTTTCTATTAAGGGGAGAATAGTTTGTCTATCTGTTTGTTAGCTGCAGCTCTTCATGGTAAACACACAGGGCAAGCTACATAGAATAATTTGCCAGGAAGCAGCAGATAGACTAGGTGATTATTTATTTATTTATAAAATATTTTACCAGGAAAGATACATTGAGATTTCTCTCATTTTCTATGTCCTGGGTCCACAAATCATTGCATTGTTACATTAGGGTACAATAAAATACAAAAACAATATTAATACACAATAAATACAAAATTTAACATAGAACAGGTAGGAAATATATAATCAACCATGACACGTGCATTCTGTTTTGAGATATGTAGAGAGGGATCTCTTAAAGGACTTTAGGCTTGGGGAAGATTTAAAAGTGTGCAGGAGGTCGTTCCACAAATGCGGTGCTCTGTAGGAGAAGGAGTATCGGGCCGCTTTCTTTTTATATTGAGGTAGACGAAGTAAAGTGTTGGTACTGGATCGGAGGTTATAGGAAGTGGGAACAGCTGTGGAAAGCATTTTGTTCAGGTAGGGTGGGAGCTTCCCAGAAAAGCTCTTAAACACAAGGCTGGAAAGATGAAGGGTGCGTCTGGATTCCAGCGACAGCCAGTTTAGTTCTTTTAGCATGTCACAATGGTGGGTCCTGTAATTACATTGTAGCACAAATCGGCAGAACGAGTTATAAAATGTGTTGAGTTTATTAATGTGGGATTGTGATGCAGATGCATATACTACATCCCCATAATCAATGATTGGCATCAGCATTTGCTGTACAATCTTTTCCTTTACTGTAGGGCTTAGGCAGGATTTGTTTCTGTACAGGGCACTTAGTTTTAGATAAAGTTTAGATGCAAGCTTTTCTATGTGCAGGCCAAAAGATAGATTGGGGTCTAACATCATACCCAAGTATTTGAAAGAGTGGACTGGGGTCAGTGTGCCATTTGAATTTGTTTTGATGGATAGGTGAGAATTGTGTAATTTGTGTAATTTAGGTACTGTTCCAAAGATCTTTGTGACAGTTTTGTCAGAGTTTGTTTTTTGCGATCCACTTTTCTACCTCTGTAAACTGGTCTTGGAGCACAGCCTCAAGCTGCGGTAGATCGGATTTGCTCGCATAGATTACTGTGTCATCTGCGTACATGTGTACATTTGAGGATTTGCAGACATTAGGCAGATCATTTATAAATAATGTAAATATTAGGGGTCCGAGAATGGAACCTTGGGGAACACCACACGTGACTGGGAGAGGGAGGGAGTCGCTGTCAGAAATTGACAAATATTGTGAGTGATCCGATACATACGATCAAAACCAGGTTAGCGGACAATCCCAATAGAGTTTTTGAGTTTGTGCAGTAGAATGTCGTGGTCTACTGTGTCAAAGGCCTTTGCAAAATCAAGGAAAATAGCTCCAGTTAGGTCTCCTTGTTCCATGCCAGTTTGGATGTCATTGCAAACTTTTAAGAGAGCAGTTGTAGTGCAGTGATTCTGGCGAAAGCCCGATTGATCAGGGGTCAGATAGTTTGATTGTTGGTAGTACTCACATAGTTGCGTATGGACACATTTTTCTCCGATTTTTACCGGCAGTGGTGTATCCTGGTTTTGTGCTGCCCTAGGCAGAACAAAACTCAGGCGCCCCCCTCCGGCCCGCGACACCCCTACTCAACCCTTCCCCCCCACCCGCGCCACCCCCATCCAACCCTTCCCCCACCCCGCCTTCTAAATACACACACACACACATTCACTGACATATATGCATACACTCACTAACAGACACACACTAACAGACACACACTCACTAGCAGATACACACACACACTCACACTAACAGACACACTCACAGTCACACACACACTAACAGACATACACACACACACACTAACAGACATACACACACACACTAACAGACATACACACACACACACTAACAGACATACACACACACACACTAGCAGACATACACACACACACACCAGCAGACATACACACACACTCACAAACAGACATACAACACACACACACTAACAGACATACACACACACACTAACAGACATACACACACACTAGCAGACATACACATACACACACTAACAGACATACACACACTAACAGACATACACACACACACACACTAACAGACATACACACACACTAACAGACATACACACACACACACTAGCAGACATACACACACACACACACACACAGTAACAGACATACACACACACACTAGCAGACATACACACACACACTAACAGACATACACACACTAACAGACATACACACACACACACTAGCAGACATACACACACACACACAGTAACAGACATACACACACACACACTAGCAGACATACACACACACACACTAACAGACATACACACACTAACATACATACACACACACACTAACAGACATACACACACACACTAGCAGACATACACACACACACTAACAGACACACACACACACTAACAGACATACACACACACACACACTAACAGACATACACACACACACACACACACTAACAGACATACACACACTCACTCACTCACATATTTAACACATCTTTTTTTTTTTTTAATTTAACCCCCCCAGCCTCCTTACCTTTGGAAATGCTGGGGAGTGGGGTTCTCTTCTTCCCTGGTGGTCCAGTGGCTGCTGGGCTGGTTGCTGGGCGGGCAGGCGGCTGGCCAGGGAGCACTTTCCCTGAGCTGTCATATTCCGGCTCCCAGCCTCACTCTGCGGCGCGCGAGGGAGCTGAGCAGACAGCTCAGGGGAAGTGCTCCCTCGCCAGCCGCCCGCCCGCCAGTGCCACCCGCCCGCCCGACCGGCATGTCAGTTAGCCGCAAGGCTAACAAGGCATTTGCCCTGGGCAATTGGGGCGGCGCTTTTTGCCGCCCCCTGGAAAATGCCGCCCAAGGCAAATGCCTTGTTTGCCTCGCGGCTAAAACGTCCCTGAATACCGGGAGCAATGATCTTGGGCGGTAGTTAGAAACCAAAGTAGTGTCACCACTTTTATGGATAGGCACTACTCTCGCAGTCTTCCAAAGTTTGGGTATGTATCCAGACACCAAGGATTCATTAATTAGAGTTGTGACGAGTTCAGCAATTGCCGGCGCACTGCGCTTCAACAGCATTGCTGTTTTTTCATTTTTAGATTATTAAGATGTTTTTTAATGACACTAACAGGTACAGGTCTAAAAATGAACTGGTCTATATTGGGCCTTTGCAAATTTAGTGGGACCTGACCCAAATTTGTAGTTTCAGGATGCGTGTTATTTATTAGCTTGGCAATCAGGGCAGTAGAGCATCCGACAAAATAATTGTTAAAGGCATTTGCTACATCTAAGGGAAGTTGCAGGGTTTGGTTATCCACTTCGACAGTGGAGGGTTGGGAGTAGATTGGGGGAGTTTGTAGTTTATTTATGATTTTCCAAACGTTTCTAGGGTTTGAGATGTTATTGTTTAGATTTTCATAGAAATATTGGGCCTTGGCCAATTTTGTCTGTTTTGTGCATATATTTCGCCATTGTCTATATGCACAGTGATCATTCATAGAGCCAGTACGCTTAAACACTTAGGGTTGATAGCTCTAGCCATTTCTCTGGATAGCCTCCTAGTTATGGAGGGATATTAGCATGGCTGATTTGGGAGTGGGGTTTGGCTGCCATTGGTTTTTTACTGTGGGGTCAGGCCTCCATTCAACTAGATGCACTTCTACTCCCACTACTCTATCTGAGGGGTCTTATACATAGAACCCCACTGGCTATTACCAAGCTCTGACTACCTTTTCACCAACTGTCCCAGACAGGCTACACGTACTGTATGCTGCCTGCTGTGTAACGGATATCCTGAGCACTTCGGACGTTTTGCTCTTCTCCGGCTATACTATACATATTATTTTGTGCATGCGGCACACTTAGGTTTTATATAGGGATTTTTTATACCCTTATGGGGATTTTTCAATGCTCTTTATGCTTGTTGGTTATTACAAGACACTTTCTCCTTCTCTCCGTTTTTTCACTTTACTCTATCGTAGTTTAACTTTAGGATCTTGTTTAAATAAAGTTTATTATTATTTGTTGTTGTTTTGCAATTACCTTTGAATGATTCTACTTAGGAGGTAATTTCAGTAAGGAGGCAGATTCCTTTACCTTATTTGTATCTTTTTCTAATTAACTTGGGTCATGCCCATATTACCTCTCTCACCATATTTATGACCACGTATTGGGTTTTTCCTGATATCTTTGTCTTCCTCTTTTTCTAACCACTTTAGTCCATGTGTTCCACATACAGTTCTTCTCCTTCCCCTATTGGCTTACAGTGTGTCACATGATACTTCCTATGTGAGTGTTGCATTCCACTAATGTTTCACATTGATTCAGAAGGAAAGTCCTCATAATGTAATACTTAAATCATTGCTGACTCCCAAAAGGGGAGAATAATTAACCAAATAATTTTAATATGTCAAATACATATATAAGCTTTTTACAAAGAAGCATTTTCTACTAGCACTATATCTATAAAATATCCTCACTTTTTTTCAGTTGCAAAACAAACAATACATATTAGCATACATAAATTCAAATAAATACATATTTGCATAGATTTATACCGGCTAAACTATAAATAAAGTATTTGCAAAATCCGTATTTTTTCACACTATCTTTCTTTTATTATATAAAAATCAGGGGCTCAAATGTGCATAACTAATATAATCTAAAATGCATTATTAATATAATTCCTACAGGGTTTCATACTTTAAAACTAATTTAAAATATAGCCAGGTTATTACAATTATAAAGCACTGAATGAAAAATGTATGAAAAGTTACATTTCTCAAGTTCATTGTTTAAATAACTGGAGGTTATAGTGTTTAAATGTAAATATCCACACCATCTCTATTCTACTATTTTCTTCATAAAATCACCACCTCTCCCATCTTTAATCACTTTTTTTTATACCTATAAATTGTAAGCCACTAGGAACATTATTATGTTTATTTTTAAAATAAAGGGAAATGCTATACTTTTCAAAACCTTTCATAATATTCCTGATATACTCTTCAAGTCTGACATGTAAAGTGCATTTTGTTCTCCCTAAACAATGGACTACACATGGATATATGACTATATAATAATAAATATTATTTGTATAACGGTCACGTCCTGCTCTGTTCTGTGGAGATGTCTGGCCTTGGCTTCTGGTTTCCAGTACTCTTTTTGCTATTCTTGCTTAGTTTTCCTTGTTTTTTTGGTTTTCTAGTCTACGTCTGGTTTTCTTTATGCTGGGATTTCTGGGTTCATTCCTATAGTTCGTCCCTGGATTTCCCAGTCTCCAGGTTTCATTTAAATGTTTGTTTTATGTTGCCACACCCGTTTGTTTTCCATCATTCACTCTGTTTCAGTGTTCCTGCAGGCAGCTCCTCAAGGCTTCTGCCCTTTCTTCCAGGTAAGTGCTATATATGTCTTTTGGGTTTTTTAGTATACATTAGGCAGTGTAGGACCTGCCAGATATGGGGTACATTGGCGTTGTTGGCAGGCTTATGCAATGTATGAACATATAGTGTGACTAAATCCCCATAATTTCCATATGTAGTACTTAGTTATTTCTCCTCTTGTTTTGCCTATGTTATCTTGTCTTGTTTTAGTTTGTATACCCAGCCCATGTACAGTCCTGTCCAGTCTTTCCCAAGTTATGTTCATGTTTTCCTCATGTCTTGTGTATATGTTCTGGGTTTAGCTTACTATCCTTCTCTGGTTCTGGGTTCTACTAGTTCTGTCTTGGTTTCATGTTTGGTGCCTATCTCTAGTCTAGCCTTGTTTCTAGTACTGGATACAATCTTGCTGCAGAGCCTCCCTATTCAGCTCCTGGGAGGTCTGCTAATTTCCATGCTCCTAGTTCCTGGTATCCGCTTAAGCTGATTCAGGGTCTTAGTATGTGGCTGCACAAAGGCTGGTGCTCAACACCAGGGGGCATGCGGTTACCCTGCACCAGACCCCGCTAATCCACCTCCACACTGTGACTCCTACTCTGAACATCAGGCATACTGGGTCCCGGTCCTGCACCGCCACCCGGACAGTGTCTGGGTCCCGGGCATCGGACCGCCACCCTGACAATAACAAGACACAAATTCTTGAATTACATTTTTTTTTTTAATTCTTTATTTATGTTGTGCACAGCGATTTAACAAGTTAGCTTGCAGTGCCCCAACAGCACGTGTAAGTACAAGGTAAAACAAAGCATTACACGCCAATTATTTGGGGACCTACAAGTCTTGCCAATGCATTTATGTTGAAAAATAAAAAAGAAATTTACACAAAAATAAAACAACAACAAAGCATTACATGGGTTGGCATTGTGTAGATTCTGCACTTTTTAGTCACATCTTTGTCAGACTAAGCACAGGTTTAGGCAAATATGGGCTAGCTATATTGTAAATGAGTGATAATGCCTAAGTAATATTTAGATCAAGCATACTGACAATCTGCAACTTATTTTCAAGAAAAACAAGCTTATGTTAAGCATTTCTAGGTGTATCGATCACGATTAGTATTAAAAGCAAGATAAAAAAACAAGAGAGGACAAGCTAGGCTAACATGTTCAGTCAAATACCAAGGTCTGGATGACTGTAAGTCACAGATCAAATAAGTAGCACCGCACTATAGGTAAATAACCAAGCATAAAGGCATGTTGTAACAAGGATGATAGCTCGTTATCTAAACGAATAGGCATGTCCTCGCTAAAAGTGTCACTGGGTTTGGCTTAGTAATGAAAGATAGTAATATAAAAAGAAATCAAAGAGCTTCTCGCTCCAATGGGCAGACTCTAAAATCAGGTATCTAGGCATCTGGCTCACCCGAAACAGCACGGACCTTTTTAAGGAAAACTTTGCCCAGATGCTGGCCGTGCTCAAGAGAGATGCCGGGGAATGGTCGTACCCCCACATCTCCTGGTTTGGCCGGGTCCAAGTCATTAAAATGAATTTCCTACCACGACTGCTGTACCTGATGCAGACGATACCTATACGTATCCCCAGGACATACTTCGCAACCCTACATAGGACCCTGAGAGAATTCGTGTGGAAAGGGAAGAAGCCTCGGCTAAAATTCTCTCAACTCACGCAGCCAAGGGAGCGGGGAGGCATGGCACTGACAGACCTCTACTATCAGTGGCGTACACACAACCCATGGGGCCCCGGTGCGAAAACTGATCCGTGGGCCCCCCCGCGCGCTTACTCTGTGCGGGCTGGGGCCGCAACACATGGCGGCGGGCACCGGGTCGCAGGGCTGCGACCTGTGTGACCGCGGTATGTACGCAAGTGCATGCATAAACACATACACTTAAAGGACCACTAAAGACACCCAGATCACATCAGCTCAATGAAGTGGTCTGGGTGCCAGGTCTCTAGTTTTAACCCTGCAGCTGAAAACATAGCCGTTTCAGAGAAACGGCTATGTTTCACTGAGGGTTAATCCAGCCTCTAGCGGCTGTCTCATTGACAGCCGCTAGAGGATTTTCTGCGATTCTCACTGTGAAAATCACAGTGAGAAGACGCTGAACGTCCATAGGAAAGCATTGAATAATGCTTTCCTATGGGCGGTTTGAATGCGCGCGTGGCTCTTGCCACGCATGCGCATTCGGAGCTGAGAGGCGGATCGGGGCGGAGAGATTCCCAGCGCCAAGGGAGTCCGGCGCTGGAGAAAGGTAAGTGCTTAAGACACACACACTCTCATGAACAGACGCACACATTTACTGACAGACACACACTCAGTGACAGACATACATACACACTCACTAACAGATGCACACAAACATACTCAGTAACAGACACACACACTAACACACTCTAACACACACACACATTAACATACACTCACACACACACTCTAAGACTAACACACACACTAACACACACAATCTAACACTAACACACACTCACACACACACACTCACACTCACAAACACACACTAACATACACTCACACACTAACATACACTCACACACTAACACACTCACACTATAACACACTCACACTATAACACACTCTAACACACTCACACACACTAACATACACTCACACACACTAACACTCACAAACACACACTAACATACAAACACACACTAACATACAAACACACACTAACATACACTCACACACACTCACACTCACAAACATACACTCACACTCACAAACACACACTAACATACACTCACACTCACAAACACACACTAACATACACTCACACACACTAACACACTCACTAACACACACTCACACACACTAACATACACTCACACACACTAACATACACTCACACACACTAACATACACTCACACACACTAACACACACTCACACTCACAAACACACTAACATACACTCACACACACTAACACACTCACTAACACACACTAACATACATTCACACACACTAACATACACTCACACACACTAACATACACTCACACACACTAACATACACTCACACACACTAACATACACTCACACACACTAACATACACACACACTCACTAACACTAACATACACTAACACTCACAAACACTTTTTTTTTTAAATCCCCCCAGCCTCCTTACCTGTGGGAGAGCTGAGGGGATTCCCTGGGGTCCAGTGGTGCTGCTGGGCTCCTGGGGGCCGGTCACCCGGCGGGCAGTCAGGCTGGCCGGTCCTGCGGGCGCGCGAGGGAGCACTGTCTCCTGTGTGCTTCCTCTTCAGCTCCCTCGCGCGCCGCACTGATACCGGAGCCGGAAGATGACGTCATCTTCCGGCTCCGGTATCAGTGCGGTGCGCGAGGGAGCTGAAGAGGAAGCACCTAGGAGACAGTGCTCCCTCGCGCGCCTGCAGGACCGGCCAGCCGGGTGACAGCAGGGCCAGCCTCGGGGGGCCCTGAGGTGGCCGGCTCTTGGGCCCCCCAGGAGAAGAGGCTGGCCCAGTGACATACATACCGGGGTCGCAGGGCGGCCGGGCCCCCTGGTGGGCCGGGCCCGGTCGCAGCCGCGACCCCTGCGACCCCGGTATGTACGCCACTGTCTACTATCTAGCGTGCCATCTCCTTAGAATATTGGAATGGTCAAAACTCAACGTCCACAAACAATGGAAGGTTGTGGAGGAGGCGGACCTGCGGATCCCCATAGCGCTGGCCCCATGTTACCTAGAGGGGGGAGGGTCGAGACACCCATATATGTGGGGAACACCCTACAGGTATGGTACGGTATAGCAGACAGAGCCGTCCTGACCCCATACCCGTCACCCCTGCTTCCTTTGACACATAATGCGGATTTACCACCGGGACTCGACCCGCTAATTCTTAGGAGCGTTATCCCAGACCAACTACCTAGGCTCCACCACCTCCACACACCTTTGGGCCGGAAGACCCTCTCAGATCTCATAGGAGATCGGCCCCCGACCTTCCTACAGACATTCACATACGCACAATTGACAAGCTATCTCCAGACTCTGCCTCAGGGTAGGGCCCTGCGACGTACTCCCACGGAGTTCGAGCGAATGTGCCTCGACCCGGAACCACTCCCGCATGGGATATCCAAACTATACGGCCTGCTACAAAACCAGATCCCCGTAGAAACACCTAGATTTAAGGGAAAATGGGAAACGGCCCTGAACCGGAAATTTAGCAACGGGGAATGGGACAAAATATGCACACTGACACACCACTGCGCGGTCTTCAGCAGACACCAGGAGACCGCATATAAATTGCTCACGCAATGGTACCGCACTCCAGACATACTACACAACATACACCCAGATCACGCCGCACAATGCTGGCAATGCGGGACTGGAACGGGGACACACATACACATCTGGTGGTTCTGCGAGAAGATACAACCTTTCTGGCGAGGGATTTACAAATTGATACAGAAATTCTCTGACCACCCCCCACCTTTTGAACCAGCAGCAATGCTCCTACACCATACTACGGTGCCTAGCCATATACAAATGATCAATGACTATAAGGATATTGAACATCGCCAAACTACTCATCCCCCTACACTGAAGGGACACTGAGGCCCCTACCCTTGGGGAATGGTTTGCGAAAATGGAGGACCTCAGGGTGACAGAAGACTTACACCTGACGGCTACAGACAGGGCACAGCGATACCTAGACACCTGGACACACTGGATTCTGACGATGACTGGAGACAAATTCCTGGACGCACTGGGGGAGACTGGTTAACCCTGTGACCCCAGACCTCCGAAAGCATTGGTTGACAGCCCTCGCGAGATTCACGCAAGGGATCCATGCCGGTCTACCGAACCCCGACAGACGGCTCCCTAGGGAACACCCCCCCTCCACCCACCCCATCCAACACCGACAGACGCCTGACTGACCGATGGGCAAAGACACACTCGTTCCTTCGCTCAACCTTGCATCGTAAGCATCGAAAGCTGACATAACGAGACCAAACGCATAAACATACACAGATATCTGTTACGACCCCTAGAGAGACACATCAGGACGCTCACCCTCACCCAAGTTACATCGTAGGTCGGACCCAAGAGTCCTGCCCCAACCTATGCCTTGAACTGCCCCTACCGCTCACCGGCTTTATCTTACGGGCACTAAGCACCTAGGGCAACGACATTGATCACACCCGACCACTAGATAGGTGACAACCGTTTTACTGTTTTCTCTAATAACAGGGACCTGCGCGTCCTAACGTGATTAAATGCCCTCCATGAATGAGAGACCTGCGAGTCTACTATGTATATTTCTTTTGAACGGTAATGAGGGGCCAGTGTGCCTCAAACTCTCTAGTTCGAATGGGAGACCGTTAAGTCTCATATTTTCGAATGTTTAACCAGTGTTATTTGTCGCACGGTCATCCCACTGTGATAGCCTTTCAGTGAAATTGATGGGACCTGCGTGTCCAAGTTGATGTTTTACCATGCCATGATTGATATTGATACTGATTCTGAAAAATCAAAAATACCTAATAAAAATATATTTACAAAAAAAAAAAGAAATCAAAGATCCTAATTAAATAAATGTTAAGAATAAGTCATGTAGCCAACAGCTTCAGTCAACCAATGCCACAGGTGGGCCACGACATAAAGTCCAGCACCCTGCCAGGAATGATTCTTTCTTCAGCAGCCACTCTGCATGGTAGGTATCGCTGGAGTCTCCACTTCACCGTGTACTTTGAACATGGTGTCAGTACCATGCAGCTTTGGCTCCAAGCCTCAGTGGGAGCCAGTGCCTGTGTTCCATGGATCCCCCATTCCAGAGTGGAGGGATCGCGGGCCCATGGGATTGCCAGGATCTGGCTTTCCCTCCGGGTGTATGGATGGCAGTTAGGAGTGACCTCCAAGTGAGCTCCCTGCTCAGAAGAGGAACGAGCAGCTGAGGCACCCTTGGGATCGGCTTTGCAGCTGGGGAAGTAGGTGAGTGGGCTCTGCGGGCAATTCTGTCCCAGAAGCACTGGCAGATTGCTTCAAATTTAATATTGAAAAGGTCTCTCCAACTCTGGCCCACCTGGTCTATTTGGCCCTGGTGAGATTCCTGTACTGCGGCCATCTTGGTTGCGTCACACGGCTTTCCTAGGCCACAAGATTTTCTGCTGTGGATGTAGGATGAGACCAACCCAGTGAAGACTGGGATGGCCCCTACAGGTCTAAGGGGGGAGGGTAGCTGGGCTTACGAAGCGCACACGATGCGCGTGTTTAGCTTCAGGAGGACGGCCGCCTCCCCACACCGCTTGCACACCTGCTCCAATAAGCTTTAGTTACAAATCAGCTTGCTGGTCTGCAAAAATCTCTGGTCCAAGCACAGTAAGTAGAAGTCGATTAACTGTCCACGTGCTTGTGGCTCAGGACCCTTTAAAACTGAATTTTTTCAACCAGGTTTTCAGAGTTTTAGCTCATTATTTCAGGAGCTCCGTAAAGGCACGTCCGGCCATCATAGACGTCATACCCCAAGGCCCCACCCCATTTCATATTTTTTATTATTTGGGGAATTTTTTTTTTAATTACTGTTTTTTAGGCTTTCCGTTTTTCGTAAATAAAAACTATAAGCCAAAAAACAAGAGATTAAAAAAATATATATATTTTTTTTTTAAGTGTGACAAATAATTCAAGTTCAACTGTTTGGAGCTGTTTGGTGCAATTCTTTATTTTTGTGGGTACAGCATGGTGATTACATTATCACGCGTTTGGCTTACAACGTAAGACATATAACATTAAGCGGAATAACAATTGTTACACGTAAATGAAGACTACCCAATTTTAATTTTTTGAGAGCCTATTCAGCCCTCTCTCGCCCATTCCAGCCCAGAGGGGGATGTCAACGATATGGTAAGGTGGGCGCATATTTAGAGCAGTAAGTGCCCATATGCTTAGTGTCGAAGTATTACTCGTAGCAGGAACAAAGGCACATCTGGGTGGGTATGTATTTAGTATGGGACCTTCGTTAATTGGGCTCAGGTTAATTTGTGTGCCATAGCTGGGTAGGAAGGTCTAGGTTACTAGCTGAGAGTGCGGCAGGTGGTCAGTGGTAATTTACAGGCTGCTTTGCACACTCTGAGTTAAAAGGGGGCAGAGTAACTTAACGTGAGAGACTATTCAGTGGTTTACGGAGCCAGTGGTGGGAAGACATAAAAGAACACAAGAAAAAACAACAGAAGAAAAAACAAACAGTATTAGAATCAGTTATAACTCTTGCTCACTGCAACAGGTAAAAGTTATATGAGCCTTTCTCAGCTGCTGCCGTGTCAGGTAGGTAGGTCAGTGGTTTTCTGAATCTCTCCTCTGGGCACAAAGGGAGTGATCTCTGCAACAGTCCAAGATGGACGAGCTATCTCCTGTGTTGTTAGCGCTGGGAGGCCAAGTGCCTGCAGAAAGGCCGGTATTTCAGATGCGTGTGAGAGCTTATATGTTGTGCCCACCTTGTCTGCCTGTAGTCGGTGTGAGCCCCACTTGTAGGGGATGGCTTGCTCCTGGAGCAGCTGAGTGACCTGTCGAAAGGACTTCCTCCACAACATGGTGTGTCTTGAGAAGTCTCTATAGAACGTCAATTGTGCCCCTTCAAACTGCACTGTAGGAGAGCCTCTTGTGGCCCCCATTAGCATTCCCCGGTCAGAGTCTCGTACAAATTTGATCTCGTACAAATTTGATCATAGGCTCCTTCGCGTGGCATGGAAGTTGCCCTGGCGAGTTTGAAGCAAGAGTCTTAACTAGCTTGGCTTGTCGTGGTGTCAGTAACGTGGCTATAAGCCATCGGCAGAAATGTGGCAATTCAGAGCCAGTGATTGTCTCCGGTACTCCTCGGACCCTCAGGTTCTGTGCCTTATTCCGATCTTCCATGCCAACCAGGCAGCACATTGTTTGTGGAACGAGCTCAGCGCCGCGGGCGGGCTATTTGGGATAATTGCACGGCTGACTTGCTCGGGTGCTGGCTCTGCCCCCTCCCCTTAGATTTTTATTGCATGTGGTTTGTCTTTTAAAAAGACCAATAAATGTTCTTCTGATCCTGGGCACATTTATCAGAGGGTTTTGCTTGAGAACCTAATGAAAGGCAAGAGCCAGTAGCTCTCTGGCCAAAAAGAAAGGGACAAAATGCAAGAACAGTTTTTTATCCGACAAGCAATTCATTCCTCATTTGTCTTGTTAGGATTGGGATTTGACTTTTCCTGCTTCAGACAAATAGACAAAATTGACCAGAATTCAGCTTAAGATGTATTTGGCCAAACACAAATGCACAAGTCTAGATATCAGATAAACTGAGCGAGAATACTTTTTATAGTGAAATATTTGCATTATTTAAATACTCTAGGAGTGGGCTCTGATATCATTGTGTGTGAGGGAGGGTAGAAGTCCTGGCAATAGTTTGGGCACACATCACATTGTTGGGGTTTTACCCAATCCCTACTACACATGAGGTGTGGGAATAGCAAGAGTTTGAGACTCCCATCTAGTTATGAAAGAGTTGATCCATTGGATCACCGTTGAATATTATTTAATTCTCACCTATTGCAAAAGAATAAGAATAGGCAGAACAATAAGCATGTCACCAGTAGTGAAGAGGGATCGAATGACCCCATCTAATTGCTTTCCCTTCATGCAGTGCCCATGAGGGAATCAGTGTAAGGGGAACTTTGAGCAAGTTCCCCTTTTCTTATTTTTCCCCATCACAAAGTCTGGGAGATGGAGAGCCAAGTGGAAAGAAAAGCAGTCAGATCAGCTTTGCCATAACCATGGGCCTCTTTTGTTTAAAAGGGGATTTGTAACACTATTCTTTCTTTTTCTAATTCATTGGTTTTTACTCTATGCAATATTAGTGTGTAATTCTAGTTTTGTTTTCTGTTTGTTTGTTTGCTTGTTTGTTTGTTTGTTTGTTTTATCAGCCCCAACAGTGCTACAAATTGACGTGGAATGTGAGGAGAAATATACTTAAACTAGAAAAGCTACAATTTCTGGGGAAATTGTGTGAAGTGTTCTTGCCTCCACATTTTTCTGTGGACATTTTTATTGACACCGCGGATAGCTGAACGTTTTGATATAAGATTTGTGTAGGTGGGTCTGAAAATGAGGGAGTGGTGGCAGTTTAGAAATCATGTCCTGATTTTTCAGCTTTTGCCAGTTCCCACTCTAGCTTTGCCATTCATTCCTATGGGACAAATTTCGCCACAAGAATGACGATATTCCGAGAACCATTCGGCGAAACGTTCCACAAAGTAATAGCAATCCGATCGGGAACAATCTGCACGTTTTGGTATATTTTTGTCTATGTAGTGTAAAAACTGTGGGAGGAGTTAGGGTGGCAAATTTGGCTATAATAACAATAATAATAACTAGAAAAGCTACAATTTCTGGGGAAATTGTGTGAAGTGTTCTTGCCTCCACCAGTAGTCTACAACTGGAGTGGGCGTAGTAACTGTTATTATTTATTTATATAGCACATTTAATTGCAACGTTGTTGCCCAAAGTGCTTCACAGTTACATTAAAACATACAGTTATAAAAACATTAGCAGGTGCAAAAGGCCCTGTCTATGACATCACTTGCTGCTGCAGCCTTGCACAGGTCAGAGTATTTTTGCGGTTGCCATCTTCAAACGGTCGTATTTTAAAAACTATAAATCCTACAGCGAAGAGCTTTATATTGTGAGAATCACAAGACCCAGACCTACATTTTGATGTATAGTATGTCTCTGAGATATTAACAATGAAGGCACAGTCGCAGTTTAGAAATTGCCCTTCAAATGTGAGCTTTGCAGAGTGGAGTTTCAATGAATGTCAATGGACTGCGTGAGTTGCAAACAAATGGTCATATTGTGAAAACTATCAGGACTATGGCTTAGCTGTGGACATTTTTAGTGGCAGCTGGGATAGCTGAACGTTTTGATATAATATTTGTGTAGGTGGGCATGAAAATGAGGGAGTGGTGGCAGTTTAGAAATCATGTCCTGATTTTTCAGCTTTTGCCAGCTCCCACTCTAGCTTTGCCATTCATTCCTATGGGACAAATTTCGTCACAAGAACGGCGATATTCCGAGAACCATTCGGCGAAACGTTCCACAAAGTAATAGCAATCCGATCGGGAACAATCTGCACGTTTTGGTATATTTTTGTCTATGTAGTGTAAAAACTGTGGGAGGAGTTAGGGTGGCAAATTTGGCTATAATAAGAATAATAAGAATAACTAGAAAAGCTACAATTTCTGGGGAAATTGTGAAGTGTTCTTGCCTCCACCAGTAGTCTACAACTGGAGTGGGCGGAGTAACTGTTATTATTTATTTATATAGCACATTTAATTGCAATGTTGTTGCCCAAAGTGCTTCACAGTTACATTAAAACATACAGTTATAAAAACATTAGCAGGTGCAAATGGCCCTGTCTATGACATCACTTGCTGCTGCAGCCTTGCACAGGTCAGAGTATTTTTGCGGTTGCCATCTTCAAACGGTCGTATTTTTAAAACTATAAATCCTACAGTGAAGAGCTTTATATTGTGAGAATCACAAGACCCAGACCTACATTTTGATGTATAGTATGTCTCTGAGATATTAACAAGGAAGGCACAGTCGCAGTTTAGAAATTGCCCTTCAAATGTGAGCTTTGCAGAGTGGCGTTTCAATGAATGTCAATGGACTGCGTGAGTTGCAAACAAATGGTCATATTGCGAAAACAATCAGGACTATGGCTTAGCCGTGGACATTTTTAGTGGCAGCAGGGATAGCTGAACGTTTTGATATAAGATTTGTGTAGGTGGGCTTGAAAATGAGGGAGTAGTGGCAGTTTAGAAATCATGTCCTGATTTTTCAGCTTTTGCCAGCTCCCACTCTAGCTTTGCCATTCATTCCTATGGGACAAATTTCGCCACAAGAATGACGATATTCCGAGAACCATTCAGCGAAACGTTCCACAAAGTAATAGCAACGCGATCGGGAACAATCTGCACGTTTTGGTATATTTTTGTCTATGTAGTGTAAAAACTGTGGGAGGAGTTAGGGTGGCAAATTTGGCTATAATAAGAATAATAATAACTAGAAAAGCTACAATTTCTGGGGAAATTGTGAAGTGTTCTTGCCTCCACCAGTAGTATACAACTGGAGTGGGCGGAGTAACTGTTATTATTTATTTATATAGCACATTTAATTGCAACGTTGTTGCACAGTTACATTAAAACATACAGTTATAAAAACATTAGCAGGTGCAAATGGCCCTGTCTATGACATCACTTGCTGCTGCAGCCTTGCACAGGTCAGAGTATTTTTGCGGTTGCCATCTTCAAACGGTCGTATTTTAAAAACTATAAATCCTACAGTGAAGAGCTTTATATTGTGAGAATCACAAGACCCAGACCTACATTTTGATATATAGTATGTCTCTGAGATATTAACAAGGAAGGCACAGTCGCAGTTTAGAAATTGCCCTTCAAATGTGAGCTTTGCAGAGTGGCGTTTCAATGAATGTCAATGGACTGCGTGAGTTGCAAACAAATGGTCATATTGCGAAAACAATCAGGACTATGGCTTAGCCGTGGACATTTTTAGTGGCAGCAGGGATAGCTGAACGTTTTGATATAAGATTTGTGTAGGTGGGCTTGAAAATGAGGGAGTAGTGGCAGTTTAGAAATCATGTCCTGATTTTTCAGCTTTTGCCAGCTCCCACTCTAGCTTTGCCATTCATTCCTATGGGACAAATTTCGCCACAAGAACGACGATATTCCGAGAACCATTCAGCGAAACGTTCCACAAAGTAATAGCAACGCGATCGGGAACAATCTGCACGTTTTGGTAAATTTTTGTCTATGTAGTGTAAAAACTGTGGGAGGAGTTAGGGTGGCAAATTTGGCTATAATAAGAATAATAATAATAATATATATGTGAGATAACATTAAGTGGTCTTGCTATGCAAGAACACTTAATAACTAGAAAAGCTACAATTTCTGGGGAAATTGTGTGGTGTTCTTGCCTCCATCAGTAGTCTACAACTAGAGTGGGCGGAGTAACTGTTAGTATTTATTTATATAGCACATTTAATTGCAATGTTGTTGCCCAAAGTGCTTCACAGTTACATTAAAGCGGCACTGTCATGCCGAACTTACCTTTCCTCAATCTCTTCCTCTTCTCCCCCTCTCTCAGGATCTGTTATTCTTTTCTTCCTGTCTTCTTTAGTTTTCTTTAAAACCATAAGACAAAGTAGGGACTCTTTGTCTTATGGGATTCCTCCGCTTGACCAGCTCTGACCAGCGGAGGAGCAAAGTGTGCTTCATTTCCGCTGGTCAGAGCAATTTTCCCATGATCCCTAGCTTTCCTCCCAGTTCCCACAATACTTCCTGTCAGTATTGCCGAAAGTCCTGTCACTTAGACAGAACGCCGGCAAAACTGCCGAATTGCATCCTAACAGAATGAGCACCGTTTCTCCATTGGTGTTAGGATGCAATTCGGTACTTTGTTCGGATCGGAATTTCATTCAAATGAATGAAACTCCGATCCTATTCATTGCTGTGGCTGCATCTTGCAGCCGCTTAGTAGATAACTCCCTAATTCCCACGGTATCAGGGAGCTATCTACTAAAAGGCTGAAAGACCTAAATTGGTCTTTCAGCCAAATTTACTAACACCAAGTAAAAATGACTTGGTATTAGTAAATAATATGCCCCTACTCGCTATACCGCGAGTAGGGGCATGTCTAGTAAGCAGTGAGCAGCCTGTGGCTGCTCACTGTAGAAAAAAAATAAAAAAAATATTGCCCCCCACCCCTAAATGACGGGTGGGGGCCGTAAAGTAAAATAAGGGAGGGAGACCTATTGTCCCCCCCCCCGGCCCCCACCCCTGAGCGGTGGGTGGGGGCCATAAAGATAATGAGGGGGGGGGGACCTACTGTCCTCCCCCCCGGCCCCCACCCCTGGGCGGCGGGTGGGGGCCATAATAGTAGTAGGGGGGGGACCTACTGTCCCCCCCCCCCGGCCCCCACCCCTGGCCGGCGGGTGGGGGCCATAATAGTAATAAAGGGGGGGGGGGACCTACTGTCCTCCCCCCCGGCCCCCACCCCTGGGCGGCGGGTGGGGGCCATAATAGTAATAAGGGGGGGGGGGGACCTACTGTCCTCCACCCCCCGGCCCCCACCCCTGGGCGGCGGGTGGGGGCCATAATAGTAATAGGGGGGGACCTACTGTCCTCCCCCCCCGGCCCCCACCCCTGGGCGGCGGGTGGGGGCCATAATAGTAATAAGGGGGGGGGACCTACTGTCCTCCAGCCCCCGGCCCCCACCCCTGGGCGGCGGGTGGGGGCCCTAATGGAAAAAAGGGGGGGGGGACCTACTGTCCTCCCCCCCGGCCCCCACCCCTGGGCGGCGGGTGGGGGCCATAATAGTAATAAGGGGGGGGGGATCTACTGTCCTCCCCCCCCCGGCCCCCACCCCTGGGCGGCGGGTGGGGGCCATAACGATAATGGGGGGGGGACCTACTGTCCTCCCCCCCGCCCCCACCCCTGGGCGGCGGGTGGGGGCACTAAGTAAATTCCCCCCCCCCCCCCCATCAAGGTGACTAGGGGTGCCCAAGCCCCTAGTCACCCACCCCCCACCCAAATAAAAAATGCCCCTACCTACCCCCCTCACCCTAAAAAATAGTGAGGGGGGAATAAAATTGCTAACCTGTAAAGTAAAATTAAACTTACCATTCGACGTCTTCTTTTTTCTAAAATCTTCATTTTTCAGCCCCAAAAAAGGCCAAATAAAAAACCATCATAGCCGTCGAACTAAAAATAAAATAAAAAACCCGAGCGCAAAAAAAAAAACCCGACGAAAAGAAAAAACCCGAGCGCACAAAAAAATAATCCATCTTCACCCATGGAGGGCTCCGCGCAGACTGAGCTCCGCAGGGCGGGGCAAGGCTTATAAAGCCTTGCCCCGCCCTGCAATTAGCCTAAGAACACTCTGATTGGTGGGTTTAAGCCAATCAGAGTGCTCTTTGTCATTTTACAAGCGTGGGAAAGTTCTTTGGAATTTTCCCACGCTTGTAAAATGACACAGAGCACTGTGATTGGATGGCTTGAAAGCCATCCAATCACAGTGCTCTGTGTCATTTTACAAGCGTGGGAAAGTTCTTTGGAACTTTCCCACGCTTGTAAAATGACACAGAGCACTGTGATTGGATGGATTTAAAGCCATCCAATCACAGTGCTCTGTGTCATTTTACAAGCGTGGGAAAATTCCAAAGAACTTTCCCACGCTTGTAAAATGACACAGAGCACTGTGATTGGATGGATTTAAAGCCATCCAATCACAGTGCTCTGTGTCATTTTACAAGCGTGGGAAAATTCCAAAGAACTTTCCCACGCTTGTAAAATGACAAAGAGCACTCTGATTGGCTTAAACCCACCAATCAGAGTGTTCTTAGGCTAATTGCAGGGCGGGGCAAGGCTTTATAAGCCTTGCCCCGCCCTGCGGAGCTCAGTCTGCGCGGAGCCCTCCATGGGTGAAGATGGATTATTTTTGTGTGCGCTCGGGTTTTTTCTTTTTCGTCGGGTTTTTTTTTTGCGCACGGGTTTTTTATTTTATTTTTAGTTCGACGGCTATGATGGTTTTTTATTTGGCCTTTTTTGGGGCTGAAAAATGAAGATTTTAGAAAAAAGAAGACGTCGAATGGTAAGTTTAATTTTACTTTACAGGTTAGCAATTTTATTCCCCCCTCACTATTTTTTAGGGTGAGGGGGGTAGGAAGGGGCATTTTTTATTTGGGTGGGGGGTGGGTGACTAGGGGCTTGGGCACCCCTAGTCACCTTGATGGGGGGGGGGGGGAATTTACTTAGTGCCCCCACCCGCCGCCCAGGGGTGGGGGCGGGGGGAGGACAGTAGGTCCCCCCCCATTATCGTTATGGCCCCCACCCGCCGCCCAGGGGTGGGGGCCGGGGGGGGGGAAGGACAGTAGACCCCCCCCCCCCTTATTACTATTATGGCCCCCACCCGCCGCCCAGGGGTGGGGGCCGGGGGGAGGACAGTAGGTCCCCCCCCCTTTTTTTCCATTAGGGCCCCCACCCGCCGCCCAGGGGTGGGGGCCGGGGGCTGGAGGACAGTAGGTCCCCCCCCTTATTACTATTATGGCCCCCACCCGCCGCCCAGGGGTGGGGGCCGGGGGCTGGAGGACAGTAGGTCCCCCCCCCTTATTACTATTATGGCCCCCACCCGCCGCCCAGGGGTGGGGGCCGGGGGGTGGAGGACAGTAGGTCCCCCCCCCCCCCCTATTACTATTATGGCCCCCACCCGCCGCCCAGGGGT
This sequence comes from Pelobates fuscus, assembly GCF_036172605.1. Classification (NCBI taxonomy): domain Eukaryota; kingdom Metazoa; phylum Chordata; class Amphibia; order Anura; family Pelobatidae; genus Pelobates; species Pelobates fuscus. The sequence continues at coordinate 261,091,535 of NC_086319.1, read as the reverse complement.
GGGGGCCGGGGGGTGGAGGACAGTAGGTCCCCCCCCCTTATTACTATTATGGCCCCCACCCGCCGCCCAGGGGTGGGGGCCTGAGGGGAGGACAGTAGGTCCCCCCTCATTCCCATTATGGCCCCCACCCGCCGTCCAGGGGTGGGGGCCGGCGGGGGAGGACAGTAGGCCCCCCGTCCCCCCCTTATTACCCTTTTTTTTTTTTTTTTTACAGTGAGCAGCCACAGGCTGCTCACTGTTTAGTGGACATGCCCCTACTCGCGATATAGCGAGTAGGGGCATTGGGGAGATTTTAATCTCCCTTGTGCTATTATGGGGGTCATATTGACCCCCATAGAGTGAGGGGGGGACCTGGGGGGCTTATGAAGTGGTGGGGAGCTCTGCTCCCTGCCGCTTCTATAGTTACATATTACAAGGAGGGAGCTGCACGCCGGTAGCTCCCTCCTTGTAATAAACTGAACGAACAAACTAACACGGATACACAGTGTTAGTTTGTTCGTCTGATTTTTTCTATTCATTCATTCGTCTGTCTGATGAATGAATGAATAGGTGAAATTCCCGTTCGCATGTCCAGGTGTTTCACTGGGCATGTGCGGGAATCTCACAGTCTGTGTAGTGTGGGTAGATGACGTGTCCCATAGGGACTTCACCTACCCACACAAAGATGGCGGCGCCCTGAATAAAGATCGGGCAGAAAATAAAGAATAAAAAATAGGTAATGTGGGGGGCATAGGGGCATTTGGGGGTGACTAGGGGGTCGATTGGATGTAGTTGAGGCGGGAGGGGGGTTAAAAAAAAAACGGAATTCGGCATGACAGTGCCGCTTTAAAACATACAGTTATAAAAAATTAGCAGGTGTAAAACGCTTTGTCTATGACATCACTTGCTGCTGCAGCCTTGCCAGGTCAGAGTATTTTGGCGGTTGCCATCTTCAAACGGTCGTATTTTAAAAACTATAAATCCTACAGTGAAGAGCTTTATATTGTGAGAATCACAAGACCCAGACCTACAATTTGATGTATAGTATGTCTCTGAGATATTAACAATGAAGGCACAGTCGCAGTTTAGAAATTGCCCTTCAAATGTGAGCTTTGCAGAGTGGAGTTTCAATGAATGTCAATGGAAGGCGTGAGTTGCAAACAAATGGTCATATTGTGAAAACTATCAGGACTATGGCTTAGCCGTGGACATTTCTAGTGGCAGCAGGGATAGCTGAACGTTTTGATATAAGATTTGTGTAGGTGGGCCTGAAAATGAGGGAGTGGTGGCAGTTTAGAAATCATGTCCTGATTTTTCAGCTTTTGCCAGCTCCCACTCTAGCTTTGCCATTCATTCCTATGGGACAAATTTCGCCACAAGAACGACGATATTCCGTGAACCATTCGGCGAAACGTTCCACAAAGTAATAGCAATCCGATCGGGAACAATCTGCACGTTTTGGTATATTTTTGTCTATGTAGTGTAAAAACTGTGGGAGGAGTTAGGGTGGCAAATTTGGCTATAATAAGAATAATAAGAATAACTAGAAAAGCTACAATTTCTGGGGAAATTGTGTGAAGTGTTCTTGCCTCCATCAGTAGTCTACAACTAGAGTGGGCGGAGTAACTGTTAGTATTTATTTATATAGCACATTTAATTGCAATGTTGTTGCCCAAAGTGCTTCACAGTTACATTAAAACATACAGTTATAAAAAAATTAGCAGGTGTAAAAGGCTTTGTCTATGACATCACTTGCTGCTGCAGCCTTGCACAGGTCAGAGTATTTTGGCGGTTGCCATCTTCAAACGGTCGTATTTTAAAAACTATAATTCCTACAGTGAAGAGCTTTATATTGTGAGAATCACAAGACCCAGACCTACATTTTGATGTATAGTATGTCTCTGAGATATTAACAATGAAGGCACAGTCGCCGTTTAGAAATTGCCCTTCAAATGTGAGCTTTGCAGAGTGGAGTTTCAATGAATGTCAATGGAAGGCGTGAGTTGCAAACAAATGGTCATATTGTGAAAACTATAAGGACTATGGCTTAGCCGTGGACATTTCTAGTGGCAGCAGGGATAGCTGAACGTTTTGATATAAGATTTGTGTAGGTGGGCCTGAAAATGAGGGAGTGGTGGCAGTTTAGAAATCATGTCCTGATTTTTCAGCTTTTGCCAGCTCCCACTCTAGCTTTGCCATTCATTCCTATGGGACAAATTTCGCCACAAGAACGACGATATTCCGTGAACCATTCGGCGAAACGTTCCACAAAGTAATAGCAATCCGATCGGGAACAATCTGCACGTTTTGGTATATTTTTGTCTATGTAGTGTAAAAACTGTGGGAGGAGTTAGGGTGGCAAATTTGGCTATAATAAGAATAATAAGAATAATAATAATAATATATATGTGAGATAACATTAAGTGGTCTTGCTATGCAAGAACACTTAATAACTAGAAAAGCTACAATTTCTGGGGAAATTGTGTGAAGTGTTCTTGCCTCCATCAGTAGTCTACAACTAGAGTGGGCGGAGTAACTGTTAGTATTTATTTATATAGCACATTTAATTGCAATGTTGTTGCCCAAAGTGCTTCACAGTTACATTAAAACATACAGTTATAAAAAATTAGCAGGTGTAAAAGGCTTTGTCTATGACATCACTTGCTGCTGCAGCCTTGCACAGGTCAGAGTATTTTGGCGGTTGCCATCTTCAAACGGTCGTATTTTAAAAACTATAAATCCTACAGTGAAGAGCTTTATATTGTGAGAATCACAAGACCCAGACCTACATTTTGATGTATAGTATGTCTCTGAGATATTAACAATGAAGGCACAGTCGCAGTTTAGAAATTGCCCTTCAAATGTGAGCTTTGCAGAGTGGAGTTTCAATGAATGTCAATGGAAGGCGTGAGTTGCAAACAAATGGTCATATTGTGAAAACTATAAGGAATACGACTTAGCTGTGGACATTTTTAGTGGCAGCAGGGATAGCTGAACGTTTTGATATAAGATTTGTGTAGGTGGGCCTGAAAATGAGGGAGTGGTGGCAGTTTAGAAATCATGTCCTGATTTTTCAGCTTTTGCCAGCTCCCACTCTAGCTTTGCCATTCATTCCTATGGGACAAATTTCGCCACAAGAACGACGATATTCCGTGAACCATTCGGCAAAACGTTCCACAAAGTAATAGCAATCCGATCGGGAACAATCTGGACGTTTTGGTATATTTTTGTCTATGTAGTGTAAAAACTGTGGGAGGAGTTAGGGTGGCAAATTTGGCTATAATAAGAATAATAAGAATAATAATAATAATATATATGTGAGATAACATTAAGTGGTCTTGCTATGCAAGAACACTTAATAATAATAATATATATGTGAGATAACATTAAGTGGTCTTGCTATGCAAGAACACTTAATAATAATAACTAGAAAAGCTACAATTTCTGGGGAAATTGTGTGGTGTTCTTGCCTCCATCAGTAGTCTACAACTAGAGTGGGCGGAGTAACTGTTAGTATTTATTTATATAGCACATTTAATTGCAATGTTGTTGCCCAAAGTGCTTCACAGTTACATTAAAACATACAGTTATAAAAAATTAGCAGGTGTAAAACGCTTTGTCTATGACATCACTTGCTGCTGCAGCCTTGCACAGGTCAGAGTATTTTGGCGGTTGCCATCTTCAAACGGTCGTATTTTAAAAACTATAAATCCTACAGTGAAGAGCTTTATATTGTGAGAATCACAAGACCCAGACCTACATTTTGATGTATAGTATGTCTCTGAGATATTAACAATGAAGGCACAGTCGCAGTTTAGAAATTGCCCTTCAAATGTGAGCTTTGCAGAGTGGAGTTTCAATGAATGTCAATGGACGGCGTGAGTTGCAAACAAATGGTCATATTGTGAAAACTATCAGGACTATGGCTTAGCTGTGGACATTTCTAGTGGCAGCAGGGATAGCTGAACGTTTTGATATAAGATTTGTGTAGGTGGGCTTGAAAATGAGGAAGTGGTGGCAGTTTAGAAATCATGTCCTGATTTTTCATCTTTTGCCAGCTCCCACTCTAGCTTTGCCATTCATTCCTATGGGACAAATTTCGCCACAAGAACGACGATATTCCGAGAACCATTCGGCGAAACGTTCCACAAAGTAATAGCAATCCGATCGGGAACAATCTGCACGTTTTGGTATATTTTTGTCTATGTAGTGTAAAAACTGTGGGAGGAGTTAGGGTGGCAAATTTGGCTATAATAAGAATAATAAGAACTAGAAAAGCTACAATTTCTGGGGAAATTGTGTGAAGTGTTCTTGCCTCCATCAGTAGTCTACAACTAGAGTGGGCGGAGTAACTGTTAGTATTTATTTATATAGCACATTTAATTGCAATGTTGTTGCCCAAAGTGCTTCACAGTTACATTAAAACATACAGTTATAAAAAAATTAGCAGGTGTAAAAGGCTTTGTCTATGACATCACTTGCTGCTGCAGCCTTGCACAGGTCAGAGTATTTTGGCGGTTGCCATCTTCAAACGGTCGTATTTTAAAAACTATAAATCCTACAGTGAAGAGCTTTATATTGTGAGAATCACAAGACCCAGACCTACATTTTGATGTATAGTATGTCTCTGAGATATTAACAATGAAGGCACAGTCGCAGTTTAGAAATTGCCCTTCAAATGTGAGCTTTGCAGAGTGGAGTTTCAATGAATGTCAATGGACGGCGTGAGTTGCAAACAAATGGTCATATTGTGAAAACTATCAGGACTATGGCTTAGCTGTGGACATTTCTAGTGGCAGCAGGGATAGCTGAACGTTTTGATATAAGATTTGTGTAGGTGGGCTTGAAAATGAGGAAGTGGTGGCAGTTTAGAAATCATGTCCTGATTTTTCATCTTTTGCCAGCTCCCACTCTAGCTTTGCCATTCATTCCTATGGGACAAATTTCGCCACAAGAACGACGATATTCCGAGAACCATTCGGCGAAACGTTCCACAAAGTAATAGCAATCCGATCGGGAACAATCTGCACGTTTTGGTATATTTTTGTCTATGTAGTGTAAAAACTGTGGGAGGAGTTAGGGTGGCAAATTTGGCTATAATAAGAATAATAAGAACTAGAAAAGCTACAATTTCTGGGGAAATTGTGTGAAGTGTTCTTGCCTCCATCAGTAGTCTACAACTAGAGTGGGCGGAGTAACTGTTAGTATTTATTTATATAGCACATTTAATTGCAATGTTGTTGCCCAAAGTGCTTCACAGTTACATTAAAACATACAGTTATAAAAAAATTAGCAGGTGTAAAAGGCTTTGTCTATGACATCACTTGCTGCTGCAGCCTTGCACAGGTCAGAGTATTTTGGCGGTTGCCATCTTCAAACGGTCGTATTTTAAAAACTATAATTCCTACAGTGAAGAGCTTTATATTGTGAGAATCACAAGACCCAGACCTACATTTTGATGTATAGTATGTCTCTGAGATATTAACAATGAAGGCACAGTCGCAGTTTAGAAATTGCCCTTCAAATGTGAGCTTTGCAGAGTGGAGTTTCAATGAATGTCAATGGAAGGCGTGAGTTGCAAACAAATGGTCATATTGTGAAAACTATAAGGACTATGGCTTAGCCGTGGACATTTCTAGTGGCAGCAGGGATAGCTGAACGTTTTGATATAAGATTTGTGTAGGTGGGCCTGAAAATGAGGGAGTGGTGGCAGTTTAGAAATCATGTCCTGATTTTTCAGCTTTTGCCAGCTCCCACTCTAGCTTTGCCATGCATTCCTATGGGACAAATTTCGCCACAAGAACGACGATATTCCGTGAACCATTCGGCGAAACGTTCCACAAAGTTATAGCAATCCGATCGGGAACAATCTGCACGCTTTGGTATATTTTTGTCTATGTAGTGTAAAAACTGTGGGAGGAGTTAGGGTGGCAAATTTGGCTATAATAAGAATAATAAGAATAACTAGAAAAGCTACAATTTCTGGGGAAATTGTGAAGTGTTCTTGCCTCCACCAGTAGTCTACAACTGGAGTGGGCGGAGTAACTGTTATTATTTATTTATATAGCACATTTAATTGCAACGTTGTTGCCCAAAGTGCTTCACAGTTACATTAAAACATACAGTTATAGAAACCATTAGCAGGTGCATGTCTATGACATCACTTGCAGCTGCAGCCTTGCACAGGTCAGAGTATTTTTGCGGTTGCCATCTTCAAACGGTCGTATTTTAAAAACTATAAATCCTACAGTGAAGAGCTTTATATTGTGAGAATCACAAGACCCAGACCTACATTTTGATGTATAGTATGTCTCTGAGATATTAACAATGAAGGCACAGTCGCAGTTTAGAAATTGCCCTTCAAATGTGAGCTTTGCAGAGTGGAGTTTCAATGAATGTCAATGGACTGCGTGAGTTGCAAACAAATGGTCATATTGTGAAAACTATAAGGAATACGACTTAGCTGTGGACATTTTTAGTGGCAGCAGGGATAGCTGAACGTTTTGATACAAGATTTGTGTAGGTGGGCCTGAAAATGAGGGAGTGGTGGCAGTTTAGAAATCATGTCCTGATTTTTCAGCTTTTGCCAGCTCCCACTCTAGCTTTGCCATTCATTCCTATGGGACAAATTTTGCCACAAGAACGACGATATTCCGTGAACCATTCGGCGAAATGTTCTACAAAGTAATAGCAATCCGATCGGGAACAATCTGCACGTTTTGGTACATTTTCGGCTATGTAGTGTAAAAACTGTGGGAGGAGTTAGGGTGGCAAATTTGGCTATAATAAGAATAATAATAACTAGAAAAGCTACAATTTCTGGGGAAATTGTGTTGAGTGTTCTTGCCTCCATCAGTAGTCTACAACTAGAGTGGGCGGAGTAACTGTTAGTATTTATTTATATAGCACATTTAATTGCAATGTTGTTGCCCAAAGTGCTTCACAGTTACATTAAAACATACAGTTATAAAAAATTAGCAGGTGTAAAAGGCTTTGTCTATGACATCACTTGCTGCTGCAGCCTTGCACAGGTCAGAGTATTTTGGCGGTTGCCATATTCAAACGGTCGTATTTTAAAAACTATAAATCCTACAGTGAAGAGCTTTATATTGTGAGAATCACAAGACCCAGACCTACATTTTGATGTATAGTATGTCTCTGAGATATTAACAATGAAGGCACAGTCGCAGTTTCGAAATTGCCCTTCAAATGTGAGCTTTGCAGAGTGGAGTTTCAATGAATGTCAATGGAAGGCGTGAGTTGCAAACAAATGGTCATATTGTGAAAACTATAAGGACTATGGCTTAGCCGTGGACATTTCTAGTGGCAGCAGGGATAGCTGAACGTTTTGATATAAGATTTGTGTAGGTGGGCCTGAAAATGAGGGAGTGGTGGCAGTTTAGAAATCATGTCCTGATTTTTCAGCTTTTGCCAGCTCCCACTCTAGCTTTGCCATGCATTCCTATGGGACAAATTTCGCCACAAGAACGACGATATTCCGTGAACCATTCGGCGAAACGTTCCACAAAGTTATAGCAATCCGATCGGGAACAATCTGCACGCTTTGGTATATTTTTGTCTATGTAGTGTAAAAACTGTGGGAGGAGTTAGGGTGGCAAATTTGGCTATAATAAGAATAATAAGAATAACTAGAAAAGCTACAATTTCTGGGGAAATTGTGAAGTGTTCTTGCCTCCACCAGTAGTCTACAACTGGAGTGGGCGGAGTAACTGTTATTATTTATTTATATAGCACATTTAATTGCAACGTTGTTGCCCAAAGTGCTTCACAGTTACATTAAAACATACAGTTATAGAAACCATTAGCAGGTGCATGTCTATGACATCACTTGCAGCTGCAGCCTTGCACAGGTCAGAGTATTTTTGCGGTTGCCATCTTCAAACGGTCGTATTTTAAAAACTATAAATCCTACAGTGAAGAGCTTCATATTGTGAGAATCACAAGACCCAGACCTACATTTTGATGTATAGTATGTCTCTGAGATATTAACAATGAAGGCACAGTCGCAGTTTAGAAATTGCCCTTCAAATGTGAGCTTTGCAGAGTCGAGTTTCAATGAATGTCAATGGACTGCGTGAGTTGCAAACAAATGGTCATATTGTGAAAACTATAAGGAATACGACTTAGCTGTGGACATTTTTAGTGGCAGCAGGGATAGCTGAACGTTTTGATACAAGATTTGTGTAGGTGGGCCTGAAAATGAGGGAGTGGTGGCAGTTTAGAAATCATGTCCTGATTTTTCAGCTTTTGCCAGCTCCCACTCTAGCTTTGCCATTCATTCCTATGGGACAAATTTTGCCACAAGAACGACGATATTCCGTGAACCATTCGGCGAAATGTTCTACAAAGTAATAGCAATCCGATCGGGAACAATCTGCACGTTTTGGTACATTTTCGGCTATGTAGTGTAAAAACTGTGGGAGGAGTTAGGGTGGCAAATTTGGCTATAATAAGAATAATAATAACTAGAAAAGCTACAATTTCTGGGGAAATTGTGTGAAGTGTTCTTGCCTCCATCAGTAGTCTACAACTAGAGTGGGCGGAGTAACTGTTAGTATTTATTTATATAGCACATTTAATTGCAATGTTGTTGCCCAAAGTGCTTCACAGTTACATTAAAACATACAGTTATAAAAAATTAGCAGGTGTAAAAGGTTTTGTCTATGACATCACTTGCTGCTGCAGCCTTGCACAGGTCAGAGTATTTTGGCGGTTGCCATCTTCAAACGGTCGTATTTTAAAAACTATAAATCCTACAGTGAAGAGCTTTATATTGTGAGAATCACAAGACCCAGACCTACATTTTGATGTATAGTATGTCTCTGAGATATTAACAATGAAGGCACAGTCGCAGTTTAGAAATTGCCCTTCAAATGTGATCTTTGCAGAGTGGAGTTTCAATGAATGTCAATGGACGGCGTGAGTTGCAAACAAATGGTCATATTGTGAAAACTATCAGGACTATGGCTTAGCCGTGGACATTTCTAGTGGCAGCAGGGATAGCTGAACGTTTTGATATAAGATTTGTGTAGGTGGGCCTGAAAATGAGCAAGTGGTGGCAGTTTAGAAATCATGTCCTGATTTTTCATCTTTTGCCAGCTCCCACTCTAGCTTTGCCATTCATTCCTATGGGACAAATTTCGCCACAAGAACGACGATATTCCGTGAACCATTCGGCGAAACGTTCCACAAAGTAATAGCAATCCGATCGGGAACAATCTGCACGTTTTGGTATATTTTTGTCTATGTAGTGTAAAAACTGTGGGAGGAGTTAGGGTGGCAAATTTGGCTATAATAAGAATAATAAGAATAATAATAATAATATATATGTGAGATAACATTAAGTGGTCTTGCTATGCAAGAACACTTAATAATAATAATAATATATATGTGAGATAACATTAAGTGGTCTTGCTATGCAAGAACACTTAATAATAATAACTAGAAAAGCTACAATTTCTGGGGAAATTGTGTGGTGTTCTTGCCTCCATCAGTAGTCTACAACTAGAGTGGGCGGAGTAACTGTTAGTATTTATTTATATAGCACATTTAATTGCAATGTTGTTGCCCAAAGTGCTTCACAGTTACATTAAAACATACAGTTATAAAAAATTAGCAGGTGTAAAACGCTTTGTCTATGACATCACTTTCTGCTGCAGCCTTGCACAGGTCAGAGTATTTTGGCGGTTGCCATCTTCAAACGGTCGTATTTTAAAAACTATAAATCCTACAGTGAAGAGCTTTATATTGTGAGAATCACAAGACCCAGACCTACAATTTGATGTATAGTATGTCTCTGAGATATTAACAATGAAGGCACAGTCGCAGTTTAGAAATTGCCCTTCAAATGTGAGCTTTGCAGAGTGGAGTTTCAATGAATGTCAATGGAAGGCGTGAGTTGCAAACAAATGGTCATATTGTGAAAACTATCAGGACTATGGCTTAGCTGTGGACATTTCTAGTGGCAGCAGGGATAGCTGAACGTTTTGATATAAGATTTGTGTAGGTGGGCCTGAAAATGAGGGAGTGGTGGCAGTTTAGAAATCATGTCCTGATTTTTCAGCTTTTGCCAGCTCCCACTCTAGCTTTGCCATTCATTCCTATGGGACAAATTTCGCCACAAGAACGACGATATTCCGTGAACCATTCGGCGAAACGTTCCACAAAGTAATAGCAATCCGATCGGGAACAATCTGCACGTTTTGGTATATTTTTGTCTATGTAGTGTAAAAACTGTGGGAGGAGTTAGGGTGGCAAATTTGGCTATAATAAGAATAATAAGAATAATAATAACTAGAAAAGCTACAATTTCTGGGGAAATTGTGTGAAGTGTTCTTGCCTCCACCAGTAGTCTACAACTGGAGTGGGCGGAGTAACTGTTATTATTTATTTATATAGCACATTTAATTGCAACGTTGTTGCCCAAAGTGCTTCACAGTTACTTTAAAACATACAGTTATAAAAAATTAGCAGGTGTAAAAGGCTTTGTCTATGACATCACTTGCTGCTGCAGCCTTGCACAGGTCAGAGTATTTTGGCGGTTGCCATCTTCAAACGGTTGTATTTTAAAAACTATAATTCCTACAGTGAAGCGCTTTATATTGTGAGAATCACAAGACCCAGACCTACATTTTGATGTATAGTATGTCTCTGAGATATTAACAATGAAGGCACAGTCGCAGTTTAGAAATTGCCCTTCAAATGTGAGCTTTGCAGAGTGGAGTTTCAATGAATGTCAATGGACGGCGTGAGTTGCAAACAAATGGTCATATTGTGAAAACTATCAGGACTATGGCTTAGCTGTGGACATTTCTAGTGGCAGCAGGGATAGCTGAACGTTTTGATATAAGATTTGTGTAGGTGGGCTTGAAAATGAGGAAGTGGTGGCAGTTTAGAAATCATGTCCTGATTTTTCATCTTTTGCCAGCTCCCACTCTAGCTTTGCCATTCATTCCTATGGGACAAATTTCGCCACAAGAACGACGATATTCCGAGAACCATTCGGCGAAACGTTCCACAAAGTAATAGCAATCCGATCGGGAACAATCTGCACCTTTTGGTATATTTTTGTCTATGTAGTGTAAAAACTGTGGGAGGAGTTAGGGTGGTAAATTTGGCTATAATAAGAATAATAAGAATAACTAGAAAAGCTACAATTTCTGGGGAAATTGTGTGAAGTGTTCTTGCCTCCATCAGTAGTCTACAACTAGAGTGGGCGGAGTAACTGTTAGTATTTATTTATATAGCACATTTAATTGCAATGTTGTTGCCCAAAGTGCTTCACAGTTACATTAAAACATACAGTTATAAAAAAATTAGCAGGTGTAAAAGGCTTTGTCTATGACATCACTTGCTGCTGCAGCCTTGCACAGGTCAGAGTATTTTGGCGGTTGCCATCTTCAAACGGTCGTATTTTAAAAACTATAATTCCTACAGTGAAGAGCTTTATATTGTGAGAATCACAAGACCCAGACCTACATTTTGATGTATAGTATGTCTCTGAGATATTAACAATGAAGGCACAGTCGCAGTTTAGAAATTGCCCTTCAAATGTGAGCTTTGCAGAGTGGAGTTTCAATGAATGTCAATGGAAGGCGTGAGTTGCAAACAAATGGTCATATTGTGAAAACTATAAGGACTATGGCTTAGCCGTGGACATTTCTAGTGGCAGCAGGGATAGCTGAACGTTTTGATATAAGATTTGTGTAGGTGGGCCTGAAAATGAGGGAGTGGTGGCAGTTTAGAAATCATGTCCTGATTTTTCAGCTTTTGCCAGCTCCCACTCTAGCTTTGCCATTCATTCCTATGGGACAAATTTCGCCACAAGAACGACGATATTCCGTGAACCATTCGGCGAAACGTTCCACAAAGTAATAGCAATCCGATCGGGAACAATCTGCACGTTTTGGTATATTTTTGTCTATGTAGTGTAAAAACTGTGGGAGGAGTTAGGGTGGCAAATTTGGCTATAATAAGAATAATAAGAATAATAATAATAATATATATGTGAGATAACATTAAGTGGTCTTGCTATGCAAGAACACTTAATAATAATAATATATATGTGAGATAACATTAAGTGGTCTTGCTATGCAAGAACACTTAATAATATATATGTGAGATAACATTAAGTGGTCTTGCTATGCAAGAACACTTAATAATATATATGTGAGATAACATTAAGTGGTCTTGCTATGCAAGAACACTTAATAATATATATGTGAGATAACATTAAGTGGTCTTGCTATGCAAGAACACTTAATAATATATATGTGAGATAACATTAAGTGGTCTTGCTATGCAAGAACACTTAATAATAATATATATGTGAGATAACAGTAAGTGGTCTTGCTATGCAAGAACACTTAATAATAATAATAATAATATATATGTGAGATAACATTAAGTGGTCTTGCTATGCAAGAACACTTAAATAAATATGTGAGAAAACAGTAAGTGGTCTTGCTATGCAAGAACACTTAATAATAATAATAATATATATGTGAGATAACATTAAGTGGTCTTGCTATGCAAAAACACTTAATAAATAATATGGGTTTCAAGGTTGAACTTGATAGACTTTAGTCTTTTTTTCAAGCTATACTACTATGTAACAAAGAAAATGGAATTGCATTTAGTGTGCATCTAATTTGCACTTTGTAGTCAAATTCAAGGATTCGATGTAGATTGAAGGCAGATCTAGACTTTGTGCATAGCTCAACTGGTTTGGTAGGTCCTCCCTTTACCAAGCAAAAATCTCACTCCAATGCAATTTACATTAGTGGGTAGGTGCTGACACTGCTTGCTAAAACCCATACTAGCTGTTATGCATTCCCTTTACATCAAAGGAGAACACAGCAGGAGATCAACAAATGCTGAGAGACCTAAATTACCCCTTACCCAAACATAATAATTGCATTTTTGTTGTGGTCTTCTGGTATCCCACAGAAACAAGGTCAACGAGGGATGATTTAATTTAAAATATAAAAAGGCAAATGTAGGGAGGCTTAAGGCTCAGGTAACCTTTCGTTCTTGGACGATTAGAGTTGTATTTGAGGTACTTAATATGGTCAGTGGGTGTTTAAGGTTTTGGGGTTTAGGATTAGGGAATCCTAAATTTAGAGGTTGCCTGCCTTTGAGGAGCGATGTACTGTAATGTCCAAGATTCTAAGTGCCTTCAAGCCTTAAAATTCCATAAACTCACAGCACAAGACGATCACTGTATTATCCTGTGCATTTATTTTTACCCCACATCATTATTACTGCATCACGCTATTTATCTGTAACTTTTATTAACTCACCTCTTTAAAGTTGCATTTTGAAATTGAATGCATATAGACTTCTTGCTCCTTGCTCTTACTCTGAAAATGGAGATTGTGTTCCTGTACTGGAAGGAGATTTGCATAAGCTACAGAACACCACATATCTTGGCAAAGTGTTCCTTTTCCTCTCTCCATCCCCCAGTTTAGATGTAAGGGGAATATACATTAATTCATAGGATTTTAATGAGTACATTACTCTTTGAACTTTGCTGCCTGATACATTGTGGCTGCTTACAAAAATAAATCAATCCTTGGCAAGAAAGTTATCAGATCATCATTTTATTCAGGGACACCTATGAACATTTTTTATATTTCAGGGATGTGTTGGTTGGAATCGTGTCTTAATAAATGTATTTTTATAAACATCCCTAACTCAACTGCTCATCTAAAAACCCTATGAGAAACTTACATTATTGAACTAACCATTGGTTAAGATAGTGGTTACAAAAAAAATACTGGCCAGTACCAGCAAAAAGTATGACTAATTGATAACAATTTTCCATGAATGAACAGGCAGTCAATATGTCAGATTATGTGGTTGGCTTTCTAAGGCAAATGTATCACTGGTGACAAGTTGCTCTGACAAATGTCAGGTGAGAGGAAGGCTCTAATCTCTGGGTAAATATCTGATTTAAATTTAGCACCTATGTGATAAGATTGCATAAACAAACAATTAGTGACGGGAACTGTTTGTTACATAAAGGGGCACTGCAGGAACCCAAAAGTTTGGTGTTATGTGTAGGTTAGATTGTAGTTTGTTATGCAGTGTTTTGTTATGTTTTTTTTTCTCCAGAAATACTGCTGCACACAATGTCATGCTTTGTAGGAGTTTTGGGGATTTGTAATTCAGCTGTTCTAGGAGTCTACAGTACAAATTTTATAAAACGGCAAGTCCCATAAGCCATTGCTTTCCCCATAGCACTGATTATGGGATATGCTTATCAGTATTATCGCAAGAGAAATAAGCATCATGTTTGGCAGAGCCATATCAATGTTTAATCACAGCTTCGTGCATAAACGGCAAAGGATCAATGGAAGATCTCATTTTTGATAGTGGCCTCCCCTCCTTTTTAATGTGTGTAGCAAAATAAGTGCTTAAGAGGCTTGTAATTATCTTTAGAAATAATACCATTACCTAGGGGTTGACCGATAAAAACATTTCAGAAGCGATGCCAATACAGATTATTGGTCTCGTCTCGGGCCGATTGCCGATAACCGGTGCAGATATCCTGTACATTTCAAATTTTGAAAAAAGCAACACAATTTCTACACAAAGCTGATATTAAGTAAAAAGACAGAGTAATGAGTAAGTGCTAAATAACTTAAATAAACTACGCAAAATGGAAATGTGGCAGCAAACACTTAAATAGGGGACTCCCTCAAACGCCCCAGAGAGAAATATACAACAGAAAAGCAAAAACAAGTTGTGCCTAGTAATGACTAATTATTGTAGTTAATCAAATGGTATAGAACAAATATTAACAAATATTATGATATAGTATAGTATCGGTATATATTTGTTTCTTGTAATTTTGGGAAAGAGGTCTAGCTTCTTATAGGTGCTTGAGGTAAGTCCAGGATACATGTTACGAAACAAAAATAGAAAGAAAGTCCAATAGTGTAGTATATCTTGATAGATGGGATAAACACACCATGCAAATTTATGATTGCCAACTCACATGTGATGGAGCTTAAGACCAGCTTCAGTATATACAGCATGCAGTGAGACAAATCCCTAGACATGTGCATGGGGAACAATTTCGGTTCGGTTCGGCATTCCGAAATTCTGAATTTTCGCAATTCGGGACTTCGGCAATTCGGGACTTCAACACTTCGGAACTTCGGCACTTCAGGACTTCGGCTCTTCAGCAGTTCGACCTAATGTCCTCCCCCCTTACCCCCACCCCTGAACGGTGGGTGGGGGCCCTAAATACTAAAAAGGGGGGACCTAATGTCCTCCCTCCTGGCCCCCACCCCTGAGCGGTGGGTGGGGGCCCTAAATTGGAATAAGGGGGGGACCTTATGTCCTCCCCTCTGGCCCCCACCCCTGAGCGGTGGGTGGGGGTCCTAAATACTAATAAGGGGGGGAACCTAATGTCCTACCCCCTGGCCCCCACCCCTGAGCGGCGGGTGGGGGCCCTAAATACTAAAAAGGGGGGGACCTAAGGTCCTCCCCCCTGGCCCCCACCCCTGAGCGATGGGTGGGGGCCCTAAATACTAATAAGGGGGGAACCTAATGTCCTCCACCCTGGTCCCCACCTAGGAGCGGTGGGTGGGGGCCCTAAATGCTAATAAGGGGGGGACCTAATGTCCTCCCCCCTGGCCCCCACCCCTGAGCGGCAGGTGGGGGCCCTAAATACCAATAGGGGGGATGACCTATTGTCCTCCCCCCGGCACCCACCCCTGAGCACCCCTTATAAAGCCTTGCCCCGCCCTGCAATTAGACTCAGCGCACTCTGATTGGTGGGTTTAAGCCATCCAATCAGAGTGCTCTGGAAGGTAAATGAAGAGACTGACAGGTAAGTCTCTACATTTACCTGTCACAGCACTCTGGTTGGTTTGAAATCCACCAATCAGAGTGCTCTGTGTCATTTTACACAGCGTGGGAAAGTTCTTTGGAATTTTCCCACACTGTGTAATTTGACTCATAACTCACTGTTTAATAGACATGCCCCTACTCGCGCTATAGCAAGTAGGGGCACAATTTACTAATACTAAGTAATCCTTACTTAGTATTAGTAAATTTGGCTGAAAGACCAATTTAGGTCTTTCAGCCTTTTAGTAGATAGATCACTAATACCGTGGGAATTAGGGAGTTATCTACTTATTCATTCCTGTCATTACATTGACAGGCTAAGTAACTTACATTTTATATGAATGTATATTACTTGATTGTTGTAAGTGTTGCAAATGCTTACAGCTGAATCCTGACTATGTTTGTATACTTTTTATTTAAAATTGTATACAATGTAACATTCTTCTTCTTTCACTGGGTAAGTATATTAGTACTTAGGCAATAGTGTGCTTCGGAACTTCGGCACTTTGACACTTCGGAACTTCGGCAACTTCGACACTTCGGGAATTCGGTAATTTCGGAACTTCGGGACCTCGACAATTCGGCACTTCGGCAATTCGGACATTCGGAAGTACCCGAATGTCCGAATTGCCTGAAATTTGTCCGAATTCATATTCGGACCGAAAATAATTGCACATGTCTACAAATCCCCACTTATGTTTATAACAGGATCTTATTGTAGTTTTTAGTAGAAGAGTAGAAGAGTAAGGCCCATAAAAACAAAAGAAAACAATATAGTGCTCTCTGTTTCATTAAAACAGTAACTAATATTTGAAGTCGTACTTACATTTTATAGAGCAGGCCAACCACTCTGTAAATGTTGCTAGGTGGTATAATACTCATCACAGTATTCTTTGTCCAGTGGTGAGAATGTATCTCAAGATGTCAGGATTTAGGAGAAGGAATGATGACAAAATAGCAAAAATATAGAAAAAAAAGCATGTCAAAAGGTAAAACCAAAAATTACTTGATTGCTATAAAACAAATAAAAACAAGTAAAGTAATAATCCACTACATGTTTCTCCTTTAAAAAGGGTTTTATCAAGTGGAATTGCACAAGTTTAATTATTATGAATGTGTGCAGTTCTTTCATTTCTGTTGGCCTACAAATTCACATGGACAAATAAGACTGAAGTAATAGAAGTTACCTGGCTTGTTTCGTTTTATAAGAATTCAGCATCCAGCTATGAAGTATATTTTCTTTAATGTACTAATCGACATTAAAAGTGATGTTAATTTGCTTGCTTAACAAACAGCACATTATCGCAACAATTCTCATGATATTATAGGAAAATAATAAGGATATGTTAGATGGCAGCATTATGATAAGGCATTTATATAAGCCTGGGGCTGTTTTGTTCATTGTAGGCAGTTTTGCTACTTTTCTCATTCTCCTAATTCTATTACGTGACAACCTGTGTTTCTGTTAGTTAGAGTTGTTGTTTCTTTAGAGATGTAACTTTTTGGGGGGCACTAAGGTCACTAACAGCACAATAGCTGATAATTGATTTTACTGTTGCCCTTCATATACTTCACAGTTTGAGCCCCTTGCAATACCGGGGAAATTAGATTCACTTAGTGTATAAAGATCATGGAAACCCAGTATTATATACAATTAGCAACCTATCTAATACACAGACAAAATAAACACCATTAATATGAAAATGTAAACTCATTAAAAAAGCAGTAGTTTGCTGGGCACATGACTTTCCCTCAACTTTTTTGTTTTTTAAAATATTAGAAATATATCCTTACTATACTAATCTCATACGAAATGAGCATGTTTATTACAACTAAAATGTGCAGTTCAATCTTATGCCATGACATTGTATTGATTGCCTGCGAAAGCCTGATTAAGCACCAAAAATAAAGAATAAAAATATATGTATATATCTATCCTTAATTGAGGCATGGGTAAATAATAGCCACTTATATATTCAACGTGTGAAAAAAAAAGTAAAAGACATTTAACTGTGTACTTGCAAGTTAGGCAAAGCATTTCAGAGAGAAAAAAACAGCACATCGGGACATTCAAACACTCTAGACTTTTAAGTTTCTGCAATAAATCCATAAATCTATTGGTCAGACAGCATCATTTTAACTAGAGAAACAAAATAAAAGTCAAGAGAGGTATTTACAAAAGGAAAAAGTTTACCCAACCCACTCAGTGGGGCAATTTATCAATGAAACCACTATAGGAAAGATCATAAACTAAAGCGCATTTTAAACAGAAATTGACATATTCTCCAACAAGATCAATAAATAAAATCGTTTTTAGAAGATAAACGTAGTTTTTAGAAGAGAAAAGTAGTCTTTAGAGGAGCAAAAAACCTGAGACAAATACTTACCTTGCGCTATATAGATGTACCATATACTATTTTTTAAAATACATATAGAAATACTAAGAAAGGGTTCTACTATTGTGGAGAATGCATGAGATGTAAAAATTGGAAAGACAGAAATAAAAAAGTAGATACCTTTAAACCTCGGATGGGATCAAAAATATACACTATTGAGTTACGTATCACATGTCATTCCAAAAATGTTGTCTATTTGCTCACATGTCCTTGTGGATTACAATATGTTAGGAAAACACCCAGATGTCTGAAAACAAGGATACGTGAGCATATTTCTAATATTTAGAGAGGTTTTTTAAATCATTATATATCACTTTATTTTTTAAATTGCCACGGTGGAGACCCCACTAGACTCCAATTTTGTGGCATCCAATGGATTCAAAACCACTGGAGAGGTGGCAGTCTGGAATCGACGTTGAGCCGTTGCGAGATGAAGTGGATATTTAATTTAGACACTTTGTCTCCCAGCGGACTCAATGTCGATTTCGAGATGTCTGCACTTATTTAATCATCCCACCTTACATCATCCCTTTATAGTATATTTTTATATTTTTATATACTTTTAATTTGGATTTTTTTATATGGATTTTTTCACACAGATTTTTCATATGGATTATCTATATGGGTTTGAATATTCCATACCTTTTTAGATTTCCTTATTTTTATATATTTTCTATCCTATGTAAATTTATCCATATCTTATATATAGGATGTATATTCCCCCTCCATTTTTATCCAGATTCTGACCCCCATATTTTTAATCTCCCAGTATTGAAGATGTGTCTTATCCTTTTAAAAGATTCACTCTTTCTTTTAAAAGAAGATCTTTTCTCCTATTATTATGCATTTTCAAACTGTATGATTATTGATGCCATTACTAAGATTTATTTAAATTCAACAGTTATTAAAGGGACACTATAGTCACCTGAACAATTAAGATTTTCTTATCCCCTGCTATGTTAATAGCTTGCTAGACACTGCAAGAGCCTCCTGTATGTGATTAAAGTTCCATTTAGAGATTGAGATACAATGATTTAAGGTAAATTACATCTGTTTGAAAGTAAAACCAGTTTTTTTTTAATTTAGGTGACTATAGTGTTCCTTTAACTTTGTTCTTATACTTATATATGCTATGTATGAAATTTTTTTAGCAGACGAAAGTCCTATCATACAAAGACTCGGATTTACATAACGCTTTGGACGATTCTGCCCTATTTCAATATGGCTTTACCCATACTTACGGGATGTTTTGTCAGTGAGAGGATGTGAACGGCAATTCCACTATGCTGTCATGACGTAATTACGCCAATTGCCGTCATTGCGCCGAACGGAACTGTAGGAATGCGGAAGTGACTATGGAATACGAAAACGGCGGGAGATTCAATTTCCAGAAAGAAAAAAAGCCACCAGGGAGAAGAGTCAAACATACACTTTGAAAAAGACCGATCCAGGTTAAAAACGCGTTAGTGTTTGTGGACTTTTACCTCATTTTGTTACAAGCTTATGTAGTTGCTGTTATTTATTTGTTTTTATTCAAGTAATGCTTCTTCACTTCCAGGCCAGCGGGTGGTGACGTGCTGGTGGAGGATCTCACCAGCTTCTGGACTGGAGGAGCACCAGGGAGGGATGCAGGATTCCCCTCCACATGCCTGGCATGGACGGACTGGAACTCCCTGGGGTGTGAGCCTTCACTTCTATCCTATCGGATATACTGGTATTTATGTGGTACCAGGAAGGAGAATCCCAAGGAATGGAGTTTACTGCCAGAATAAGCTTATTATTCAACTGCCTACATAGCCAGAGCCTGCTTGTTGCGGCTCTGGAAAGTGTGAGTGACCCATTACCTCTTTAAATGATCAACAATTGCTGCTATACAGTATTATGCTATGATTGTTTTTATACTGTTTTTACAGAAATATCAAGAGGCCCTACAGTCATACTAATAAGTATTTATCATTGTGTGCTGTTGATCACTCTTGCACCCCCTGCTATTCATTGCTTTTATCTAATTATTCAGTGTCATTTGAGTGATTTTAGATACTGGGGGTTGTTGCATTTACATTTGCACTTTAATGGCCAATCCATCTTTATTTGATCCTTTCTTGGATTTAATATTGTATATCATGACATGTATTGTATATATTGTATATCATGTATTAATTGCCTGCGAAAGCCTGATTTTGCTGTTGTGGCATTACGGGTCAGCTTGTACTTATAAGAACCAAAAATAAAGAATTTTTAAAAATTAAATAAATACAATTAAAAAAATTAATAATATATATATATATATCCTTAATTGAGGCATGGGTAAATAACAGCCACTTATATATTCAACGTGTGAAAAAAACAGTAAAAACCATTTAACTGTAGGCAAAGCATTTCAGAGAGAAAAAAACAGCACATTGAAACACTCTAGACTTTTAAGTTTCTGCAATAAATCCATAAATCTATTGGTCAGACAGCATCATTTTAACTAGAGAAACAAAATAAAAGTCAAAAGAAGTCTTTACCAAAGGAAAAAGTTTACCCAACCCACTCAGTGGAGCAATTGATCAATTAAACCATTTATGAGATAATACACTGTTCTTAGTGCCTTGCTATAAAATCTATCACAAAGACCTCCTTTTGTCTGTTAAGCACTGTTTATTTGGCCTCTATCTTGCAAAGACCACTCATTGCTAGGCTTGTACATAATGCATGTATTTATGAGACCTAATAAAGGTTATCTTAGCGCAGCAGTTTTGAGACCCATCAAAGGATCAGCTTTAATAGTTACATGTCCAAAATAACGTTTGTTTTACTGATAGATTTAGCTCATAATCCACTTTACAAATATTACAGACTCTGGGTTATTTGCTAAAGTGTGAGTTATTGGGGCTTCACTTTGAATTCAAGAGACTTCACCGGGCTTTTGGAGTTTAAATACAATAAAGGTTCTGAGAAAACTCAAACTCTGAAACAGGGTTGTGGATGCTAGAGTTGTGTGCCCATTGACATTCTGTCTCTAGTAAAGGCCAACCCCCGGAGCGAATAGGGAGGGGGGAGAATGACTGCTGCCCTGAGGAGTTGGCAAAGCAACCAAAAGGATACAGTTGGTTTTACAGTTGAAAGCATGGAATTCTGGGAAAAATTACCAGACTACTGGTGAACAATGCTGAGTGAGCCTGGCAGTGTCTTTCCTCTGGTAGTCTCTGTAAAAATTACTTTATTAAATTGAGTTTCACTCCCTGAGGAAACCTGGCAGTGCAGTTTCTCCTAAAAAAAAAAGACAGAAATTACTTTTACCTTCTACTGGGGGTACAGGATGGCCCACACACCTGCTGTGTCTAGAGAGGCCCTGCCTACCCTATTGCAGGCCTTCCAGAGGACCCATTGGGCTGAATCCTTCAACTCGCTGCTCCACAGTGCCCAGGGCGAGCAGGCTGCTTAGGAGGGGCCGGTGAAGGAAGTGCAGACTAGGAGTGGACATCGGGCCCACCGTTCCAGACTGCATTCCAGACTGTCCCCTAGTCCAGGGTCGAAGTACCACAAAAGGGTCCAGGGCCGAGTGAGGCTGGCTCCAGGCGGCAGGATGCGGGCAGGGCGAGGCAGAGGAATGGCAGCAGGTGCTGCAGAAGTCAAGATGGCCGGGCTGGGCCTGGGCAGCAAGATGGCGGTCCCCAAGATGGCGCCGGAGGCGAGGTGAGGTCCCACAGTCCTCACCCTTCTCTTCCGGTGGCTGTGGAAGTGTCGTCGTGTGCGGCCGCACTCAGGAAGAGGCGGAGTGCCTCTCGCCGGAACTGAGGGGGCGCGTACGTGACGTCTGCAAATCTCGCAATGCAGACGTCACAGGCCCCTGACGAATCCGGAATTCCCAGAGCTCTTTGGACTGGGGAATCGGAGGAGAAGCACAGCTGGCTCCCGGCAAGTGGGGCAGGCCAGTGGGTGGTGACGTGCTGGTGGAGGATCTCACCAGCTTCTGGACTGGAGGCCAAGGAGCACCAGGGAGGGACGCAGGATTTCCCTCCACATGCCTGGCATGGACGGACTGGAACTCCCTGGGGTGTGAGCCTCTGCTCCACTGGCAGAACAGCAGGTAGGCGGACTGCAGAACCCTCACAGCAAGAAGGACCGGAATTATAGCCTGGGATAGAGACACCCCTTCTCCTGAACCGTGAGTTGGAGTGCGCTTGCTCTTGGCAGGTGTTAGGGGGGGACTAAGGGATAGTGGGAGAGGGTCAAGGAGAATTGGTGTAATTGCTGCCCTTAGCACTTGGGCAATGCTGGTTTAAATACGACCAGCAGTTAAAATAAATAAATTTAAATTTTTTTTAAAAAAAAATACAGCGGTTAGGCCAAACTTGGATTTCGGTGTGAAAGACGGAAACCTATGGTTGCTTCTCATTAATCCCTGTTGTCCGTCGGGTTCTTACTTTCCGTCGGCCGCCGGCACTTCCGGAGGAGCATCGGCGGGTCACAAGAAGGGCATCTGTTGGCTCTTTAACGTTTAATCATGAGTGCTCCCACTGTGGTGGGGCTCACCCAGCCGTCCGTGTTTTAAGAGGTGAAAACCCCACCCGATGTCGGAGTCCAAGGATTACGTTCCTTGGAGAGAGGATGCCATTGAGGGCAGAAAGACAGGTGCAGCTCTCACTCTGTCTCAGGCGTTCCCATTTACTCCATCGGGGGAGGCGTCGTTGTGCCTAGCCTGTCCTCGGTTCGGGGTAAGGAAGGGGTCCTGGCAGCCAAGCTAGGGGAGGAGGTGGAGCTGTAGGAAATCTGTCTTATCCGTTGGGGTCCTCGGTTCATGATGGGATTTCAAAGGAGGACTGTCGGGTGCGATACACTTCTTTTGATCGGGCTTTGGATTTGGTTTGTGAAATAGTACCCGGGGGCCCTGTTGGCGACGTATGATATCCAGTCGGCTTTTCGGGTGCTGCCAGGTCACCCAGATTGTTTTCATCTGTTGGGGTGTCAGTTTCAGGTTGATTTTTCTTCGACATGTGCCTTCTCATGGGTTGTTCGATTTCTTGTTTTTATATTTTAAGTTTTTCAGTTCCTTGTTGTAATGGATCGTGGCGTGGGTGTCGGGCTGTTCTTCCCTCCTTCACTATCTCAACAACTTCTTGTTTGTCGGTTTTCTAATTCATCACAGTGTAGTGGTTTGTCCATCTCTTTCTGCACTAGTCGGGTTCTCAGGTTTGTACGGACTTGTTGTTTCACTTTCATAGGGTTGTGGCGGATTTTGGGGTTCCAACTAGTACGATTTTTCTTCCTGGGGATTTAGATACAGGCTAAGCTTCAGGTTGTCATATCTCGTGTCATATCTAGGAGGCTCCCTATTGGGCCCTATTTGAATTCTGCAATCCCAACAGGGCCATTTGATTTTTGGCTGTGCTTTCAGTCACTTACTTTCCTTGACTGTGGTTGGTATTCATCTACCTTTTAACTTTACTTGCCTTTTGGGAGTTTGGAGTTTTGTTCCTCGTGGGTTACAATGGTCAGACATTTTGGCGCAGTAAAAACAGTGCTTAACTTGGCCTTTGAGCTGTTTACGAAGGCTGCAACTCAGTTGGTTTTGGTGCTTTTTTCTGAGGGCTATGATGTTGACGTGGTCAGATTCCTTTTTTGGTGCTATTCCCGATTGTAGTGTCGGCCAAGCTCTGGGTCTCAGCTTTGTCAAAGAAGCAGGTTCTTTTCCATGCAAAAAACCTTAGTGTGGTTCATATCGTTAACCAGTTATCTTTGGGTTCTCTTCTGGGATGGGCTTTATTGCGACAGTTGGTTCTGCATTGCTTGGAATTTAATATTTGTTTGGTTGCAGGTGCCAGGTGTGTCTAATGTATTGCCGACTCTCTTTCTCGCTTCTAGGAGGATGAATTTCAGCAGGTGACTCCAGAGGCAGAAGCATGTGGAGGACCCTGAATTCTTCTGGAACCTCAGTTTTGGAACTTGACTGACTTGATTGAGAGATCCCTGTCTCCGAAGTCTTGGACAGCATACTTGACGATGTGGGATCAATTTGGTTGGTCTTCTTCAGAAAGTAGGTTGTTATCCACTTAGCCTTTCTTTCTGACTTGCGGCATCGAGGGACATCCGTGTCAGTGGAACAGGGTATGTCAGCTCTTTCAATCTTAATGCACTTCATGTGAGGGGAAGATGTGACTAAAGCATTTGTGGTTCAGCGGGTATTGCACTGTTGGAGACTTAAACTGGTGGTGGTCATTAGGCATCCTGTACATCCTGTATTTGTGCACTTTCTGGTAGACATAGGTGGGATTCTGCCTGCTATTTATGTTTTCCCATTGGAGGCAATTCTGTTTCGGGTAGCCTTTTCTGTGTGTTTTTATGCAACTCTATGCGTCGGCAGATTGGTGGAGTTCTACAGCTCAGCCACCCCTTTTTAGGAAGGAGGTTCTTTAGTTTCGAAAAGAAGTGAAATTTCAAATTTGGCGATCTAATACTGATCAAGCGGGTAGTGGTAGAGTGATTAAGATTGGAGCGTCCATAATTGGAGATACGTTCCAGTGCATGCATATGGGTTATTATCAATTCACTAGAATGTTTATGTTGGTGTTGCTCTCGTTAGGAGTGGATTATACTGTATTGCGCTTGTTAGGAGTGGACTCCCAAACAAAAATAAAAAATGATAGTGACTATTCAACTCATTTATTCCGCATCGGTCTGTCTCTGCAGGCAAGCAGGTTAGGTCTGTCAGACTCTTCCATTTGGCTGCTGGGTCGGTGGGAATGAGCAGGTTTTCGATTGTATGTTCGGCCTTTAATAGGTGCCTGGGTATGGTTAATGTTCGGTTGATTTCTTTATTGCTAGATATTCTCTATATGTTTGGATCCTTGGACATTCTTTTATTTATTGGGCAGCTTGTCAGGTAGACCAGAGGTCGTATGACCAGGATCTTGGGATTACTCATCACCAGGTCAATGTTAGGTGGTGTGGGATCAGGGGGTTGCGCTGGCAGCAATTTTATCAGTAGAGATCGCTTCTGCGATATATGTGACGGAACCAGTTATACTGCTGATTCTGCTGATCCACGCTGGTGGTTATTACCTGGGTCAAGAGCGCGCAACGCAAAAAGGGATATAATGAGGTGGATGTCGCTTCAACATGACAATATCACGATTCGTACAATGCTTGGGTGGATTGGTGATTCCTCATGTTGAACTAGAAGAAGATAACCATAATGCTATGCATACTAATTTGGTACATCTTACTCATGTTGGTTTGGATACATTTAAAATGTGGTTACAAGCAATAATGACACAGGCGCTGGCTTTGGGGGATGCATCCCCCTCCCTCTAGTAGGAGTGGGGTCTGCGGTGGCGGGTTTCCTGCGCCAGCAAGTTTGGTAAATGAATAATGCCCGGACGGGCTTGGGGAGTCGCAGCCTGAATTTGGTTGATGACGAAGGACAGGCTGAAGAGGCTCTGCAAGAAGTTTAAAGTGTACCTGTCTGCTGGGTAAAACCAGCAGCTGACAGTATTTGGTTATGCTAGTTTAAATAAAGCTGTGGCCGTTGCCCTTACCCACTCAACATGGTGTTGCGTTACTTATTGGGAATGGAAGTGTAACGGGATTTGGTGATCAAAGGAGTCAGCAGTCAAGGCCAACCCCCGGAGTGAATAGGGAGGGGGAACATGACTGCTGCCCTGAGGAGTTGGCATAGCAACCAAAAGGATACAGTTGGTTTTACAGTTGAAAGCATGGAATTCTGGGAAAAATTACCAGACTACTGGTGAACAATGCTGAGGGAGCCTGGCAGTGTCATTCCCCACCCACCCTCCCCAACTGTTCTGTTCTGGAATTGTTGTTTTGTGTTATTTTTTCTTTGTTCTCATTTTGTCACAGCTGCGGGTTTCCTGCGCCAGCAAGTTTGGTAAATGAATAATGCCCGGACGGGCTTGGGGAGTCGCAGCCTGAAATTGGTTGATGACGAAGGACAGGCTGAAGAGGCTCTGGAAGAAGTTTAAAGTGTACCTGTCTGCTGGGTAAAACCAGCAGCTGACAGTATTTGGTTATGCTGGTTTAAATAAAGCTGTGGCCGTTGCCCTTACCCACTCAACATGGTGTTGCGTTACTTATTGGGAATGGAAGGATAACAGGATTTGGTGATCAAAGGAGTCAGCAGTCATGTGTATTCAGCTCCTCCATACCACTTACAAGGATGATTTTGTTTTAAGCTTGTCTTGTCTTGTAAACTTTCATAGTCCAATAGTAAAGTAGTACACTGTGACAAAGCTGCCAACTCAAATAGACGATGCTGAAATATCTCAGTTTTTTTCCATCCCCATTTAATTGATTAGTTTCCCTTTCATTATTTTTTACTTAATTAACATGTTTTTTTTTTTCTCTTTATCCCTTACTCTTTTACACACTTCACCTTGTCCTTTTCAAATTGTTCACCATTCCTGGTGCTAGTTGGTCCCCATATGTTCCGACCTCTGTTAATCCCCTCCTTTGGATAGGCTTTCAACTTTTTATACTTTCTCTTCTTTTATCTCACTCTAGTTTTTCTTCGCTCTATTGTTTGTATACTTTTGTATCTGTTCTTCCTCTCTGTTTTTTCCCCCCAGACATTTTATTTTTGTGCATTTTTGATCCAACTCTGTCTAACTACATGTTTTTCTACTATCTCTGTTGTATACATTTTCTCCCCTTACACCACATTCTGAGCAGTGTTCAAACAATGTATTTATTTTGGCATGCTACACATGATACTTCCTCTAGACTGTAAACTCTTTTGAGCAGTGTTCTCATCTACCTGTTGTTCTTGTAACATTTTGTAATTGTCTCATTTATAGTTGAATTTCTCCCTTTATATACGTATTGTAAAGCGCTGTGGAATATGTTGGTGCTCTATAAATGGCAAAAATAATAATCATGTAACAGGGCTTGAACGGAGGAAGGTTATTACAAACATGCCAGCAATAATTGTTCACACAAAACAAACACACAGAACACACCACACATCAGTCATAAGTACAATCACAGTATGAAACACGGCAAAGAGTTATGTTTCTGATTTGCAGTACCTTGTTATTGCACTATGGACATTTGGATATATTTGCCATGACATGTACCTGGTCTGATTTAGAAGACTATTAGGAAATATAAATTGGAAGAAAATTATTAATTGGTCCGCTTAAAATGTTACGAAAAACAATATGACCACTTCAGTTTGTGGAAGTTGTCATGGTGCTTGGAGCCTGGTATAAAACACTGCACATAGAGATATTTAGGTTACTTGACATATACTTTCTTTCTTTACTTGTCAGAGGTGGTGTAACTCCACTTCTGGAAGCTTCAATAGCCAGCCTGGAACGAGAGTTCCGGGCTGGCTAATATCAATTCTGTGCATATTTCTTTGCGTGCACACACACTCATTGGTTGAGAGTGCTCAGCTGATGCTCTCAGCCAATTAATGAGTGGTAGGATCAGCATCCGGTTTCTGCAGCTATGGTGGGTGCCTCAGCGAGCAGAGGGACCTAGGTAAGAGGTCAAACTGTTGTAAAATGGTTTGCCCCTTTATTGGGGAACGGTGTATTTTGGCATAGCAATCAGCTCTTCTTTTGTCATTTGTGACCTTCTGCTGTGGGATTGAGAGGACACAAAAGGTGAGAGCACTAGCCAATTGTTATTTGAGTACTCCAGACAGAGATTCTAAAATCCTAGATAATGAAATAGATTTTGACTATATACACTGAGCATTTGCTTATAAAAATTCTATGATTTCATCCTTTTGCCTACACCAAGTAGAGACACAGGCATAAAGCACATTAATAGTGGAGCTTATTTTTCTTCTACTACTGGAGACTTAAAAAAAATAAAAATAAAATAAACCTTTCACCCCACAGTCCTTCATCTATGAATGGCAACGAACCGCTGGATAAGACAGTTTTTTCCCAGCTTGTACTAAACTGGAGATCCCCGTTTACATATATGTAAAGTTGTGACTAAACATACACTCTAGGATCCCATACAGACAAAAAGCGTGTATATATCAATGATGTTGTAGACCTATTGCAACTGATAATCTTTCTTTATATATGCGAACAGTGACCCACGTTTTGTTTCTCATTTTCTTATATGTTGTTATTGTTTCTACGAGAATGTACATCTAGAGACGGCTGTAACACAATAAGCATACCACTGTTTTGTCATTCATTAATAGCTATCGTCCTTTATGTACCACACACTCTTTGAAATTAAATAAAGAATAAAAAAACAAAAACAAAAGTGGAGCTCTTGTTAAACATATACATTTGCATATGTGGTACAGAGCTGTCATGTACGTATCCCAGTGTCAAAAGGCTCTTTGCATAAGTGACCATGGCAATATGCATATAGGTACTTATAAAACAAGCAAATAGAAAGTGATTTCAAAATAGCTTTACCATTCTGCCCAGGCACATGTCACATATCAGGGCAAGTTTCTCACCCTGCCATGTCTGTTTAAACTAAAGTGTGCCTGTCATGGTACATATAAGTGTATCTAATTTAAACGTGAATTCAATTTCCTTTCTAAATTGTGCAAGCGGAATTACTAACAAACATATAGAATGTGAAGAAAACTATTTTAAAATAGATCCCTCAATGAGAACCCTCCCTCAATTATTCCGCATATGCTTTATCTAATTTACATAATTTAGGTTCTCATTAACTTTAATTGTTGCAGTTGCAATATTTATTGATTAAGAAACAGACGTCAATAGGCAAATTAAAGGAAAATTGCACTACCGGTCATTAGCTCCTCATTGGCTGAAAGCACATGGACTCTTAAACATATAAGCACAATCTAGAGTACAAAAGACAATATTTTAGGGAAGATCTAACCTAAGGTGTATGTATGATGTTGGAAATATTGGTATTGCCTAGAGAGCACACACAGGGCCCAGCTACCTTAACCTCACGAGAGACACAAAGGGCAGCTGTTGTTTCATTAGTTTAGGTTAACTGTAATAGCAGACCGATACTTACTTTGCTTTATTATAATAACTATATTTTAAGCTTGCTCATGTCATATGCTGGCATTAACAGTTTAGAGCAGGCCCACTGAAAAATATAGGCAATACCAAACAAATATTATATAATTAATATAACGTGCCCTTGAGGGGGTCATTTACAAAAAGTACATTTATTTATTCAGGGTACAAACAGCATAGCCAGACACAGTGGCATTGCTAAGTCAAAGCAAGTCGGCCATATGGGGGTACAGCTGATAATAGCTCATCTATTTGTAAGTGCATTTCTTTTCTGCCATTCTCCCACTGTGTGAAGAATTCTACACTATATAGTTCTCCATATCTCCACTTCTGTTACATATCTCCACTTCTTTTTGTTACATACACAACTGGAAAACACTATGAGGCGGTACTCCCTTCTACGTGTACAGAAGACAGTCTGTCAGGAGTCTGTATCTTGATGGCAAGAGCTGAGCTTAGCATGAAGACGTGACATGACAGCCTCACATTAAGCTCAACCTCGCCATCGAGTGACATAGACATAGCAGATTTTATATATATATATATATATATATATATATATAAAGAATCCAAATAAGATAGCACTCCCAGGACTTGTAAATACAGATAAAACTTAGCTTTTAATTCTCTTGAAAAAAGATCGACGTTTCAGTCTGCTAACCACAGACTTTCATCAGGACTAATGTACAAACCATAAAAACACATATATATACAAATATACATATTGGCAATCAACTTACCCACCACCGAGATAATTGCATCTCCCTGTCAGCTCGGTCTGAGTTTCCCGCGGGTTCTGCCGACGTCAGTGCGTGCGTCAAAAAAAATGACGTCATAACGTGGCGCCGGCGTCATTACCGCTACACGTGACCACTCGACCGGAAGCATCATGGGGAGGTTGTTGCCGTGGTAACAGAATCCATGGCAACAACTAAAAACAAAGACACAGAAGACTGAGGAAGCAGTAGAAATCAAATTAAATTAAATAGTATTGCATATAGACCCATATTATAATGTCCATCCTTATAAACCAAAGAAATTAGAGATATGGACATGGTTATTACGTTATTACCAAGACCCACTTGTCCTAAATAAATCATTTAAGGGCCAGCACACATGAGTGCCAAAATATACGAAGAATTCCCTCATTACTGGAAAATGCAATAATAAAATAAAGAAATACAGAAATTTAAATATGTCCTAGGCAATAATATATATGAAGGAGCAAACATACAAATATACAAGTATGCAAAATAGGGGCAAGATTACTGCCACCACTCACTTGGGCATGTAAATACCCTGTCCACTTACTTAGAGCGAGAAAGCTAGACCTAGCAAGGAAAATTAAGACTTCTTTAGTCGTTATCAATGAGGAGTTAAAGAGAAATACCTATCACAACAGGTAGGCAAATTAAGCCCAAAATACATTCCATCCAGTCACATAGATATATCAATAGATTTAAGATGATACTATACTTATAATTCAAGGCAATAACAGAGGATAATACATGTGGTAATTCCACCAAAAAGTGGATACCCATGCCATCGCTGAATCTATATTTTTAACCACCGAGACAGAGTGAGAAGAGAATAACCATCCTCGAAACTGAATATATAGAGAGGTGGCCTAACCACCTCTCTATATATTCAGTTTCGAGGATGGTTATTCTCTTCTCACTCTGTCTCGGTGGTTAAAAATATAGATTCAGCGATGGCATGGGTATCCACTTTTTGGTGGAATTACCACATGTATTATCCTCTGTTATTGCCTTGAATTATAAGTATAGTATCATCTTAAATCTATTGATATATCTATGTGACTGGATGGAATGTATTTTGGGCTTAATTTGCCTACCTGTTGTGATAGGTATTTCTCTTTAACTCCTCATTGATAACGACTAAAGAAGTCTTAATTTTCCTTGCTAGGTCTAGCTTTCTCGCTCTAAGTAAGTGGACAGGGTATTTACATGCCCAAGTGAGTGGTGGCAGTAATCTTGCCCCTATTTTGCATACTTGTATATTTGTATGTTTGCTCCTTCATATATATTATTGCCTAGGACATATTTAAATTTCTGTATTTCTTTATTTTATTATTGCATTTTCCAGTAATGAGGGAATTCTTCGTATATTTTGGCACTCATGTGTGCTGGCCCTTAAATGATTTATTTAGGACAAGTGGGTCTTGGTAATAACGTAATAACCATGTCCATATCTCTAATTTCTTTGGTTTATAAGGATGGACATTATAATATGGGTCTATATGCAATACTATTTAATTTAATTTGATTTCTACTGCTTCCTCAGTCTTCTGTGTCTTTGTTTTTAGTTGTTGCCATGGATTCTGTTACCACGGCAACAACCTCCCCATGATGCTTCCGGTCGAGTGGTCACGTGTAGCGGTAATGACGCCGGCGCCACGTTATGACGTCATTTTTTTTGACGCACGCACTGACGTCGGCAGAACCCGCGGGAAACTCAGACCGAGCTGACAGGGAGATGCAATTATCTCGGTGGTGGGTAAGTTGATTGCCAATATGTATATTTGTATATATATGTGTTTTTATGGTTTGTACATTAGTCCTGATGAAAGTCTGTGGTTAGCAGACTGAAACGTCGATCTTTTTTCAAGAGAATTAAAAGCTAAGTTTTATCTGTATTTACAAGTCCTGGGAGTGCTATCTTATTTGGATTCTTTGTATTTTGCTGGACAAGCACCGGGCATACATACCTTGGGAGTGGAGTGCAAGATTATTTTTCTCTTTATATATATATATATATATATATATATATATATATATAATTTTATTTTTTGAATTTAGTGTCTGGTGTTCCTCCCTCTCACTGGCCTCTCATTGAGCGATATGGTATGTGCTATTTCTCTAAGTGCAAAGCTATTGCTAGTCTTATCCTGGGCTTCAGCCTATAGTCATACAGGTCATTGGACCTCCAAATTTAACATGGCTAGGGTTTCAAGTTAAAAACTTGTCAAATATAAATACACAAGGGCAGGACCGGTGCTAGGATTTTTAGTTACACAGGCGAAGATGCCTTTTGGTGCCCCCCCACCCTCGTTTAAAATAAGGTTCATACAAACACAGAAATAATTATACAGAGACATACAGACACAGACAGAGACATACATGCATACAGAGACATGCAGGCATATAAAGACATACATACAGAGGCATAACATCATACAGACACATACATACATACATAGACATACATACAGAGACATCCAGGCATACAGACACATACACGCATACAGAGACATACCGTCATACAGACACATACATATATACAGGTATACAGAGACATACAGGCATACAGACACATACGTACAA